>NC_089755.1:39227620-39340120 GCF_040412425.1 Macrobrachium rosenbergii
AGCCATTTCTCGGTAAATTTCTAACTACAAGGAAATCTCTCTGAGCAAACACAGGCTTCCACACATTCACGTGATATCAGCCATTAGGTCCGCGTGTTGCGTGGTGCCTGATCCGTCGCTATTCGTGGGTAGTAAAGGGTTAATCTTTACATTTGAGCTAGATAGCAAAACACAAGCGCCCGGCGAAAAATTAAAACGGAATATAATAATTACGTATGAATTATAACGGACAGGATAATCCAAGAAATTAGCGGCTGGCGAGGAATTAAAAAGGAATATAATAATTACTTTATGAATTATAACACACGGGATAATCAAATAAATTACTCAGTCTAAAATTATTCCAATCGAAACAGATGAATAATTACAGAGACTTCTTAAGATAATTCTAACTGACCGGGAATTAACCGTGGAAGTTCTGCGCTGGAAGCTTCACGTGACCTTTTACCATTTGTCCGTTCAGCGAGACCCGAAAAACCAATAGAGTGGGGGTGAGGGGGACTGCGTGGTATATAATCCCCTGTCTTTAAACGCTGATAAATGATGTTTGTGACGTCCTTTGAGGAGGAAGCGCAACACGTAATGTGTCGGGCCAGTGCGTATAATTCAACAATGGGGGGATTTCGTCCCTAGGCGGAGGCAGCGGTTGCCTAAGCAATGACAGTTGATTAGAGCCTTAAGCCTCAAACGGGTTATCAGAAGAAGAGGCATCCTGAAGAAAGGGATAAATTTTCACAAACTATGCGTAAGCATTAATATCATTTTCTGAATACGTCCGTTTTGATTTATTTTTTAACCACGTTTTTCATATTTGCCTTTCCAAGTTTGTGGCGTGTAAAATACACTGCTGATTCCATATTATTTATAACGTTTTTTCTTCGGAAAATAATATTCCTGCATACGTTTTTCGGTTACTTAATTATCAGAAAAACTTAATATCGAAAGTTGAAAAGCGGAGCTCGAAAGGAAATTATAGTTTTGCCTTCGTAACTGACAAATGTATCTTGGAATGATATAATTATTTCATGGTATTAAAACGAATCACTGCCTTAGTGCTGCAGAATACCGTAGTGTCCCAGGGGTTCACGAAATGTGTCTATTAAATATTTTACAACAATCTGAAGATTGATACAAACAAAACTTACGGATTAACTGCCTTTCAAAATGCCCTGCATAGGAAAGGAGATAACGCTTATTATTATTATTATTATTATTATTATTATTATTATTATTATTATTATTATTATTATTATTATTATTATGCAACAAGTATAAATGTCCCTTTATTTGTAAACCAAGCACCCACACGATAGATCACATTAAGGTAGAAAAAAGAAACTAGAAAGAGGAATAAAAAAAAATACAAAACGATAAACACAGAAAACCCCACAAACAGATGAATACATTCATACAAGAACCGCAATGTCAGCAAGAAATACTTAAGCCAATGGTCCGTGGCACTTCTAAAAGTATTATTATTATTATTACGGCCTCGCTTAAAGAGAGAGAAGAGAGAGAGAGAGAGAGAGAGAGAGAGAGAGAGAGAGAGAGAGAGAGAGAGAGAGAGAGAGCAGTTCCGTAAATATGCGAGCCACCTGAAGTGGGGGCACTTGAGGGCATTAAGGCGACTAGATAACTGTCATATAAAAGCCAATGTTGTATTTACGGTCGCGACGGAAGTCAAGAGCCCAACATATAAAGGGAATGGAAAAGGAAAGGGAAAGTTTAATCCGCAAGGGGATGCCGCAAGGAAAAGGGTCAATATGCCGGAATTCAAGAGCGGGGTTAGGGGTTAGTTTTTAAGAGTGGAGCTGGTAACCGTCTCATCTTTGTGGGTAACCCTAAGGAGGTCCTTCTGCTTATTTGTAGGTTACAAGTTTTGAGTTCCCTTTGAATGACCTGTTCTTCTGTCATAAAATTCTTTGGACAAATATGTGTTTAATGCCTACTTAAATGCCTCTAATTTCTTATCATGCTTTAGTTTCTTCTGTGTCATAAAATTATTTGGACAGATGTGTGTTTAATGTCTACTTAAATGCCTCTAATTTCTTATCATACTCTTAGTTTCTTCTGTGTCATAAAATTATTTGGACAAATATGTGTTTAATGTCTACTTAAATGCCTCTAATTTCCTATCATACTCTTAATTTCTTCTGCGTCATAAAATTATTTGGACAAATATGTGTTTAATATCTACTTAAATGCCTCTAATTTCTTATCATACTCTTAGTTTCTTCCATGTCATAAAATTATTTGGACAAATATGTGTTTAATTTCTACTTAAATGCCTCTAATTTCTTATCATACTCTTAGTTTCTTCTGTGTCATAAAATTATTTGGACAAATATGTGTTTAATGTCTACTTAAATGCCTCTAATTACTTACCATCCTCTCAGTCCCAGGGGCATCTTACTGAATGATATGGATGTTTCGTGTCCAGCATATCTCTTTCCGGTGAGTTATTAGTTTTGCAATACACGAAATGATGAAAAATAGTGTGGGGAATGATAAGGAGGAAAACTTGCTTGTTTCAACCGTATTTAAAGTGACATCCCATCTTTTTAAATGAAGAAGGTTATAATAATCAGTTACGAAAAAAAAAGCAAGGAACTGAACCACGGCTGGAAGGTAGAACAGATCACCATCTCCAACACTATCATTAGAATTATTATTTTTTCTGATGGTGATCATCATAATCATCATCATCAACATCATTGATATTTTATCCTCATTCCCATACCAGCATTACTGTTATGAACAATATAAATTTTTATATGTTATCATTATTATACACACAAACACAACCACAAATACTGTGTAATATATATATATATATATATATATATATATATATATATATATATATATATATATATATATATAATATATATATATATATATATATATATATATATATATATATATATATGCAAAGGCCCTATGAGAAATTTCTGCCATCCATGTCTTTCCTGTGTTCTTTCTTTCGCAAAATCATCAATCATCCCCAACCTCCCTTCTCATAGTTCTCATACACACACACACACACGCATATATATATCTATATCTATCTATATATATATATATATATATATATATATATATATATATATATGTATATAAATAATATGTGTGTGTGTGTGTGTGTGTGTGTGTTTTATATAGATATACACATTGTGTATGTACCTACTCATTCGGAGCAATATATAATGCATAAAGGAAATCGCATTAAGTGTTCCTCTTTACGTGCGAGTGTCTAAGATAAACTCATTTTTAAAGAAGTGATAAAAACTTAAAAGGAGATATTTCCGGGATCTCAATTAAAGTACCTTGGCTAAAGAAAACTTAATCAAAGTAGTATTTTATAAGGGGCTAAATATTTGCCTAAGTCCCTCTTTTGATCTGTAAATAGGGAGAGAAGGTGGTGGAAGATAAAGTGAAGGAAGAGAAGGTGGTGGAAGATAAGGTGGACGAAGAAAGGGTGAGGAGGAAGGGAAAGGTTGAGAAGGGGAGGGAGAAGGAAGAGGAGGGAAGCAGACGGAGGAAGAGAGGGAGCACATATGTATAATGTTTCGTAACATCGACCACCCTCGCCTATCATTTGAATTTCTCTTTAATTACGAAAGGGGAATGGCATTGAGGAAAAAAAATGAGGAAGGGGAAGGGAAGGTGAGGAGAAGGGAAGGTGAGGAGAAGGGAAAGGAGAGGGGAAGAGGAAGGGGGGAGCGAGGAAAGTGAAGCAGACAAACCTGTCATTTTATAATATTCCAGATGTCGTCTCTTATGACTTTTTTTTTTTTCATTTGATTAAAAAATTCAAAATGACATCGCATGTAAGATTTGATAAAATAAAAATAATGGCAACCTTCAAGCATCTGTGATATAACATTTATTTATGCCTGGATATTTTTATAGGCAATTAGTTTTTTGCTTATTTATTTATCCGGCTACTACACAGGGTTTCTAACCAACTGAATGAAATGGTATCACTGGAATTGGCTAACTCGATATGTGGTACGGATCATCAGAGGTCAAGGTTATACAATATAACTGTATATTGACAATGAATTATCCAGTTGCTATAAAGGATTATATTGAACGATAAAGGGCACCCAAGCAACTGTGCATACACGCTGTAATTACACCAGACGAGCATACCGACAGACACAAACATTCTGTACATTGCTAAAATATTTATAAAAACAGTTGATACTTTGAGAAAATATAAAAACACTTGGAGCTTTGAGAAAATATTTTTAAATAGTTCTCTTTTTGTGTAAACATTCTTTTCCCACAAACGGCGAAATATGAAAATTTGAGAAAAGGGAACTCCAAGCATGAGCTCATGGTTAATTTTTTTCCTGTCAGATTTAAGCTAAGGTAAAATGCCCGTTGTTTAACCCATTAATAAATCATCTATACACTTGAAAATACAGGTGCAGAATGTTGGTAACATAGAAAATGCTCCAATCTTTTACAGTCATATTAAGAATTTTAATGGAAATTGGTGAAATAAAAATCTAAATAATGTTAGGAAAAATATCCATTATGTATTGCTGTAATAAGTTTTCACGAACAAATCACTAATTCTTTCTGGCGATACATAAAGTTCTCTGCACTCTGAAACCATCCCAGAGTGAATGCATTTCTTGATCTTGTGCTTCTATCTACACATATTTTATCTCTCTTTTCATTTTGCTTTTATTCATAAATATTTCACCTGTCTTTATTTCCAGATTATGCTCAGAATATTGCAAGAAAAGCTGCAAGGGAGGGGCAGGAACCATAAAATTCCTCTCCTCACATACTCTAAATTCTGTTCGTGAACCATTAAGGGGAATGTTGGGTCTCCCTCCAAATGGATATTCAAATGTCTTCAATATTCCACAAGTATAGGGGAAAGAAATTTTCAGGTTAGTATATAAGTAAATTATACAACAAGGAAGATAAATTCGCCAATTGGAATTACCTTCATCAGTTCAGTGTGTTTACCCCAGCCTCCAACATATCTGGATAGTTTTAAATACGAACAGATAAGATTAACAGCAGAGCAATACATTATGAAATTAATCTGACCTGTTGTTTTATTGGTTTACCATTCTTTGAAAATAAATACCCCTCAGTGAACAATATAATATCAGACTGAAATCACTTCTAACCCTAAATCCTAACTGTTTCAGAAATAACTCACTAAAACCTGTTTCAGGAATGACTAACTAAAACCTGTCTTTCGCTGAGCGATTCACACTGAAGCAGCTTTGACCTGTTCAGGAAATTCTTTATTAATATGAAGCACTTTCCCTGTTGCATATAATTCCTAACTCTTAAACCAGAGCATTAATGGAAAACAGAAATGCTGGAAGGTGTTACAATCTCTGTTTTTTAGCCAGAATTAATGGAGTTTATCTTGGTATGTAAATGGGAGGTGATGTAAATTTACGCAGTTTCTGCAATGACTGTTTGCTGGTTTATTGTAGGCTATTAGAGGAAATTACATTTCTCTCTCTCTCTCTCTCTCTCTCTCTCTCTCTCTCTCTCTCTCTCTCTCTCTCAGCGTCTTTTATTAACACATTATATAATGTAATATTTCTATTGAAAACGGACCCACTAGGTACAATTAAACTTTTAAATAAAAATTGTTCCTAATAAATATATATATATATATATATATATATATATATATATATATATATATATATATATATATATATATATCTATATCTATATCTATATATATATATATATATATATATATATATATATATATATAAATATAAATATAAATATATATATATATATATATATATATATATATATATATATATACTGGAATGGAATATAAGGCCAAAAGAACAAGTGCTGGGACCTATGAGGTTATTCAGCGCTGAAAAGAGGAAAACTGTGAGTAGAAGGTTTGAAAAGGTGTAACAGGAGGAAAACCCTCGCAGTTGCACTATGAAACAATTGTTAGGAGGAGTGGACAGCAAGAAGGAAGAAAGAAATATGAATGGAGGTACAGTAAATGGAATGAAAGGGGTTGCAGCAAGGCCGAAGGGACGTTGCAAAGAACCCTTAGTAATTAGTAATACCTACCGTGGTATCCATGATGTGCACTGGCGGCACTACCACCCTACGGAGTGTGTGTGTGTGTGTGTGTACTTAACACGAAATTTTCTAAAAAGTTGTTTAATAATCTGTATTCAGAGGAAAAAGAAAGTCCAAATTATTCAAGAATCTCAATAAATGAAATATTATTTGGGAAATAAAAATCAGTAAGGTTCTATGAAAACCTTAGTGTAGTGAGAGAGAGAGAGAGAGAGAGAGAGAGAGAGAGAGAGAGAGAGAGAGAGAGAGAGAGAGAGAGAGAGAGAGAGAGAGAGAGAGTGCTACAGAAAACAAGAAAAAATACGCCGAAGTTTCTTCGGAGCAATCGTGTTTTCTGTACAATCGCTACAGCGTATAATCAAGACCACCGAAAATAGATCTATCTCTCGGTGGTCTTGGTATAATGCTGCATGAGCCGCAACCCATGAAACTTTGACCACGGACCCGTGGTGGCCTATTCTATACCGTTGCCAGAAGCACGATTATGGCTAAGTTTAACCTTGAATAAAATAAAAACTACTGAGGCTAGAGGGCTGCAATTTGGTATGTTTGATGATTGGAGGGTGGATGATAGACATACCAATTTGCTGCCCTCTAACCTCAGTAGTTTTTAAGATCTGAGGGCGGACAGAGAAAGTGCAAACAATAAAGTGCAGACGGACAGACGAGAGTCGGCACAACAGCTTTCTTTAACAGAAAACTAAAAAGGGTGTTTCAGTTGCCAAGGGTAACCTATACTATTCATGAAACTTTTTCTGATATAATATTAGTCCTGAAAAGACAGCAGAGAGAGAGAGAGAGAGAGAGAGAGAGAGAGAGAGAGAGAGAGAGAGAGAGAGAGAGAGAGAGAGAGAGAGACCATGCAAATGAGGATATGTTTAAATTAATACAATTTGGTGCATTTGATAGATACAACATTGAAACTTAGGATCTCATTCTCAATACCCTTCTGTTCTTCGGAATTGTAGAGGGAACTTTCCTTTCAGTATTAAGTTCAAATTCCCTAAACTAGAAAAAAGCTTTCGACAAGGATGCAATCAGGATTTTGACGACGACGTAAACCAATGAGGAAAATATGTCATGAGAATGTTATAATTGAATAATTCTAAGTCAAGTCTTGATTGACTCTAGATTCCATGGAACTTGTACGAATAATTCCGGTCCTTTTTATAGCTTTAATTTCTGGTGCGTTAGTGGCTTCATAATGCTTCGTTCCTTGGGATGGTTGAAATGAATCGGCTTAAAATATTTCATTAACAGTGAAAATCAGGTAGTGGAGATAAATCAATTTCCACTGCTCTTTATTTTATGTCAGTAATACCGTTCATTTCGAAAACTTGAATACTATTTTCCTTCGTGTTGTTGTTGTTTTACAATAAAATGGTTATGCCAGCATTGAATTTTGCTCCTGGAGCAGCCTCTAAATAAACAGTGATGTGAAGGTGACTAGGAGGCCTGGTGTGTCCCTCTGGGCTCGGCCCTTCTGTTTTACATAAATCCATGGATCTTTTATGTGTTGAGAAAATTCACTGCAAATTCCTTGCAAAACAAACTAAAGATGAACACGCATAATGGTTGAGAATCTCCCACAAAATTCGCTGTGCAAGCTCCGCAGAGTCTCTGGTAAATTTTCAGCAAAATTGTATGATAAAATCATTCTAAAACTCAGTAGAAAAATACTAATAGCATAATTCCCTGAAAAAGAATTCCTTGCAAAATTCCATGCAAGTCACGTCACGTATCACCACAGACTTTGTTTCTGAGAGACTCATCTACTGCCATGTCACCGTTTGGCCATTTTTCCTCTAGGGTTTTTCTTGCGGTTTTTATTTTCTCAAATTTCTCTCTCTCTCTCTCTCTCTCTCTCTCTCTCTCTCTCTCTCTCGCTGAGGAGGGTGAGTAAACACTTGTCATCAGGGAGATAAAGAATAGGGAAACAAAAAAAAGAAACCGAGAGACAGGTACGTGCCTGGTTATAAGAATGGAAAAACATTTAAATTCTCTTCTGGCAGTTTTAAGGAAGATGTTAAGATGTTTACCTCATGTGTTGGTTGGCAAGCGAAATGCAATTGGGTGTATATATATATATATATATATATATATATATATATATATATATATATATATATATATATATATATATATATATATATGTATATATAAATATATATATAAATATATATATATATATATATATATATATGTATATATATATTATATATCTTTATGTATATATATACATATATAAATATGCCGTATATACAAATATATATACATATATATATACAAATATATATACATATGTATATACATATATATTATATTATGTATATATATATATATATATATATATATATATATGTACGTGTATGTATATGTACATATGCATATGCCTATGTATATATATATATATATATATATATATATATATATATATATATTATATATATATATATATATATATGATCCATAAAAGTGGTACTCTCTGAAAATCACAAATATGAAATAATACAAGTATCACTAAATACCCAAGTCATTATACCCTTTTAATAACTTACACCCAAGGAGAATTTATAACTAATACGTGCATCTGCTCCGGCCAGGATTCGAACCAGGGCCTTTGGTTTTAGATACAAGCGATAGACGTTCGACTTAAAACATCTGAAACACACACACACACACACACACACACACAACACATATATATATATATATATATATATATATATATATATATATATATATATATATATATATATATATATTTATATGTTTTATTTATATGATTCTGTTATCATATTCTATATTTTCTATGATTTCTATTATACATTATATATATATATATATATGCATATATATATATATATATATATATATATATATATATATATATATATATACATCAGAGCCAGATGTCGATGGGATATAAAAATTATCAGTAAAAATTACCTAAGAACTCGTCGCCTTCAGCACAGCTGAGTTAAAAACCAGTAATTTTCTACCAACCAACAAAAACGAGAGACCAACTTCAAACCAAAACCGCACCTCGGCCGGCTTAACTTCAAAAGACAACCTGGTGAACAAGAAGCACACTCACCGACGCTAGGACTGAGGGCTGGTCTGTAGAGACATCCTACCAGTCATCTCCATGATGGCGCCATACGAGTACAGCAATACCAGATCCGTCATGGACTAAGCCCTTCCATAATTGTTGCTCTCTGCGGAAAAGAAAAAAATCTTCAATAAACCTTCAGTATGTAAGATTTTTCATCTACATCTCACCTGACATCGAGACAAACCCAACAGAAAGTTTTTGTGGTCACGTTAAAAGCAAATGGGTTGATAGCCCCAATAAGGCCTAGGAAGCCATAGGTCTAACTTGTCTTGCTCAGTCATTAAGGGAGTAACTCCGATCTAACTGTCAAAAATTATTTGTGAAATCTTGTTGGTCCTATGTCTGGAGGGTTGGGTGAAGTCACTGACAAGATGAGATTACACTAAATACTGAGAGAGAGAGAGAGAGAGAGAGAGAGAGAGAGAGAGAGAGAGAGAGAGAGAGAGAGAGAGATGCCTATCTTGGGCCTAATCTGGGTAATTTATTTTATATTAATGAAAATACATATTGTATACCTTTACAAAGTATGCACCGAATATACTATTCACTTAAACGCCCTTCATGAAAAGTTTAATTGATAACTATTCATAATTATACAGGCATCACTTTACGTAAATCACGATCAGCCTATAATTGTTACATAAGCTAAGAGTGAACTTCCCTAGACCCATGTGTACGAATCCCACTTGGCTCGGATAGTAATAGTTACAATTACTCATAGCCTTGGAAATATAAGAGTAACGGTGTTTCATTCATCATATCGCTACAATATAACGGCAAAACGAAAAATACAGTTGAAAAGGCAATACGAGCGTAATTCCTCACAGAAAACCACAATAGTTATTGTGTATAATGGATGCAAGCGCTACCATGCAGTGATCTGACAGTATTTTTCTTACTATGCAATCACAATACATTCCTGAACCGCTAGAAAAGCATGTCTCATAATTTATAGACTTCAAACACCGATGAATAAAGGGAAATACTTTCGAAAGTACTTTTTAGTCTCGTACCAACATGCAGGCCTGGGTGAAAACGTTTGAGAATGGCGTTGTCTCGGCGACCTCACACTCACGTCTGAACTGCAGTTCCGCCCGCCGCTGCACAGTGTTTTCCCTTTACATTTTTTGCCTTGTATAGTAACAAAGAACGCAGCTGTAAAATTCATGCTATATAGTCTCACATTTGAGTCTAAAACGACGAAAAACAAAACAAAGAACGACGCACACCGTCAACTTCACAGACAACAGATACTCTTTCTCGTGCCTTTCAAAACCATAACAGAAGCTATGATTGGTTGATTTCTGTGAGGGGGACTCACTCGACCAATAGCGAGGCATAAGTCTTGTGACGTAGCCAGGCCACCAAAGTTTCGATTGCGGAAAGGTGTTAATTTCTCAACACATCTCCAAATGAAGGATGTTTCTATAAAGTAAGATATGTTTGAAAATAACTCTGTTTTCATTTACTTTCAAATGTTTATATATTACTTTGTTACTAATCCTATTATCACAATAATAAACCTATTTGTACATTCAAGAAGCCACTAGATCATTTTACCAATTTAGTCTTTTATTTGCTTTTATTTTGATGTCAGGACCAGATACTCCGTTTAAAAAAATGGTAGTGTATCTCAGAATTGTCTCGAAAATGTCTTATTCGGCTTTTTTTCTTTTAGAGGTCGCTCTTTTGTGGTTATTGTGTCATTAATATTAATGCCCACGCTAAGAGCCTAACTCATTTTTCTTTCATAATTCGCATTTTAAGTGCTTTGCAAGTTATAATAACAGGAAAACTTTGTATGTCTTTCAATATTTCTCATATACGAAGTGAATATTTGCATTTATTTTTTTAAAGTGACATATATTCGTATACAATAGTGCCTAATACTCTCTGAAATTAGGTTTTCAATTGTTTTGGAAAACTATTTTGAAACTGTAACTTAATGCCGTTAATATATATTACTATTTAATTCCTCTTTATACATACATGCATAAAAAATAACAATGAGGAGCAATACTGTCCTTCTGTACTGCAGGTTAATTCATTACAATGCTTCATATCTACCCTGTGAAGTACATTAAAAATCTCTCTCTCTCTCTCTCTCTCTCTCTCTCTCTCTCTCTCTCTCTCTCTCTCTCTCTTTGTGAATAACTATCCAACTTCTGACATTATGAGATAATGAAGTCACTCTCATCTAGGACAACTCGAGGCCAGGTTGTTGATACAAACATCAATGAGGGGATTATGATCATAAGATTCTTGGTGCTTACGTTGATGCTGTTTTAGAGTATGTATCTTTTGGTGGAGCCTTAGACGCATGATCGTCCAATATTCACGTGAAAAGTCTCGCTTGGCGCCGGCCGATCACCAGGCCCCAGCCCCCCGACCCTGTATCAGACCCGCAACCTATCCCACGCCCACCCAAATATCTAGCTTGCCGATCTTTCATCAGCCGTCACCAAACCTAACAACCAGCCCACTCTAAACCCCAGGTGCCTTACCAGATACCAGAACGAGCTTCATGGTGTCTTTTAAAGGCTATCTTATATACTTAGTGGCGTATTCATGAACAGGTTTTTATCATTCAAGAGTGTTATTGGTTTTTTTTATCATTATCCGTATGGGGTAGGGTGGGTGCTTTTTATCCAGTTTTTCACAGATGAGAAGGGTATTTTTCATAAGGCTTATTTTGCATATTTATTACCTTTTACGCTGCATAATTTCTACGTTCAACCAATTTGAATAATAGTGATAAGCCGTCATTTCTTTGGGTGCACCCTACTTACTCTTTCGTGCAGCCATTTTGAAGTTTCAATATTTATTTTTAAAACCTACGCTCTCTAGTGATATCTAGCCTTGCAGATATATAAGTAAACATATATAGACTCATTTATGACTACGGGCTCAGAACAGAGATAATCAATAGAAAAAGAAATTTCAATTTTTACCCAACCAGTCAAATGCTAGATTCTCTTGAACTGTTTTTATCCCTACGAAGGAAAAGGCCACTGCAATGAAAGCTCTCTCTCTCTCTCTCTCTCTCTCTCTCTCTCTCTCTCTCTCTCTCTCTCTCTCTCTCTCTCTCTCTCTCTCTCTTTGAGCTCTTTTTTCAATATTGAGAAATTATTTCAAGCAGTCTCTCTCTCTCTCTCTCTCTCTCTCTCTCTCTCTCTCTCTCTCTCTCTCTCTCTCTCTCTCCTTCTTAATGCAATTGGCCACGTTATACTGACTGTTTTTGTGATTGCGTGTAACTGGGAGATATTTACATTAATAAACAATTAGTTTTAACACCCTACTAATATCAAAACAGTTTCAAATCTCTGATCATCCCACACGGAAAAAACAAGTTGTCATTTCTTACACAAAGCAATTTTTCCATTGCATGTATCACTTAGTTATTTCTGACAGGGACTGCGATCTTAATTCCCAATTAATTCATCGATTTTGTCACTTTGCCTCTTAACCCGCCCTTTAAATTGCCGACTATTTAAAGGGACATTTACCTGTCGCTAACATCAACCGTCCATTAATCCTGTCTAGCTGTCATTTATCCTCTTAACGAGATCTCTCTCCTAAGCCGACCTGGTTGCAATTTAGAGTGCCATTGCAGTTCACCTTCCCAGGGAAATGTTAAAGAGTTAATTACCGTTATTTCTATCACGCTACGGGTCGATATTTTAAGTCAGGTAAAGAGGACGGTTTATTTTAAAACGTCTAGCCGTATATATCCTTTCATCAATTTGGGCTGAATTTTTATGAAATGTAAAATCTATAAGTACTTGTTATAAGCCACCCACAGTCTCTAACGAGAAACATAATGAACAGAAAATTAATACACCAATAAATTCCTTAATAAGTAACTTACTTATTACCATACTATGGGCTTTTCTAATTAGATAAATGTGTATCACTTAGCAACTATCAAAATGAACATAAATCATAACCACTGAGGCGCAACGGTCTGGAACTCTCTTTCTGACTCTGTATTCCTTGACCTACGACCCCCTTCCATGAAAATGCCGAAGGTCCACTCAAATTCCTCGCTAAAAAGTTTCTTCTGGTCAGATCCAAATTAGCCTTGAATTACTTTTTGAACAACTTCCACTTTATAACACAAGGCAGGTCAGTACAATCCTCTCAGATTCAATAACATGTTTACAAGAGATTTTACATACACACTTCTCCTTTCAACTAACGAGCCCTTACGTACTGAATACCTTCAAAACTTATTTTCCAAGTAAATAACTTTAAAAGTCAAATGCTTAAATTCATAAGTCTTATTGAGTGTAAGAATAATCAAATAAAATTTGATTATCTTTCCCAGATGGCTCAACTCAGTTGGATAATCTTTACACTGTCGTTCCTACCTACAGTCTGGTAAAATAGAAATGTGCCAGAATTAAATAATAATACATGAAAAGATTGACATTAAAAATCTGGGTTCCTCTCTTCATCGACTTAGATTATTTACCATGTCCTAATAAAAAATAAGAAAGACTGAATATCAAATGTATTACATTCGATTTACGGTAAAATAACATTTTTATCTTGTCCGGAAATCTGGCAGAAGACGGAAAGGTTAAAACAGAATCAATAGTCACCGTCGCATCTGTTTGTAAATATTAAATTGCTTCCCTTCCTCTCGTCGATACGAACCTGATTGTAACCTACAGTCGATTGTGCCATCCCTTAGGCTATAAATATTCGACAACTGAAGCTGAGGGTTGCTTATGTAGGTCTGGGCGGGATGGCAGCCTGATGATTCCAAATTCCATAATTATTAACTCACTAAACTGTGATATGTGAGGGTATGGGAATTCGAAGAAAAAGGGTTTCAGAAATATTTTCACAAAAGATCAGAAAACTAAACTATAGCATTTAACGTGTCAGTTTTAATATAAGGCATTAAGTGAAGTGTCAATTATTAAATTAAATGATAAAAACGTTGAATCGCTGAATTACTGGATTTCTAAACGGTGTAATGTGAGGATATAGGAATTCCAAAAAAAAGAGATTTTAGAAATATTTTCAGATGAGACCAGAAAAACCAGACCATAGCAGTTAACATGTCGTTATCAATATAGTGTATTAAGTGAACTGTCTCTTATTAAATTAAATTATAAAAATATTGAATCACTAATTATCAACTTACAAAACTGTCCTTTGTGAGGATAAGGGAATTCGAAGAAAAAGGGTTTTGGAAATATTTCCAGTTGTGATCAGAAAACACAGACCATAGCATTTAACATGCCAGTATTAATATAATGCGTTAAGTGAATAGTCTATGATAATATTGAATAATAATAATATTCTCTGGTGCATCACTACACTGTGACCGGAAATAAGTACAAATCCACAGACACGTATGTGAGTATGACTGTATTTACAAAATACAAAAATTATTAAAATATTGAATTATTTGCACGACGGTCCTCTTGGTTGAAGGGAACCGTCGTGCAAATGGGAGAAAGCTCCGAATTTAATCATTTTTCCATTTTGATAAAAACAGTCTTTCTCATGCAGTACATAACTGTGGATGTTGATTTAACACAAATATTGAATCTGTGTGGATATTTCTTTGTACATTTTCGATGTTTTATTATCGCGAGGGCTTCGTTTTATTATCAAGCCTCCGAGAGAGGAAGTAGATAAGATGCGATCGTCGGAAGGTGAGTAAACACGAGATGTTATTGCTGTTTACTTACATTTCTTCTGGTACGAGATGTAACCGAGTATCGGAACCTTTCCCTGAAAAAAGCGGGACGCCATATCTTAAAAACTGACCATAGAATTTTCTTGAAAATGATCTCATTATGTGTTCCACACCCAAAATTTATTTACTGGACTAGCCTAACCTCACCTAACCTAGGGGCATGGCAAAAAAACCGGGCTGGTACAATGCTCGCATACATCTCAGGAATTTGCTTCCGGTACGAGTTGATTTGGGAGGTCTGTCTTCGAGTACTTTTCTCATTAACGTTTTGCCCCCTGTCGGTTCGTGGGTATTATGGCAAGTGTTTAAAGTGAGTTGTGCATTTGCGAATTTAAAACATTTACAGAACTGTGAATTACGAGGGTAAAATACCTTCAGAACGTTAAATAATTCCTGGATTGTAGCCTACTCGACGGAAAATTAATAGATATTTATATATATATATATATATATATATATATATATATATATATATATATATATATATATATATATATATATATATATATATATATATATATATACACATATAAATATATATACAACTCTTTTATATCTATCTATATATACATATATCTATATATATATATAAATATATATATATATATATATATATATATATATATATATATATATATATATATATATATATATATATAGAAGAATCATGACAAACATCTCGGAGTTGAAGAGACATGCATGCCTTTACCTCTTCAATATATATATATATATATATATATATATATATATATATATATATATATACATACATGGTGTGTATATATATAGATGTGTGTGTGTGTGTATTTGAGCGTGTATGTGTGTGTATGTGTGTGTTGGTGTAAATGATTGAAAAACTGAATAACTGTGCAGCTGCGTCGTTAAAGGCTTCCTGAATGTTAAAATATGTCTGTTAAAAACATTTCATTTTTTAAAGTGAAAATCCTTTGTCTTTGCCCGTGGCGAAAATAAATAAAAATTATTTGCATAATATATTAAACTTATTGTTACCCGTGCTACAAATGAAACTACAATTAATTTTTGATACTTGCAATAGCTACCACAAATCACAATGAAATATTTCATCGAAGTTTGTGAGTGCCACGAAAATTATGTATCTGTAAGTTAAATCTTTATTTTTCATAACTATAAAGCTTCAAAACATTTATTGTTTAGCAGGGATAATTGTGATTTTTACAGTTTTATTAATTATACTTTTTGCATGCTGTATTTATATACAACTATTCAGCATTACAAACATCAAAACCAGTAGGCTACCATAGCATAAAAAATAACTTTACACAAATTGATCAAAGAAATATATCGCCAAGTTCAAACGCATTCACATACTGCCATATCCACACTAAATGAATGACGCAAGAGATTCTTTCATAAGAGAGAGAGAGAGAGAGAGAGAGAGAGAGAGAGCGCTATCAAAACAGAGAATCCTTAATAATCATCAGACTCATTCATGTTTAATTGGCATGGGTCAATTGAAAGGGTCCTCTGCGTGACTGGAGTCTGCTTTAAAATGCTTAGGTTTAACATTTCAATCCTTGACGTAGATACTTTTTTAATTGGATCGGCTCGAGGAACAATGAAGAATTCTTATCGTTTCTCTTCGTTGTACTTCTTCATTAACACTGTTACATAAAAATGTGCTCTTATTTCGTAACGTTCACGCTGTTAATACATTTTCTTTACATTACAAAGCAGAAAGCAGCCCTCTTACATAACATAAAATATTAAACGCAATTCGTAAAAGTTTCTCGTTGGTTTTGAATTGACAGAAACAACACATGCCCATTTGAAGACTGAACGCGAAATCTTGTAATAAAAATATAAATGGAAGGCAGAAACATTAAAATGAGGTGAGTCACAATCGCTAGCTACGTACACACATACATACATACCTACATACATACATACTGTATATACGTAGCACTCCTCTCATCCCCCATTATCTTAATTCAGTTGCAATAGCTATTATTCTTTAAGGTCTTTTGGACATCGCTTGAGATGATTTTGCTTTTATTGTCATTTTCATCTGTTAATAATGATAATAATAACAGGAATGGCACAACAAACCAATGCACGGACAGTACATAAGACAGACAAAAGAACTGGCCAGCGATGAAACAAGGCAATTGCTACAGAGGGGGAACTCAAGAAGGAAACAGAAGGAATGCTAACAGCAGCACAAGATCAGGCCCTAAGAACCAGATTTGTCCAAAGAACAACAGATGGAAATAACATCTCGCCCATATGCAGGAAGTGCAATATGAAAGACGAGACCATAAACCACATAGCAAGCGAATGTCCGACGATTGCACAGTACCAGTACAAAATGAGGCATGATTCAGTAGCAAAAGCCCTCCACTGGAGCCTGTGCAAGAAACACCAGGTAGCTTGCAGTAATAAGTGGAGCGAACACCAGTCTGAGGGAGTGACAGAAAATGATCAGGCAAAGATCCTCTGGGACAATGGTATCAGAACAGATAGGGTGATACGTGCCAATAGACCAGACGTGACGTTGATTGACAGAATCAAGAAGAAAGTATCACTCACTGATGTCGCAATACCATGGGACACCAGAGTAGATGAGAAAGAAACAGAAAAAATTGACAAGTATCAAGACCTGAAAATCGAAATAAGAAGGATATGGGATATGCCAGTGGAAATTGTACCCATAATCATAGGAACACCTGGCACGATCCCAAGATCCCTGAGAAGGAATCTGGAAAAACTAGATGCCGAAGTAGCTCCAGGACAGCGCACACAGTGAGAAAAGTGATCGACTCCTACGGCGGCAGGATGCAACCCGGAACCCCCACACTATAAAAAAAAAAAAACACCCAGTCGAATAGGATGACAGTGATAGACAAAAAAAAATAAATAATATTAATAATAATAATAATAATAATAATAAATAATAATAATAATAATAATAATAATAATAATAATAATAATAAACATGCCATTTAAAATACCAGCTTTATCCGAGAATGAACTTTAATAATAATAATAATAATAATAATAATAATAATAATAATAATAATAATAATAATAATAATAATAAACATGCCATTTAAAATACAGCTGTATCCGAGAATGAACTTTTGATGGAGCATTCCTGAATTTCAAATGAGCCATTTTCCTATGGGAGAGGCCAGCTAATAGCCATTAAATATTCATGGAGGGGTGCTGAAGCATTGGGGTAGGTTTTATTCCGCTAATAAAAAATACATAGAAATAAATATCATTTGTGCCTTTGTACAGCGATCTGGATTGTTCTTTTATGTAAAATGAAAACTCTTTAATGTATCCATAAACTTTTATTTATATGAATATTGGGCGATTATTACGTGACCTTACATATCCCACAGGAGAGATAATTATTAGAATCACGGAAACGTTTGATTGTAAATCAAATTCCGCTGACAAAGCTGTTATCTTTAATGACACGTGCATGACAGAGGGTCTTCTTACTTTGTGTAATAACAATAATAATAATTCAAGATTCAAAATATAATGATGATGATTTTTTATTTAATTCTGGAGAAATGAAATAACGTGGGCTATAATGGGCAAGACTATAAGGAAAATGTAGATAATAATGATAATTACCTCACTGTAAAATAATAATAATAACTATTATTATTATTATTATTATTATTATTATTATTATTATTAATGTTGTTGTTGTTAATAATAATAATAATAATAATAATAATAATAATAATAATAATAATAATAATAATTTACACCATCCCTTCATTATATTAGCATGGATTAAAATTCTATAACGAAAGATAATTAATAACTATTATTCATTTCCTATTCTTCCATCTTACTTCAAAATTTCATTAAGGCTTAAGGAAGCAACTTGAGCGCTGAAGCAGATGTCAACACCTGAATTGTTTGTGGAAAGAATGATATTATTATTATTATTATTATTGTATTATTATTATTATTATTATTATTTCGGTAGATGAGACCTATTCACATGGAACAAGCACACAGGGGCCATTGGCTTGAAATTCAAGCTTCCAAAGAATCTTGGTATCAACCTCCCACCGCAGATCCCACACTGCAGCAATAAATGATCGTGATACAGAGCCAGTGATTTTTTCATCGCCTTGGGAGGGGCGTGAACTCGCGACATCTGAGCGGCATGTCACGACAATAGCGACCATACCAGCGGACCAGCTGAATATTCTGAGAAGAGTTTATTGAAAGTCGCACTTCGTTTTGAAAAGGTAAAAATTACATTCGTTATTGATCAGTCATTTCAATGACAGTTTACTTGTAAAATCTGAGACAGTAAACTAATATTATTAGCATAAACAACCTACGAAATAAATACTAAATAATACCTAACGAGTCACGTATATAACCAGCGGATCAGATGGATGGGTGCGATGAGGAGGGATTTGGGTGGAGTGGGACTCGGGAAAGAAGATGCAAAGAATGGAAATAAATAGAGAAAGTTAACTCGAGCGGCCGACCCTGCTATACAGTGGGACTAATAAGTTCAAAAGAAGAAGAAGATGTATATAACCACCAAATTGGCAGTAAATATGAATGATGACAATCTGTACTCATTTGCATTTCCATTTAATCTCCAATTCCACGGCTGCAGAAAATATCCCTCCTTAGCAGCCAAATGCAGAAAATATCCCCCCTTAACAGCCAAATGTAGAAAATATCCACCCTTTACAGCCAAATGCAGAAAATATCTCCCCTTAACAGCCAAACGCTTCCCTAGGTGAAATCGATGCATGAAAAGATAAAATGTCCAGCATTGTCATTATTTAGTTGCACAGTCTCTAATTCTAAAAGGTATCTGATTATTCCAGTTTGTTTAATTTTTTATCCTCAGCAGTATTTCTGAAAAGCTGCTGGACTGCATCAGGTCAAAATGAATTAATAACATTATTATCTGTTATTAACTGAGTTTCTTATCGTTTCGTTCATATCTCCTTCTAGCTGTCAATCACTTGTCACTCATTTCAGAGGCTGGATTCCAGAGGTATCTTTTTGTATTGTACTGCTAAGAATACAAACCCAACAGCAACCCTATTTCATCGTTATTATTATTATTATTATTATTATTATTATTATTATTATTATTATTATTATTCCCTCCTGTGTCATGTTCTTACATTTGGAGTTGTCTATTTAATCAATGAAATACTGAGAATCCTATTAATCTGCATTGAAACGTAACTAACATAAAAGCAATAAAATCCATTACAACTGCATTTTCTTTACACCTGCCCAACTTCGGTGCAATTTCTCTTCCATTTCCGAAGCAACCTGCTAAAACTAACACGTGTCACACAGTAGAAAAAGACGCCATGGAACTTGCTGCTATTTTTATTCTTCAAACTTTTAAGCCAAAACTCCAAGACATTCTGACAAATTTTACGAAGCAGTATTTCTTTGGATGAATACTAGTACTAACTGATTGCTTTTGGAGCTATAGAACTGGCCAATAATACCAAAAAACCTGTTAATTATACGATTATGATCAATTTCTTGAACGTACTGAGCATAATTTCAAAGAGTATGAACAGAAAAGTGATGTTGTGATAAATTTTTAAAATAGGCATAGAGAGCCGTGAATGTTAACGTTGAAGAATAAATGTTAAAAACTGTGAATATTCATAGTGAATAAACGTACTGAGGCATGAATGTTATTCCTAATGTTAAAGAATAGAGAGAAAGATCTTAGAATGCCAGAGTTGATTTTAAAGACAATCCCGAGGATTTTATGCATGATGTTTAAGAATAACCGTTGAAGCTGTGAATGCGGTGATCAGTATTAAAGAACAAAGAGGAATGGAATGGAATGTAGAACTTAAGCCAAAGGCCAATCACTGGGACCTATGAGGTCATTCAGCGCTGAAGAGGAAATTGAGAGTAAAAACTTTTTAAAGAGGAAAACCTCACAGTTACAAAATGAAACAATTCTTAGGAGAGGGTGGAAAGCAGAATGGAATGGAGAGAATATGAACGGAGGTACAGCAAAAGGAATGAAAGGGGTTGCAGCTAGGGGCCAAAGGGACGCTGTAAAGAACCTAAGTAATGCCTACAGAGGACCGTGAAGAGCAGAAAGGAGAGAAGTAAATTAAAGAAGTTTGAAATATAAAGAATAGAAGTTTCTTTATGGCAGCTAATATTTTTCCAACAACTTCTCTTTTGTTTTTATGTTAATTAGCCAGTATTCTTGATGCTATTTCCTCTTATTTTTGTTCCCCATACCTGAAAAAAATATCCTTCACTGTATAAACCCATAATTTTCGAAAAGGAATATAAAAATCAAATGATCTGACAACCAATCATGGTCAAAATCACATGATGACCTTTTGGAAATATTAATACTTGGTTCCTATCCTTGCCGAGACATATAATTGTTACACAATCATTCAGTTTCTTCAATGAACGTATCAAAATACCTTAAGATTATAACAAAATCAAACAGTTAAGAATTCATGTTCTCCTTCTACCTGAAATTTGATTTTCAAGAAAACAGTTAGAAAAAAGATAGCAAAATCTGGTAAGGTAAAAAACCAAATCCTGAAATTAGCAAAAAACCTCCAAAAGCAGAAAACTTTTAGAATCATTGCTCTAACCTGTATCTCATCTAGCTCGGTAGAAAACCATTGCGTAACCTCATGTACCGAAGTTTGAATGAGCAATATGTTGGGCTTCCAGGCGAACCTGAAATTTGGGTGGGAAGGATTTATCGTTTGGGGCCTTTTCTTTTTTTTTTTTTTTTACCACAATAAATTTTCCCTTTCCCTTCTCTCGATTCATCATCATCAATACAGACCTTGATGTCTTGTGCCATTAGTGGAAACCGACCTTAGGCCTAGGTCTATGGACGGTGCTGTAATCTCTCTCTCTCTCTCTCTCTCTCTCTCTCTCTCTCTCTCTCTCTCTCTCTCTCTCTCAGTAACTATTGCAATTCATATCTGAATCCACACGGGGTTGGGGAGTTGTTGACTAACTAATCCATCATCCCCTGGCGAGGGTTGGAGCTGGGTTGGGGTGGAGGGTGGGGGAGGATTCAGTATGGATAAATCTTTAGAGAAATTTCGATCGACAAAAAACTCGTTACGGTTACATTTGCCTAAGTATTTATAATGATAATAATACTCTCATCCACTCACTAGTTCTCTAATCTCATATGTAATGATGTTTGCTGTAATGTATTTCTCTCTCTCTCTCTCTCTCTCTCTGCGTATTAGTCTGACATTGTAGTGCTCTATTACTGTGTTCGATTTGTTATATGGCGATCTTCTTGCCAAATCTTGTAGAGTGAAAATCTTATTATTATATCACCATCGGAGACCGAATTTCATTAGATAATCGATGCGATTAAAGCCATTTTGTTTTCAAATATCTAATGGCAATTGGAATTTGGCACTCAACTGAATATACTAAATATACGTCACCATGTCCGACAGGCTATTACCGAAATTTAACTAAACCACAACAATATGGAAGGAGCTTTTGACAAAATTACTCGTATCTTAAATCGTTGTTTCAGAGTGAAGTTACTAAAAAAATTCACGCAGCAAAAAGAAATATTTTGAAAAACAATAACAAACTAGTAAAAAATGAGTCGAAGTTTCTTCGGCTCAATCGAGATTTCTGTACATCGTATAATGAAGGCCACTGAAAATAGATCTATCTTTCGGTGGCCTCGGTATAATGCTGCATGAGCCGCGGCCCATGATACTTTAACGACGACCCGGTGGTGGCCTGGCCTATATCGTTGTCAGACGCACGATTATGGCTAACTTTAACCTTAAATGAAATGAAAACTACTGAGGCTAGAGGGCTGCAATTTGGTATGTTTGATGACTGGAGGGTGGATGATCAACGTATTAATTTGCAGCTCTCTAGCCTCAGTAGTTTTTAAGATCTGACGGTGGACAGAAAAAAGTGCGGACGGACAGACAAAGCGGCACAATAGTTTCCTTTTCAGAAAACTACAAAGCATTAAAATATATATCAAATAAAATAAACAGGATAGCGTCAGCGCTCACGGCTGGATACCATGAAAAAATAACTTCAAAGCTAAAAAAAATGCCTAGTAAAACATTTCTGAAAAAATATCTGATGAAGCATTCGCAAATATATCAAGAATTTATCGCCGCCTGCGCTCGAAAACTTGTCGATTTAAAATATCGTAACTCGAACTCCCCGCAAAACAACATGTCAGACAGAATTTAAGAAAACGAGGGAGAATAAGTGAGGAAGGAATCCTTACTACACGTTATAATTTAATTTCAATATACCGGATGTTAACTGAATCGAAGATTATCACCATACTGCATTTTCCTTTTTTTTTGCAAATGATAGTGTTTTTTAAGCAAGGGGTAATCAGCTGAATTATCTTGAATAATTCTATTACTAATTCAGTGAAGATGATCATCATACTACAGTACATTTTCCTATTTTTTTTTTTTTTTTTTGCTAATTATGGTGTTTGATAAGGGTAATCAGCTGAATTATCTTGAATAATTTTCTCACAAATGACGAGGTTTTAAGCAAGCGGTAAGCCGCTGAATTATCTTGAATTTTTTCACAAATTACGAGGTTTTTCTCGGCTGAATTATCTTGAACAATTACAAATTACGAGGTTTTAAGCAAGCGGTAAGCAGCTGAATTATCTTGAATTATTTTTTCACAAATTACGAGGTTTTAAGCAAGGGGTAATCGGCTGAATTATCTTGAATAATTTTCTCACAAATTACGAGGTTTTAAGCAAGCGGTAAGCAGCTGAATTATCTTGAATTATTTTTTCACAAATTACGAGGTTTTAAGCAAGGGGTAATCGGCTGAATTATCTTGAATTATTTTTTCACAAATCACGAGGTTTCAAGCAAGGGGTATTCAGCTGAATTATCTTGAATTATTTTTTTCACAAATTACGAGATTTTAAAAGCAAGGGGTAATCAGGTGTATTATCTTGAATTATTTTTTCACAAATTACGAGGTTTTAAGCAAGCGGTAAGCAGCTGAATTATCTTGAATTATTTTCTCACAAATCACAAGGTTTTTAAGCAAGGGGTAATCAACTGAATTATTTTAAATGATTTTTTTCACAAATTACGAGGATTTAAGCAAGGGGTAATCACCTGAACTATCTTGAATTGTTTTTTCACAAATTACGAGGTTTTAAGCAAAGGGTAATCAGCTGAATTATCTTGAATATTTTCTTATAAATTAAGAGGTTTTTAAGCAAGGGGTAAGCAGTTGAATTATTTTCAGTCATGTTAATATTATAATTTGTTTTAAGCAAGGGGAAAACAGCTCATTTATCTTGAATCATCTTACAAATTATGATTTTTTAAGCAAGGGATTATTTTAAATTATCATTCTGACAGTGCAATTATCAATATAAATTATCTCCCTTACAAAGGTACATGTCAAAGCAAAATGTTATGTTAAAATTTTGTGGTTTATGGATGAAATTTCAGGGTGAGAATCAAGTAAGACATATGCATATATCAAATTAAATATGTAAATATATACACCTAATTCTATATAAACGTCTACACTTAGATTTTCTGATAATTCTCGTCTAATTTTCATTTGGGACACGTCACGTGACATTGGCCACAACCACACCCAGCAATAAGACAGACAGACAGACAGACAGACAGACAGACAGGCAGACAGACAGGCAGGCAGGCAGGCAGACAGACAGGCAGACAGACAGACAGACAGGCAGACAGACAGACAGGAAGACAGACAGGCAGACAGACAGACAGGCAGACAGACAGACAGGCAGGCAGGCAGGCAGGCAGACAGACAGGAAGACAGACAGGCAGACAGACAGACAGGAAGACAGGCAGGCAGACAGGCAGACATACAGACAGGCAGACAGACAGGCAGGCAGGCAGGCAGACAGACAGGAAGACAGACAGGCAGACAGACAAGCAGGCAGGCAGGCAGGCAGACAGACAGGAAGACAGACAGGCAGACAGACAGACAGACAGACAGGCAGACAGACAGGCAGACAGACAGACAGACAGACAGACAGGCAGGCAGACAGACAGGAAGACAGACAGGCAGACAGACAGACAGGCAGACAGACAGACAGGCAGACAGACAAGCAGGCAGGCAGGCAGACAGACAGGAAGACAGACAGGCAGACAGACAGACAGGCAGACAGACAGGCAGACAGACAGACAGACAGACAGACAGACAGCCAGACAGGCATACAGGAAGACAGACAGACAGACAGGAAGACAGACAGACAGCCAGACAGGCATACAGGAAGACAGACAGACAGACAGACAGGAAGACAGACAGACAGACAGACAGGAAGACAGACAGACAGCCAGACAGGCATACAGGAAGACAGACAGACAGACAGACAACACTGCGTCCAAAGTTTGTTAAATTCGCAGGAAAAGGAAGAAATCTAGAATTCCACTTGTATAGGCCAAGTGTTCATCAATGCCGTACTTCTCGGTTACAAAATAGGTCCTGTGAAACATATGAATGATCTCTTGCGTTGTAAATGAAATTTGGAGAAAAATTGCTTTCTCGGAACCTGCATTTCACCATTTTGTAATGTTCCTTCAGACTTGCACTCGAAAATAAAGAATAAAAATGCTGGCATCCCGCTGGATAATGCAGGCCAGTTCTCTGGAATTCAAGAGCACAGAGGGTTTAAAGAATTCAATTTCATGCCAACGAAAACATGAAGCCTTGTATGTGTGAACACAGCGCATGGCTATTTAAAGAATACGAGTCAGTTTTTTCTTTCTTAATTTCGTAATAAATACTTCGTATTTCCTAATATAACATTAGCAAAGAAGTTATAAAGCAGAGAATTTAATATTATATATATGTAAAAAAACACCAACCAAAACTATAAAAAAGAGAATACCGCAAAAAGTAAGTAGTATGCACATTGGAAATATACCATATACCGAACTCGTAACAAGCCATAAAAAAGAAAAACATATCTTGTACGAAGTTCGACAAAACATTGTCGAAAAAGTGTTAATAATGGTAAAAGGATTCAACGTTATCACAAACCAGACCGCAATGAGTGTCTTCGGAAGACTTATGGATGCCGAAATACAGGCAAGGTTATCATTTAGCGAGATATTTCACGATCCGCCGTCTCGAGGTCAAGATTTAGGTGACCGTAAGTCATCACCGCAAAACACCTTCAAGTACGACTCAAATATGACCCGCACGCGTCGCTAGCTTGCGTCGGAGGTAAAATCGATGAGTCCAAGGCAAGTTCGGAGCTGCGAATGGAGACAGCGAATCCATGGATGAATCATCTAATTGAATTTCCTTGTCTTCGTGAATCAATGTGCAGGAAATATGCAAGAGATTCTTGCTCATATGAATCATACCGAAAAGTAGTGGGTATGACAGAGTAGACGGCATATTTGACATGAAAAACATAGGCTGAGGGACGTATACTTCCAGATCAAATTTTCCATTACGGTTTGTGAACAGATTTGACATGAAAAACATAGGTTGAGGGGCGTATAGTTTCAGATCAAATTTTCCATATCGTTTTCTAAAGTTAAATATATGGTGTATTCTTGTGACACAGTTCACTGCATTTACAGTTCTATAACGGGAAAAAAATCCAAACTCTGTGGCAATTACTGGCTGAGATTTTCTTCGGCCGGTTATCTTTAATGATGCCAGCATAACAGTGATATGAAGAAATATATCAGTAGCACTTAGTGGAAATATTTATTTGGTGTCAACCCGTAATTACACTTTATTTTTAATCTTACTTTAACCTAGATCCTAATGTCAAAATCAAGACGAAATTATTTTGTTCAACTTTAGTTATTCATTTTGTATTATTATTATTATTATTATATATATATATATATATATATATATATATATATATATATATGTGTATGTGTGTATATATATATATATATATATATATATATATATATATATATATATATATATATATATATATATATATATATGGAAGGGATGAAGGAGAAGATTCAATCTTAACCCTGAACCTAACCATTAAATTTTTAAAGAATGGCTTTTGACGAACCGCCGAATATTCAATAAAGCTGAAGTATAAGCAATAGAGAGAGAGAGAGAGAGAGAGAGAGAGAGAGAGAGAGAGAGAGAGAGAGAGAGAGATGCAGAAATTCGAATAAATAGACAAATCCTAATCTGACATTCACAATTTGATCTCCTTACGTGTTCATAGGGCACCTGTTTAGACCTATCCACCTTTAAAGTTATTTATTCTGTCAATTAAAAGCTCTACCAATACTGCCAATGACGTGTTTGGTATAATTGCCTATTAATGATTTACGTGTTACCACTGAAAGTATAGCAATGCTCCCGTAGATCTGCTGTCTGTCCGTGTATTCAAAATAGTAGTAGTAGTAGTAGTAGTAGTAGTAGTAGTAGTAGTAGTAGTAGTAGTAGTAGTAGTAGTAGTAGTAGGGGAAAAAGGGTTTAAATCTGCTCAAACAGACACAATAACACTTTACTTCTCGATTTCCCGTTATATTTTATAATCTTGTCAGTGCTCTTGTCACTGCATGCCTTGAATCCGAAAGGGAATAAATGCAGAAGCTCCGTTTCTCATTCAGAATCAAGGTTTTCAGTGGCAAAGGTTTTCTGGGATGGTTGTCTCCTCCTGCTGAGTTTTAGGAATCACTTATACGAGCGTCACAGACTCCTGGAACTGGGGGACCTTTTTCTCATAGACACAGGAACCCAGGTGGTAGTTAAGGGTTGGGACGAAAGGTATTTTGGTATAGATTAAATTCTAGAATTGTGTATTTAAGGATAATTAGACTCTTTTACACGACAAATATCAAGGACCTGATCTATTACACATGACGTTTTTATAAAACAACACAGCCATGGTTCTCTAAAATTATTCATCAATCTGCTTCAAGATAGTTAATAAGAACTTCTTAGTGAGAAATTCTTATAAGGGTATTTTTTAAGCTAATTTCAACGAGCTTTTCGGACACCTTTTATCTAGCCGGGGCCCGAAGTAATTGAAAAGAAAAGCGGGGAAGGATGTAGGGTTCGGCAGTAATCCTATGTTAGCAATAGACCTACCTTTTTAAGGATGGTGCGTTACAGGAGTCTATGAAAAAGTAAGAAATATGAAAATTTCAAAGCTTGAATTTCAGTGACGGTACGCAAAGCAAAAAGCTAGTTTTCACTCCTCAGTTCTACACAATCCACGTTACGACTGACAGTGTTTTAGATTGTAAAATATTAAATCTAAATACTAACGATTTAAAAGTATTTAGCAGAATAAACTGACACCTAACATTTCAGAAAAATACTTTAAAACCTGTAGAGGATGACTAATCTTGCTTCCACTTATTTAAAGACTCTATGACCCTCTCCTCTTATCCGGACTTACGCAACCGTCACAAGTGCATAACAGCCCTCAAATCAGTGAACGTATGAAACAGATATCATATAAAGCATTTCAGCCCAGACTGAAAATTATTCAGAGGCTGATCGTTAACGAGAAGAGCCTTCCACATGGTCGGTAATTGAATTATAGGGCTCAAGTGGGTTAGACACCTGTATCCCAGTTGTCAGATCATTCTAATTTAATTGATTAGCCATCGTAGGAGGAGAAGGTGATCTCGCGTAGGTTGAGGGTGGGGTGAGGTGTTGGGAAATGGAGGGGGCAGGTTGTGTGGAAAAGGTGGGAGGGGAGTGATCTAAAACCGCTCGCTTCTCTCTCAGCCAAATATCTCTCGGTCTTTCTGACCATCTTTGATAATGAAATATCTGTTAGGCATTTATCAGTATAGGTAGATCTTAATAAGCGTGCTAAGTAGTGCCCGTTTATGTATGAAGTGTTATTTTTCCTTAGTAGGGGGATGGCAATAATCTCCGATACATTTCGTAAATGAATTAATGAAGTTAGGATGAAGTTTTCAAAACGTAAGTCCTTCATGAATTTAAACGGAACTATCCGACCTCTTTGCCAAAATCATTTGGTATTGTGGATACGAGAATCTGATTTTTTTTTTTTTTTTTTTTTGTGCGTGTGATTGTGAAGGTGGTTTTCAGCAGAGAACTTATAAATAGAATGGCGAAAGTAATGTACGTTCAAAAATTTCAATATACTTTTAGAAATTTCCTTTCCAATTTCAAATGTATTTTTTGATGTTATCTTACTCTCTAGAAGTGAGCGTTTACATAAATAAAAAGTGCGCCTAAGTTTCTTCGGCGCTACCGAGTTTGCTGTACTGCCACTACAGCGTATAATGAAGGCCACTGAGAATAAATCGATTATCTCTGAGCCGGTACCAGGTATAACTTTAATGAGCCGCGGTGGTGGCCTGTCCCTATATCGTTGCCAGAAGCACGATTATGGCTAACTTTAACCTTAAATAAAATAAAAAAAAAAAAAGCCTACTGAGGCTAGAGGGCTGCAATTTGGTATAATTGATGATTGGAGGGTGGATGATCAACATACCAATTTGCAGACCTCTAAACTCAGTAATTTTTAAGATCTGAGGGAAGACAGAAAAAGTTCGGACAGAATCAAGTTCAGACGGACAGACAAAGCCGGCGCAAGTTTTCTTTTACAGAAAACTAAAACTAACATATAAACAAAAAAACCTATGGTCTAAAGACTGCAAAATTCTGAAAGACTACTTGATGAAAAGATACGTCGTACTGCAAAGTATCAATAAAAAAAAAAAAACAAAGCAAATGTGTATACCAAGTTAACTCCATTAGTAAGTCACAAAGCAGTTTGGAGAAATGACTCAAAACTTCCAACAAGGCAAAACTGCGTCGCCTTCATAAACCGGAGACCTGTACCCGAAGTCGGCAGTGAATATTTCACCTCCCACTAAAATTTCCAAAGGCTCGTGTCCTCACAGAGTACGTGATGAGGAGAGCAAGACTGGAAAATAATACCCAGGGACGCAAACTGCGCGGAAAGTTGGGATTCTGGAAGTTGAAAAACTGAGCGCAAACAACATGCTTCTCTTGCAAACACTGTCGGACGGTAGTAAGTTTACATGATCTCTCCTCTCGAGAGCCTGGAAGCGAACGAGTCTCTGGACAAGCCTTAGCCTTCAAAGTATTCTGGACGTAACTGCATTATATAGTGTGTGTATATGTGTATATGTATATATATATATATATATATATATATATATATATATATATATATATATATATATATATATATATATAATATATATATATATATATATATATATATATATATATATATATATATATATATATATATATATATATATATATATATATATATATATATATATATATATATTATATATATACATATATACAATTATATGTGTGTGTAAGATATATTATTATATATATATATATATATATATATATATATATATATATATATATATATATATATATATATATAATATATATATATATATACATATATATATACATACATACATACACATACACTTTGTAATTTAGTTACATCCAGAATAATTTGAAGGCTAGGGGAGCTCTCAGAACGAGAGAAATGGACCCCTTGAAGCAGCAGAAGGCCAAGACTAAATGGAAACAGAAAATGTTATGGAGACATGTTTTGAAAGGACAAGATCTTTGGGAATACTTCATTTCAAAGGGAACTTATCCTTCACTACACTTTACGAGTGAAGGACTGCCAGGGTTATGATATTCACGGTTGGATGGGAATTATGGGAAGGGAAGGGCAGCTTGAATTATGGGCTGGTTCAGATTTTGTGGAAGAGTAAACTGGCGAGTTATGTAAGACATCAGAATTGTATGATCAGGGAAATTTTAATATAAAATGTTATATGTATAATACTGGATTATACATAAAATGAATGACGAATATAAGATTAAAATCTTTAATATCTAGTGAAAGTCAAGTGAATTACATGAAAGATGAAGAATAGCAAAGCTATCGAAGAATGTAAAATTGTAATTCAAGAAAATATATGATTGTGGGATGAATAAATTTTATAAAAGCAGAGTAATCAGGGCTGGAGGATCTATACATATTAAACGACGCTGTAAAATATAAGAATTGCACAAATGAGGAGTCAAGCATAAGAAAATGGATACATCAAAAAAGGTATACACCTCTAATTGTGACTGTACTAATCAGTCAGAAAAGGAAAGAAAGAACGTAGAATGATAATTTTAAGGAAAGACCAGAAAAACGGCGAAGGCACTAAGGCAGACAAGCAATGAACATATGTAATGGAACCGCAAATCCTAATCACCGACCCAGACAAAGGAAGATACAAGATTAGGCAAATCCTGATTTCGGGAGTCGATGAAAGGGACGTAGTGAGAGTAGTAATAATAGTGATTTATTGGTATTAGTAAAAGCATGCAACAAGTAAAAGATAATTAATAACAGTGATGAATAGAAGAGGAAGAATAATGAGTTTATAGAAGTGGATGAAACATAACCTAATGAAGACGGGGAAGAGGATTTTAAAGGAGAACGTGAATAAGCCTGATGCTTTACCGGGGGATGAATTCGAAGAGGATGCTTTCGTGAAAGGATGCTTTGCGGGAAGTAAATCTTCAAGTAGAGAGAATGCAGACAGAACACTTGTCAGAAATGATGCTTTGAGAAGAGCTGAAAGTGGAGAGGAAGCTTTGCAAACTGAATTATTTGCTCGGGAGATGCTTTGTAGCGAGATGAATGCAAAGAAGACTATTTGCTGAGAAGATGTGTTATACTCGTAGACAGGACACTTTGCATAAATGATGCTTTGAAGGTAGCTAAAAGCATTAAAGATGATGTGCAAATAGAATTATACCTTTGGGATGCTTTGTAGAGAGAGGAATGCACAGAAGATGCTTTGCATGGAAGAGGCTTTATAAGAAGATGAATGCAGAGATGTTCTGCAGGTAGATGAATGAAAAGGAAGGCTTTGCAAGGACATGGATGCAGAAAAGATGCTTTGCAGCGAAGATGCTTTGCCAATAGGATGATTTCCAAATAGTGAATACTGAATACGAAAAACGTTTGCAGAATTGCAAAATATATATACTAATTCATCAGACTTATCTGAAAGGGAGAAGAAAGAATCAAAGATATATCTGAATATTAAAGGCAAAATCAGTAATTCATTATCCCTTCAGTTCACTGGTCATAACTGATTTAAGGTTAATTATTTGTTATTCTCCTTGCTCTGAGGACGCTTGCTTTTAAATGTTAATGACATTATAACCCTGTTCATCTTCTGCCTCCAAATTCAAGTGCGAGAGAGAGAGAGAGAGAGAGAGAGAGAGAGAGAGAGAGAGAGAGAGAGAGAGAGAGAGAGAGAGAGAGAAATTACAAGCTTTTAAAACATAAATTGAAGGAGGTGTTTTTTCCATGAAATTAGATTTTTTTTTGGGGTTTCCAGTTACTTTTATACGTAAAAATTTTGTGATTTTAATTAACAATTTATTGAAGAACATTTTTGTAATCATGTGCTATGGTTATTATTACTTGAATAACTGTGTATACCCTTGTTTCCCATCTTCGTAAAAACATTTATGTAATATTCAAACTTTTTTTGTAAGAATGCACCATAATTATTATTAATGAAATAACTGTGCATACCCTTGTTTCTCATCTTCCATAAAAACGTTTATGTATTATTCAAACTGTTTATGTAAGAATGCAGCATAATTATCATTAATGAAATAACTGAGTAAACCCTTGTTTCTCATCTTCCATAAAAACGTTTGTATTATTCAAACTTTTTATGTAAGAATGCAGCATAATTATTATTAATGGAATAACTGGGTATACCCTTGTTTCTTATCTTCATAAAAACATTTATGTAATATCAAACTTTTTAAAGAAATTATTATTATTAATGAAATAACAGTGCATACCTTGTTTCTCATCTTCCATAAAAACGTTTATGTATTATTATGTATTATTCAAACTTTTTATGTAAGAATGCAGCATAATTATTATTAATGAAATAACCCAGTATACCCTTGCTTCTCATCTTTTCATAAAAAAAATTATGTATTATTCACCTTCAAATCTCCTGTAATATGACTTACCACGACGCACGAAGACATTAAATTTAACCCTTTTCGTCATCCTGTTTTACTATTTATCGGTTTCCCATTCATCTTTTCCTGAAAACCAATTACACCAAAATCTCATAAATATAGGAAGAAACATTACAATTAAAAAAAAAAAACCACCTCTGTCAAAACGTTTTTCATATTTTCCCTCGAAGAGAAATATGTCACGATAATATCAGCAACTGGAGTACAACATTAGCAGGATTTATGGCGCAGTTTTTCTTGAAGGCAATAAATATGATTTTTTTTTCTCCCTCCTAATTCATCAATATTAAACTCTGAATGTGACGTTTCTAACGGTAACTTTTTTCTTTTCTGTTATTAATTTCGAAAAAAAATGAGAATTGCCATTAGCTGAGTCTAACGGCTTTTTATAATAATGATATCTCTTATTTCTCATTAAAACGAAGGTTTGAAATTTAAATCAACATTGGTTCTATTGTCCAACTAAATTCCACGTTTTTATCCGTTATAATAATAAGATTATTTATCGATGCTATAATAAATTTAATAAAATAAAAGATAGTATGCCCGAAGAATGTTCAAAATGTCGGGCCTTTAGCAACAGCTCTAATACATTTGTATTATTTCTAAGCAGTAAGAACCGAAAGTGTGATAAATGTGAAGGTACGTGGAAGATGTAGTAAGAAGGTTGGAGTAGGTGAAAGGATGAATCAGGTATTTTTAAGACGGTTTGGTCATGGGGAGAGAATGTGGAACCAGAAGCTGGTGACACAGTGCATATTTCAAAAGTGTTACTGTGAAGGGGACGAGAGGAAGACTTGGTAACTGTTAGATAAACTAACACGGTTTACGTTTTCTATAGATTAACATGGTTTACGTTTTCTATAGTTAACATGGTTTACGTTTTCTATAAATTAACACGGTTTACGTTTTCCATACATTAACACGGTTTACGTTTTCTGTAAATTAACATGGTTTTCGTTTTCTATAAATTAACACAGTTTACGTTTTCTAAAAATTAACATGATTTACGTTTTCTACTAACAACAGGGTCCTGAAATTTCATATAAACAAATAGGAAATTTCCCCTTAGTAGAGTATGTAGTTATTATGAATAACAATACAAATTTTGAGGAATAATTGTTATCCTAGTGTCACAGTCTTGCACAAACTTTTCATAAAAAAAAACTAACAATTGCTAAATGGTTCAAAGATGTCACCACATATTATTAATAAAATCCCTTCATTATCTATAATTAAGTGATTATCTATCCGTCTGTGGCCTTAGCACTTTGTTCACAACACTTATCCTGTGCAACTTTCAAGCATGTCGAACATTATCAAAAATATTATCCCGTCATTACGTCGCATTAACTTCCCTGTTAAGGTAATTAATCTTTCATGCTGGCCAACTCATTACGAAACTGATTAAGAAGACTTCATTACGTAACACAAGTTCCCATTAAAATGTTTCCTGTACCCATATGCCTACACACAAATCTGAATGTGATTCACATGTATTCTTCAAGCACATGAATCGCCATTTTGAAATCAACATGCACATTTTCATTTCATCACTAACCATTTACATTTACCTAAAACAATATAAAACCCATTAGCGTCCCCTTTACGTGCTATCCCATTTTTTTTTATTTTCTAGATATTTTCATCTTGAAATACATTTGCTGTTCAATATTGTTTTTCCGAATATGTATTTCTCTGAATGACGGTTGGTCAAGGGAATTCCAATCTATAGTTACCCAATGTATCAAAGTTTATCTGATTTGCTTATGCTGTCAGTCTTTCCCTTTTATTATTATTATTATTATTATAATTTTCTGAATCAATTCATAACTTTAATGAATTTTCATTCTTACTCTTATTTTTCATTAACAATTATGACGATTTGGCCAATTGCAAGTCTCTCCTTTCAATGTCCAGTAAAAAAAATCTGACAGTCACACCTGTACAAAATCACTATGGTGTATTTGCTGTTATGTTGAAATACAAGATAGTGTCACTGACAGTTTTTAATAGGTTTGCGTTGGAAACCCAGAACGAAAATCTGTTTACTTCTGAAGTAGTGCATTTCCCTCTTGTGAGACATAATGAGATCCCATTTCATCATTTAATAAGTAGAGTAACATCACATAAAAATATTTCATGAGTCTTAGTAGAACAGCAAAATGTTAAAAAAAAAATTTCTTATCGTAAAGTGAAATTCACAATCTTTATGTTACTTTACGACTTTCCATTTTCGAGGGGGGAGAGAGAGAGAGAGAGAGAGAGAGAGAGAGAGAGAGAGAGAGAGAGAGAGAGAGAGAGAGAGAGAGAGAGAGAGAGAGCTAAACTGTTAATGATAAATTACAAACCGGAGACTTTTTCGTGGAAATTGAATTTCCATGTGACAGCTCATATGTGGTAATAGTTGAGGCTAAATATATACATATTTTTTAATGTAGATCCACCATGGTTCCACACCACCCTAGTTGCGTTTGTTACTAAATAAATACAAATTTATATTTCGAAAGGTGCAATTAAATTTCCAACATATTGCACCGTTTTAGTTATGAATAACTGAAAAGTGGGGATCTTGTGAAAGCTCTTACGCTGATACGCAGTTAATATTATTTTTATATATTGTCTAATATTTCTTTCTACCTTCAAACACTGAAAGTTGCTATGTTCTAGTGGCGTATGCAAGACGGAAGTATTTTATATAAGTGAAATTCATTAAGATCTTTATCCTTTTATGTCTTACATTTACAGCTATAACCAATACCAAAAACATTATATTAAGCAGAAAGTTAAAATCCTGGATTTACATGTTCGCATATTTGCAACACAAAAATGAATGCCATATTTTTATTGCTTTATAGAGAAGATGGAAACTACCCACAACATGAAAGTTAGAGAAAGCCTTAAAACTTTGTAATAGTTCTTCCTTCCTCTATACTTAAAACTTCGAACCGCTAAAGCTGCGATACTCCAATTTTCATTATATTCACACGGCTATTGATATTTTATTTTATCCATATCCTAATTCCATTACCATATTTACCATTCTTCTCTTTTATTGCTGTGGTGACACATCATGTTGCCATTTTTAGTTTTCTGTCCGTCCGCATTTTTTCTGTCCGCCATCAGATCTTAAAAACTGCTGAGGCTAGAGGGCTGCAAACTGGTATGTTGATTATCCACCCTCCAATCATCAAACTTACCAAATTGCAGCCCTCTAGCCTCAGCAGTTTTATTTTATTTAAGGTTAAAGTTAACCATAATCGTGCTTCTGGCATGGATATAGGATAGGCCACCACCAGGCCGTAGTTAAAGATTCATGGGCCGCGGCTCATACAGCATTATACCGAAACAACCAAAAGGCAGATCTATTTTCGGTGGCCTTGATTATACGCTGTAGTGGCTGTTAAGAAAACTCGATTGCGCCGAAGAAACTTCGGAGCATTTTTTACTTATTTTTCATAGATGTTAAAAGGACACCAGTAGCAATAACAGTCATGCCCGCTACAGCAACCTGCCTAACAGCAATACCATCGAAAAGTGAGGTCAAAGCAACAATGACCTTTAAGTATTTATTGTAGTGATAATTACCATTGGAACAGTGGAATTAAAACTGTTGTTGTTGCCTTCTAGAAATGCTATTATTTATTTATTTTATTATTATTATTATTATTATTATTATTATTATTATTATTATTATTATTATTATTATTGCAGGCAGAGGACCAAGAATTTTAACATACTCTAGAAGAGGTTGTATGTGACTGTTTTGTTTTTATATTTCTAATGTTCATTTTTGTAAATAAATTTTTCTATCGAGATTACTATTTTTGGTGACAATAATTTTTTCATATGCAACATTTTTGTTAGAATTACTTAATAGTTACTTTTAAAAAACTCCTCTTTAATTGCAGGCATCCGTAAAATAACGGCCTCATTTATGAATACAAGAAAAGCAGCATTTTATTTTACAGATCTTTCCAAAATTGCCCATTAAAAAGGTTTAAACCACAGATAACTGCGGAAAACTTCAACATAAATATATCAATAATTCCGTAGCAACAAACCAAACCTAACATGAAACCAAGACCAGAACACTAACGCTTGCGGTTATAACAGTTAATGTTAGGGAAATAAACCAAAGCCAAAACCAAACTAGAGATGAACATAGAAGACGAATTAGCTTGGTTCGAAGTATGTAAATCATCTTATTAAATAAACCAAACCTAATCTGTAGCTGAAACCAGACTGACTAGTAGTTTGGCTAAAAGCAATACAAATGATATTGTGAAAGTAAACCAAAAGTAAAATCAAACCGGATGTGAGAATTAGGGTGGTTCCTGGCAATTCAAATTATCTTATGACAATAAACCAAACCTAAACCCAAGCTAAAAGTAGAATAGCCTATGAATTAGTTTGGTTCAAAAGTAATATAGATTATCTTATGAAAATAAACCAAACCTAAACCGAAGTTGAGGACCCAGTGAGTAGTTTTGTTGGAAGCAATGCAGATGACAATAAACCAAACTAAAGCCAAGCTGAAAGCAAAATAATAAATAACTGGATCGGTCCAAAGCAAACCATCTAATTTATTGTAATAAACCAAGTATTAAACCAGGTTAAAAACCAAATACGAATTATCTGGGTTCAAGGTAATGTGAATCATTTTATGAAACTTAACCAAACCTAAACCATAGTAAAAAAACAAGTAAAAAATGCACCGAAGTTTCTTCGGCGCAATAGGGTTTTCTGTACAGCGTATAATACTGTATGAAATTCTCAGCCACGGCCCATGAAACTCTCAACCACGGTCCATGAAACTTTCACCCACGGCCCGGTGGTGGCCTGTGTTGTTGGCACATATAGCGGTGCCAGACGCATGATCATGGCAAACTCTAACCTTTAATAAAATAAAAACTACTGAGGCTAGAGGGCAACAATTTGGTATGCCCGATGATTGGAGAGTGGATGATCAACATAACAATTTGCAGCCCTCTAGCCTCTGTGGTTTTAGAGATATGAGGGCGGACAGAAAAGGTGCGGAGGGATATACAAATAGCCATCTTAATAGTTTTCTTCTACAGAAAAATAAACACAGACTACAGATTAATTTTTCTAAAGAAATATGAATAATCTTACACTAATTAACCAAATGTAAACCGCAGTTAAAATAGCATCCGATTCAGTTGGGTCCGAGGCACTTCAAAAGTCCCAGGACCTGGAGGTCCTGTCGAAATTTTTCTGGACTTGAAATGTCCCGTAATGGCGAATGCGGACCTCTGGCTGGACGTTTAAAGAACGGATGAAAGAATTCTGCTGTCGCTTGGAAATAATTGGTCCCGACACAATAGATAACAAAATTAGTTTAGTTACCGGGTTCGTTGCTAGGTTTTGTGCTTTCTCTCTCTTCTCTCTCTCTCTCTCTCTCTCACACACACACACACACATTTCTTTTTATCCTGTTAAATGAATAGACTGATATTCAATTTGGTAAACGTGATGTGCTAATGCATAGATGTGATACAGTTACTTACTAATTCAATAACTTAATCTTATTACTTGTTCATTTTATCTGTGCTTATGATCTTCTTGCTCTTATTACCCAAAGCTCAAGGGAAAACATGGCTAAGGCTTCCCTATTTACTTTTCCAAAGTATCTTTTAAAATTATTCTTCGCCAGGGTAACGAAAAATGTGCGTATAAATAAATAAATTCTGCAACAGCTAAGCATATTCTATAATTATTCGGTGATAAATGCATAGATTTTTTTTAAGAAAGTATATGCAATCCATGAACAATTTCAAGCATATATTCACGCAATCATAAACAAGCAAAAACGTACAAATTCACTGATATGGATTAGTTTATAAATTCAAGACACGCACCTACAGTAGTTTAAAACGAACAAGAGCTGGTTAGGTGCTTATTCTTGTATTAAGTCGTTGCTCTAACTTAAAATCTTTAGGCATGAGTTGTTAAGCGGGAGCGTATATATACGTAAGTATGATAATACTTTTACAACATGTTTTTCCAAGATAAAATTCAGTGATTAGTAGATTTGTTGCCAAAAAATAAAGGTCAGGACATCTATGGTCATATACGTCTGAAATCTGTTATTAATTTTTGTGAGTACGTGTCTCAGACTTCAATAATTATACCTCTTGGGTACCCGGCTTATATAACATAGAATCAGCCAATATCCTAACGCTTAGGGAAACAGTGATTAAATATATTATCGTGAGGTACTTCAGCTTCTCAGCTGCTGAAGCTGACTGGCATATTTCCCAATGAATATATAAAACTATGTAGAGGTGATCTAAGTCAATCTTTATTATGTATGGGTATGGAAGCATCTGTGAATGGTTCATAAATAAATAAATTAAGTTACTGATTAATAGATATATAAATTTATAAATAAATCAACAAATGTAGTTATCCATCTATATATATATATCCATATATATATATATATATATATATATATATATATATATATATATATCCATCTATATATATATATATATATATATATATATATATATATATATATATATATATATATATATATATATATATATATATAGTTACAAAGTATCTCTCTCTCTCTCTCAACATGTTAGCCAGAATACCTATCAAAAGAAATCTTAATTACTAAATATAGATTAAAACATACGATCAAATCTATGTATTAAATCTATGTACAATAGTGAAATAAAACTGAAATAAGGAAACAATTTCACAAACTCAGACCTATGCGTGTAAAAACACCCATAAAAACTTAAGGACACATGTTAAGAATACAAAAAATACCATTTAAAGTTTTTCATAGCATTATACATGTCCACAGACCTAAAAATATCCACTCTCATGACAAACATTGAGACTTAAGTTAAAACCTCAAATACATCACCAGCCTTTCCGAGAAGCGGAGGCAATAACCGTCGATACCTGAACAACATCTTCAACAATTACACTCATTTGTAATTAGATCTCCTAACCGAAGCTAATTACGGCCAAGAACCCCATCAGGCGGGTATCATTACGATAATGTTATTGCATGCTATTACCTGTCACTAGTTAGCTTGAGTAATATCATTAGCACCCGACGTAATTCTGACAATGAATATTATATTCTTTTTCCACGAATTCACCTTGATATTGAAGCGTCGAGGAAAATAGCTTTTTAATGACACGGCGTCAGTTCCAAATGAGTCGGTATGACGTATGGTCAATTGTTATTTACGTGATGCATCAGGAGTGATATGTTGATTAAACGCTGTATCTGTTTACCAAGTTCCTGGTAATACTTATCGCGTTTATTCTGTTGCGTATTGACACTTACCAGCTTTTCCTAACCGCATCATGAAAACGATGGTAATTTATGAAAAAAAAAATGTTGATAAACACTGAAAATTTAAATTTCAAAAGCATTTAAATATAAATAGATCTTTCTTTTTACAGGAATACATATACACGAACAATTAATTTTAAACCTGCAGCCTCTTAGGCGCTGCTTCATGTTTTAATGTGTCATAGAAATTCAGAAACTATAACAAAACACTTTTTCTTTAGCTAAATTAGGAAAGGTTTTACGACACAAAATAACGAAATCAAAGTTCAGAATCGCAATCTTCTCCCTCCCTCTCTCTCTCTCTCTCTCTCTCTCTCTCTCTCTCTCTCTCTCTCTCTCTCTCTCTCTCTCTCTCTCTCTCCTGAGTAACCTACAGGCATTAATAAATGAGTAAAGTAAAAGTACCATTATCATTAGAAAGTAGAATCCTTAGCTGTGTGGGAGGAATTTACGTGAGAAAATGGACACCTTAAAAATCTATTCGTAAGATCCCCAAAGGAAAATGAATGAAGACTTGGCTAGCAACATACAAAAATAATGTCGAGATTTTTTTTTAATGCTCAGGCTGTTACGAACAAAATGGAATTGTTCAAAGTCTTGGTGGCATCTGAGTTGCCCGGAATATTTGAAATTACAGAATTGTGGATTCACACCAGTACCAAAGATTTTCGTGAGGAATTTTATCGACTGGGTAAGAAAGATAGATCAGGAGGAGCAGGAGGTGTACTGATGTATTATGGGGGAACCTTGTACCCACTCGACTGTCGACATGAATTGTTACTTGGAAAGACACTGTATACAGAGACCTCCCTGTCAGCCTGCGGAAAGAAGAGATAAGAAAATGCACAGCAGCTTGCTCAGTATAACTTGGAAATCCAACGGCCCATATTCACCTTATCTAGATTCCCAGAGAGCATTTGACAGGATTCCACACAAAATATTAATGGAACACGTAAGGAGCCTATACGAATCATAGATGAAGTAGGAGACTGAATAGAAGACTAGATAAGTAACAGAAAAAGAAAGCGTTGCTATCTATGGGGCATCCTATCATTGACAAAATTTCACAAATAGTCCAGAGGCTCAGGTGCTACGTCCTTTGCTCTTTAGTTTCAACAAAAATTTCCTGGAATTAAGAGACTGATAAAATGAGGAACTTTGTTGATGATACAAAGCTGGATGTCAGAGGTGATAATAATATAGTAAATAATATTCTAAATAGTCTTCCAGGACGGCTTGGAGAGAATAGAAGACTATTCAGTAACATGCGAGCTGCCATTCAATTTCGATCAATGTAAAAAGTCCCAAATACTAGGATATACTAAATAGGAATTAACTACGAGGAAAATGGAGACAGTAGTACGTTTATACAATACATTAACTGGACCTCTCCTTAAGTGAGCAATCCAATTTTGGTCACCATGCAAGGAGAAGACCACAGAAGAGTTAGTAGTATTGCAAGGAGGCCAGCCAACCCATTTCCATCAGTTAGACACCTAGGACATCAAAAGTGGCTAGAATGCCTAAACCTGTACTCTAGAAAAGCAAGACTAAAAGGTCAGTTTATAACAGACATTAAATTTGCACAAAGATATAAATTACATTGAATGCGGGAAACTATTTACCTGAGACAATAGCCAAATTAGAACCACTGGAACTAAAAAGGCCCTTGACGCAATAGATAGCCTCATTTTGGAACTGATTATCAGCCTGAACTTGTGAATAGTACCACTAGCGGCTAGTTGATGAAGAGATTTGATCAAGTGATTGACAAACTCGTGAGAATTATTTATTTTCTATTCTTATTTCTCTCTATATGTCCCCTCTAACTGACTTGTGAGTATTCAGTAGAAATTAGAAAGCATATCATTTAAATTATGTGAAAAACTAACTTTATCCCCCATCGCTCTCTCTCTCTCCTCCTCTCTCTCTCTCTCTCTCTCTCTCTCTCTCTCTCTCTCATTTCTCATTTCCTACCCTCAGTTTCTCTAACTTGTTCTATCACCATTTCTCATCTCTCTCTCTCTCCTCTCTCTCTCTCTAACTCTGTCTCTATCTTCTCTCCATTTAAGTCTCATATACACTATCAGCTCTTCTCTCTCTCTCTCTCTCTCCATATATTTAATTGGTTTATCTTTCAAAAACTATAGCAGCTCTAGCAGCTCTTCCCCTCTATCTCTCTCTCTCTCTCGCCATTTCTCATTTTCCTACCCTAGTTGGTTTATCTTTGTAAAGTCTCTCTCTCTCTCTCTACTCCGCTCTCTCACTCTCTCTCTCTCTCTCTCTCTCTCTCTCATTTAATAGATTTATATTCAATAGGTTTATCTTTAAATAATTGGTTTATCTTTGTAAAAACTTCTGTAGAACACCTCTCTCTCTCTCTCTCTCTCTCTCTCTCTCTCTCTCTCTCTCTCTCTCTTCTCCTTATATTCAATAGGTTTATCTTTAAATAAACAATAGCAGCTCTTCCCGCATCTCTCTCTCTCTCTCTCTCTCTCTCTCTCTCTCTCTCTCTCTCTCTCTCTCTCGGCTGGGGGTGCAATACTAATCCCAATACAGAGAAGCGTGTTCGATTTCCCATTCCTCCGCGTAAGTATTGCATCCGATTGCTTTCATTGTCTGTGTTTTTCAAAGCTCGGAATGAACTGCAATTGGGATATTGTAGGTCTTATCCAAGGCTAAATGCTGTTTTATCCAAATGCTAAGATTGATCATTGAATACTCTAGCAAAGCCACAAATATTCCGTGGGGGATTTATTTTATTTTCAAAATGAGAGTGAGAGAGAGAGGAAGAAGCTTATCTGTAATAAATCTGATGTTTTATACAATCTACATTAGAGAGAGAGAGAGAGAGAGAGAGAGAGAGAGAGAGAGAGAGAGAGAGAGAGAGATCTAAGTCATTATGGAAAATGTAAAAAGGTATAAATTTCATCATTCCTGCTTAGAAAATTGTGTAACGAAGTTTCTTCATTATTCAAAGATTTTGTGTTCCGCTCTGATGTTATTTTTGGAATAATATATTTTTTTTTTCTGTAGGTAATTTCAAGATACTATGTTGCGTCAGAGAAGCTGTAACTCTTCACCTTTCATAAATCAATTCTTTATTCATGAAAATCTATTCACAGAGGAAACGGTAGGAAATTTTGTAATAAGTTCCCAAATTATCACCGCTTTATTTATTTCTGAATAACAACAGTTTCATGCAAATGTACTTTGATTATTAAGTCGGCTTAAAGGCTGACATGCAATGGTCTGGTGGGAAGAGCTATGGGTCTCAATGAGGCTTGAGCATCGCAGAAGGGAGTAGAATAACGATTCAGTGATTATACCTTTATTGATTTATTACTTATATTAATTTTTATTTATTTTTTTGTTGTTGTTGCTAATTAATGACTTATTCACCAAGCATTGAACAATCGCTTAAAATGAATACTTTTTTACGAAGGAACATGCGAGCAATAAGGTTATAGCCTCAAACAAAATCGCTCTTAAAGTATTCTCTCTCTCTCTCTCTCTCTCTCTCTCTCTCTCTCTCTCTCTCTCTCTCTCTCCTCTGTCAAAAAATATCAATATTATGTCAGTAGTTTCTCTCCGCACAACGACTAATTTAAATCCAGTGACTATTTCATCACGTGACTAAAAGATGGTAAGGTGAATAACAGAAGGAAAAACTCATCTATTTCTGCTCACCTCTTCATTTTGCACCACTTGGTTCAGTGAAGCTATTTTCCAATTTTTTTCGGACGAAACTGAATATTTTCTAGTCAGTCCATGTCTCGGAGTGGAAATCCTTGGAAAAAAACGAAAAAGCAAAAAAAAAAAAGTGAAATAAGAAAAATAGAGATGATGTTCGGTCTCATATTGCGATCTGTTTGAATGATAATATTTTGAAAGTTAGAAAAAGGTAAAGCTACCAAGGATTTCCCCTGGAAACTAATTCTGTAAGTTTAAAGAATTCAATCTCAATTCATGAACCTTTTTTGAACCGATTTTCCTTTCTATAGTTTACTATTTAAGTTAAAGTCTCTCGCAAGTTCACAATGTTTTAGCAATTTTTTATTAGTATTATTATGTAGCTTTTTATTTTAACCAGATAACTAAGTCACAATACAGTTCTTTAGAGAGAAAATTATATAGATTCTGATAAAATCTTAAATGAGATGTTTCAAAATCATGATGTTCGCCGTGAAATATGGACATTCACGTAAAATGTATTCAACTATCAGTTTTAATGTCTTCTCTGCCTGCAGGAACTGAGTAAGAATCCGTGGGTCAAAAGAGTGTGACCAGTTCGAAGGAGAAACGAGGTCACCTCAATGTGGCATTCTTTTCGACGTGAAGAATGTCAGTGTAAATGATGGGTTCCAGAGATAATCATAAGTTGTCACCTGGGCATCATACTTGCTGCTTTGGCCGCTTTTCCGTCATCTTCCTTTTCCCTTTATGCCCACATGAGCTCGGATCCAAATTATTTCTGTATTTGTGTCACTGTTACGTAATCTTCATCTGGGCACCGTACTTGCTGCTTTGGCCGCTTCTCCGTCATCTTCCTTTTGCCTTTATGCCCACAAGGGCGCGGAACCAAAATATTTCTGTATTTGTGTCATCGCCGTATAGTTTGTGGAAAAAAACTTATTTTTCAGTACCAGAGAATTTTTAAGACAATGCTGATGCCCTTTGTGGTGTGTTTATCCAAGGTGCTTCACTCATTGGACTCACTCCCGCTTTGAAAAACTATCAGGTCATTTTAATTTCGCAAAATTATTTTTTCTATGTTTCCTGACATACGTAATATAGATTGGTAACAATTTTTTCGGATACGCGAATTACCGGCTACAAAATAACGTTTGATTTTATATTTTTTTCCGCGTATTTGAGGTGAATCCAAAATGAAGTATTCTTTTAATATTGTTGAATTACATCGGAAAAGCTTGGCTTTTTTCCTCGAAATCAAATGGTTGAAGTTGAATTCTGTTTTGGTTTAAATTAGAACGAAACCTTTTGTTGATTTAAAAAAATTTTTTCAACAGTTTTTATGCAAGAACAAAAAAAAATCAGATTAACAGAGGCTTTTCGCAACACTTTCCTGCAATTTTCCGTCGCCAAAAAAAATAAATAAAAACAAATGAAAACGTTTATTTCTGTAGCGCTGTCCAGAGCTACAACGCATTTCGCTAAATGCTGCTGTTGCAAATTGAAGGCACAAAAGCTACAACATATAAAAAGATTAGTAAATTATGGAAAGAATATAAATTATGGATAAAGCAATCTTAAAGGTAATTATGATGATTTGGGAAAGATATATATATATATATATATATATATATATATATATATATATATATATATATATATATATATATATATATATATATATATATATATATATATATATATATATATATATATATATATATATATATATATATATATATATATATATATATATATATATATATATATATATATATATATATATATATATATATATATATATATATATATATATATATATATATATATATATATATATATAATAAAATATTATGGTATATGCAAAAATATATATATATATATATATATATATATATATATATATATATATATATATAAAATCTTTAAAGTATATATATATATATATATATATATATATATATATATATATATATATATTTTATTGCAATTATATATGATTATAGTTGATGTCGGAATGATATGTATATATATATATATATATATATATATATATATATATATATATATATATATATATATATATATATATATATATATATATATGTATATATATGTGTATATATATATATATATATATCATTATATACACCAATAAATAATCATAATTGTATATATTGATATATATATATATATATATATATATATATATATATATATATATATATATATATATATATATATATATATATATATATATGTATATATATATTTTTGACAATTCAACTAAAATAATCATAATTGTATATATTTTGATATATATATATATATATATATATATATATATTTGTATATATATATATATATATATATATATATACCATATATATATATTGTATATACAATTTTACAATCAAGTAATTTATAATCAAAAGGTATTTCAAGAACACAGAAAAATAATGAAGTAAAATCCAAAAAACTTTGAAGATAACATTAAAAATAGACAAATTGATATTTAAATATCAAATACCGAAGAATACAAGAGGTGGCATCTTTTCCTTTTTCAGGATAAAGAATGCCGAATGCCGATGTTGGCAGTAAATATGCAAAGACAGAACCCGGAATACAAATGGGAAGCAAATGCAGTTGAGGCTTTGCGCTTTATCTTCTTTAAAACAAAATTGCCAGAGGAAACAAAACCTCGGTTGGATGCAGGAGTTGTGCAATTTAGAAACTTTGCATTGTCTCCATTTAAAAGATTATCAATGGAAACAAAATCTGAATTGTTCACAGGAATAGTTCAGCCAAGATTCAATTTATTATTTCCCTTCAAAGCGAGATTGTTAAGGGAAGCAAAGCCTGATTATTGTTCTCTGGATATGTTCAGCCTGAAATTCTTGCAGGACATCCCTTTAAAGAAATTTTTTTTAAGGGAAACATAATCTGAATTGTACTCAGGAGTTGCACAGCCTAGAATCATTGCATCATATCCCTTTAAAATAAGGTTGCCTAAGGAAACCAAACCTGAATTGTTCTCAGGATTTGTTCAGCTTAAAATTCTTGCATTATATCCCTTAAAACGAGATTTAAAACGAATCTAAACCTGAATTGTCCTCAGGTACTGCACGGCCTAGAATTCTTGCATCAAAGTCCTTTAAACTGGGATTGTCAATGAAACAAAACCTTAATTGTTTGCAGGATTTCTGAAACTGTATATCTTAGAAATCTTTTATATATCTCTTTATAGAGAGATTAACAAAGGAAATAAAACCTGAATTGTACCCAGGAATTATTTGGCCTAGAATCCCTGCACCATATCCCTTTAAAACGATTTTAAAGGGAATCAAAACCTGAATTGTACTCAGGAACTGTTCGACCTAGAATTCCTGCGTAATATTCCTTTAAAACGAGCTTTTCAAAGGCAACAAAGCCTGAATTGTTCGCATGAATAGTTCAGTCCATATACCTTCATGAACGCCAAAACTGACCCTGTTAAGAATGAAGTAATTAAGACGCTTTGTTCCAATAGATATGCAATTGAAATGGCTGACATGATGAAAGCAAAACAAAGACATTCAAAGTATAGGGAACAATAAGCTATGTAGCAAAGAGATACCTTAGAAATTTGAACATGTAGAGTGGGTGGTGAGTGACTTCGGAAAAAAGTGAGTTATATGCTCTAACGAAGAAAATGAAGTCAAAGACGATTGATACAACTTCTGAACTTCTCTGGTATTGAAAATACTAAAAGAAGAGGGCGGAATGTCAAGAGTCCCTGAGAAGAGAACGTGAAGTGATCGTTAGTCACAGGCGAGAACTGGAGGCTACTGAGGATAATCCTCCTCTCGACAAAAATGGATTTATAAAATTGAAAATAAGTGAAAGAATGAATGGATTTAAACAGTGATGTAAAATATTAATTAATATATCCTAAAGGATTTCAGTACCAATCCAAATACTAGAAAGTAACCTACGGATTAAGGGGCCTGACATAAGTAGTATTTGCTTTTAAAGATATACTGAAAATTGTAAATAAGCCCAATTAGAGTATATATCCAATGAAGAAGTAAGACAACCGATTAATTTAAAAACAATTCTTTTCTGGAGAGCATTAATTTTTATTTTTGAGCAACACTTTATGTCTTACTTTTTGTTTACATCAAAGCACTAATTTCATTCTATTAAATTCAACAGCGCCCCCTTCTTTTTTTATAACAGCATTATCGAGATTAAGTTTTTGTATTTCGATGAGAGAGAGAGAGAGAGAGAGAGAGAGAGAGAGAGAGAGAGAGAGAGAGAGAGAGAGAGAGAAATGGAATCAATGGAAAAAGGGAGAGAGAGAGAGAGAAATGGAATCAATGGAAAAAGGAGAGAGAGAGAGAGAGAGAGAGAGAGAGAGAGAGAGATCAATGAGAAGAGAGAGAGAGAGAGAATGGAATCAATGGAAAAGGAGAGAGAGAGAGAGAGAGAGAGAGAGAGAGAAAATGGAAAGCGTTTTTCAATGGAAAGAGAGAGAGAGATAGAGGGGGAGGAAGAAGTGGAAAGTGTTTCTTAATGGAGAGAGAGAGAGAGAGAGAGAGAGAGAGAGAGAGAGAGAGAGAGAAAGGGAAAGTGTTTCTCAATGGAAAAGAGAGAGAGAGGGAGAGAAAGAAATGGAAATTGTTTCTCAAGAGAGAGAGAGAGAGAGAGAGAGAGAGAGAGAGAGAGAGAGAGAGAGAGCATATATGATTAAATATACACAAAGAATTAAATAAAACCGATACAACGGCATATCCAGGGACTGGCGTTCACACATACATGTATTATACCCGTATGAAAGTAGATCGTCAACCTATCAATCGTATTCATCAGCTGAACTTTAACGATCATCGTTATATCTCTCCTAACGGAAGCCATCGAACGCATCAATTAACGTACGCTCCGAAATGAGTGAACGATCGAAATAAATTCCAAATGTATTCCGGACGACGTCTGATGATCCATGAATTGTTTGGGAATCGCCATCCCCGTTCCCATTCCCATTCCAGGTCACTGGCATCGATCCATCAACATATGTAATTGATAATCAGCATCCGGCACCCCCCCCCCCCCCGCCCCCGACGTCATCACCATCACCGTAGCATTAACAATGCAGGATAGTGAGTGGGGTCATGTTCGAAATCATTAAGGTATGTTTAGCAGTTTCAGTCATCAAGGGAAATTCGTTTGGTTTATAGAGTCGACCTTTACTTATTTATTTCGTATTTTATTTAAAGAATAGTTTTTTTTTTTTAATTATTACTTTTGTGTTGTCTCATTTTATCTTTCATCTTACTGGCTTTTTACATATACACACAGACGCATATACGTATATACAAACAGCCATACACACACACAGTTCCTATATGTATGATATTTATATTATATATACTCTGTTATATATAGTATATATATATATATATATAGTATATTTATGTATATATTGTATATATATACATTATATATGTATATATGTTCATCCTCAGTGTCAAAACTTTTGAGTTTCATTCTATTGTAGTGACAATTGAAGCTTCTTAGCCATTATATCTAATCCTTCAGGCCAGCCCAGGAAAGCTGTTAATCAGCTCCAGTGTCAAAATAACGGTGCTCTCTAAAGTTTATACACTCATATTACAAAAATGATTTCACTGTTCTTTCCTCTGTAATTTCTGAGCGGCATTTGCTGGGCAAGCAAGTGAAATTGCTTTAAACAAGTTCATTCTGAGAAATTAGGCGCGTTATATGAGTCGTAAAATGAAGCTCTTCATGTATTATAATTGACGTAAATCATGTGATAATGCAGCGAATGATTTGTTTCGAAAGTTTATTCATATTGCAAATGACTTTGTTTCCAAGCATTTCAAGCGGCATTTATATACATACATATATATATATATATATATATATATATATATATATATATATATATATATATATATATATATATCTTCATGTATTATATTGATAAATCATGTGATAATGCATATATATATATATATATATAAGTGTCAGAGTATATATATATATATATATATACATATATATACACAGATTATATATATATATATATATACATATATATATATATATATATATATATATATATATATATATATATATATATATATATATATATATATTAATATATGAGTGTTGCTGCTTGGTAGTTTGGCAAAAAGAAAACTTTTCTGCTTTTCCGACGCTTCCGAAAACAAATTATTCGCTGCACTGTCACATAATTGTCGTCAATAATGACATATGAAGAGCCTCTATTTATGACTCATATAACGCATCTAAATTCTCAGAATGAACTTGTTCAGAGCAATTTCACTTGCTTGTCCAGCAAATGCCGCTCAGAAATTACAGAGGAAAGAATAATTAAATCATTTTTGCTATATGAGTGTATAAACTTTAATAACACAATTATTTTGACAGAAGCTATACTAAACTTTCTCTACGATGTGAGCATTATAATTGCTTTCAGCTTTACTACAATATGAATGAAAAAACGTTCGACACCAGCAGATAAACATCACTAGATTTTTCATTTGTTTGATGACGTAGCTTTTACCATTGCTTGCAAAGACTTGGCGAGTTGCATTAATACTATTCCAAGAGTACAGAGCAAATTGTTCTCTCCTCGTTTGCCCTAATACACGCACATCCACATACAAATACACACACACACACACACACACATGTATGGCTGTCTGTATATAGAATATATATATACAATATATATATATATATATATATATATATATATATATATATATATGTAGATACATATACATATATATATATATATATATACATACATACACACACAAACACATCTACACACATATATATACATTATCTTGTTAAATGGTGATAAATGTTCATTAAAAATGTTCCTTTTCTTACCTCTGCTATTTCTTTCAAATATCACAAAAGACTGAGGGCAAAGCATACCTTCGGGCGTATCCCGCTTTGCATATCCCATTTCAGAAAGCAAAAATAATATATTTCCATCCCTCTCATCTTACTGATCCACGCATTGCATTTTAATACGTATTTTAGCTATTGCTTCGACACCGAACTGTGGCATTCAGAGCCCTTTGGGCTGACAGTCGTAATTCCTTTTCCTTGTGAAAAAAAATTCTGCCTTTAGGGACCCAACACTTCTCAGAGAATTTTCCTTAGCTGTAAAACTCTATCTTGCTTAGGGATTAGGAATAAAATGGAATGGAACATAAAATTTTAGGCCAAGCGCTTGTACCTATGAGGTCATGAAGAGCTGAAAGGAGCACAGAGAGTAAAAAGGTTTAAAGGTGCATCAAGAGAAAAACCTCGCGGTTTCACTATGAAACAATTGTTAGGAGAGGATGGAAAGTAAATTGGAAGAAAGAGAATATGAACGGAGGTACAGTAAAAGGATTGAAATGGACTGCAAAGAATCTCAAGTAATGCCTACAGCTCACAGCGTGAGGTGCACTGACGTCTCTACCCCACTTAGGGTAGGGAAGAGGAGACATGGAAACTAAGGGAGACAATACGTGATGTGACAGAAACAGCGATTGAAATATGTACGAGTCTTGAACAGAGTTTTGAGTGCCATGAAAGACCGCGATTTCGTGTCATGATTGAACTTTCCTGACGCATAATACGCTCATTGTTTATTGAGGTTCATATAACTTGGGAACCTGACTTCTGCACTGGTGAACAGTTAACGGTACCGGAAACTTACATGCAAAGCTTTTCTAATCTCAGGGTAAAACAAATGAATAACTCTTAGGTCTCCTGCGTGTGCAAAATTCACACGGTTTTCAGAACGAAGTAAATCGACTCGGTTCCTTAACAAGAATGGTGTTATTACTTAGGCAATAAATCTTTCTGATTAACATTTGAATATGAAGAAACACACACACATGTTGTTGTGTACATACATAGCGTATATATATATAAATATATATAATTTATATATATATATATATATATATATATATATATATATATATATATATATTCTATATATATATTTATAGTAGACACACACACACACACACACACACACACATATATATATATATATATATATATATATATATATATATATATATATATGTGTGTAGCAACATATATACATATGCTTAAAAATCACAGTAGATGCACGTGACTTCAGTGTATAAGCGAATCCACAGGAAAAAGACAGGCAGAAGTTCAGTAGTACCAAGCGCTTTCGTTTATTGACGCATCATTTCGTCAGGGCACAAAATGAGACACAAATATAAAGAAGGTTACAAAGTAAACAAAAAGAACAAGAATACCATCTGGTATTCAAGACTATGCATGTTTTTAGATTTGTAAGCCTAAACTTTAGTATGTCATTTGTTTGGTCTTAGGTTCAGTTTGTGACAGCTCGATCCCGGATTATCCTGGATTAACTTTCTGTTTATTACCCTTTGACAATTGACCATCTGGTATGCTTGTTCTTTTGTTTACTTGTAACCTTTATATATTTGTGTCTCATTTCTGCCCCGACGATGCGTCAATAAACATGAAAGCGCTTGGTACTACTGAACTTCTGCCTGTCTTTTTCCTGTGATTCGCTTATTTATATATGTGTATATGTATATATATATATATATATATATATATATATATATATATATATATATATATATATATAAAATATAGTGTGTCTGTGTGTGTATTGGGGTAGTTCAAGAGAAAACAATAAACTCACCCCATAGGAAACTTCAACAGTCGGTTCGGATTCCACAATAAGCTGTAGGTCCCGTTGCTAGGTAATCAATTGGTTCTTAGCCACGTAAAATAAGTCTAATCTTTCGGGCCAGCCCTAGGAAAGCTGTTAATCAGCTCAGTGGTCTGGTTAAACTAAGGTGTACTTAAAACCTTGGGTGTTTCATATCATAGCCATAACACTCATCAATAGTTAGTTATATAGAATGCACGACATACACAGAGCTAATCAACCTGTGTGTTGCACACACGCTCTATCGTCCTGGATATTTCAGTTTATTCCTGTAAACCAAGAAACATGATTAGCCTCACTGCAGCCACAGCAAGTGAATCTGAAGATTTATTTATCATGGTCTTTCAACATACCGTTAAGAAATCAGATGCACTGATGACCAATAGGTTGCCACGCCCCGATAATGAAGCCTTCATCCCATGACACATCCTCCTTAGTCTCCATCACATAAAATTCCCCCGATAAAGAAGAACATTATCTTAGTCGAAAACCAGAGAGTAGTCCCCACCCACCAGTACCCTAGCTCCTCATTTCTCTGGCTTAAAACTGTTGTGTATTCCGTATTTTTCCTGTTTGGGAACTCCGGAGTCTTATTAGTTTGGATAATACGGTTCACTATAATGAGGCTTTGCGTATTCCGAGAACGTTGCTGTTTACAAAAGGAAATGGCTTTCGAAGTTTTTTGGGTTGAGTCAGAATGGAGATGTGCCAGTGGCGGTCTTCTCGCTGTGATGCAAAGTTACGCAATATATATTTACAGAGTTGAGATTTTGTATCTCTTTGAAATATTAGTCGAAAAGGAGAATACAGTAATGTTCGCATTGGCAGGATAACTTAAATTCATTTTTTAAAGTAGATTTCCTGCTTTGCATATTCATGAGGCTTTAATTATGATATTCTAAACCTTGAATTATTTATGGCTACAACTCATAGACAAAGTGTACTCAAGGGATAAAATTCATAGACAAGTTCCAAGACGAATTTCAAGGGATTAAAAATTCTTGGTGAATGTTTATTCATAGACTAAAATTTTCAGAGAATTATCTGAAATGCTAAAATTCTTCCTCGTGCTGAAATAATGTTTGAGATACGTACTATAATGATGTATATATCTCTGGGAACTTCCAATATTTTAAGATTTTCCTTTAGCTTGAGCTACTATTGTCATCAGTAATACTTTTACTAAATGAAATGGAGAGGTGGAATCTGATACCCTATTACTGGATATGAAATGGTAACAAGGAAACTTAAGTGTAATGTGCTTTCTCCATACTATAAGTTAAGTGTATCTTAGTTTAACCAGACCACTGGGCTTATTAACAGCTCTCCTAGGGCTGGCCCGAAGGATTAGATTTATTTTACGTGGCTAAGAACCAACTGGTTACCTAGCAACAGGACCTACAGCTTATTGTGGAATCCGAACCACATTATGACGAGAAATGAATTTTTATCACCAGAAACAAATTCCTCTAATTCTTCATTGGCCGGTCGGAGAGTCGAACGCTGGGCCAACAGCGTGATAGCCGAGAGCTCTACCCACCCCTCTGATGAAGAACTCTCCATACTATAGGGAAGCTATCTATGGTACCCCTGATTTCGTTGTAAAATTACCATTTGTTGCATAAGCTAATAATGCTGAAGGATTAAGGATTATAACTCCACGATCTCACAGCAACACTGATCTCGAATTTTTCTGAAGATTCAAATATACGTAACTTTCATCTTCCTGGTATGAAAACCGTAAGTAAACTTATGTGGGAATTACAATTAGCTAATGAAAGCTTTGTGAATATGTCTTACCTAACAAAATTAATCATGTTAAAAAAGCAGTTAACGCTCTTAATTGCTAAAGATGATAAGGGCTTTTCTCAGATTCCGTAAAGTGAAGCTACTTTGAGGATTAATTAGTTCAAAGTGCGGAATATTTTACAAACCAATCTGCAACAATAAGAGTGTTAAGGATATTACACAAAAAAGAGACTCATAACCTCCCTCCCTCTCTCTCTCTCTCTCTCTCTCTCTCTCTCTCTCTCTCTCTGATCTCTCTCTCTCTGTAATATATATATATATATATATATATATATATATATATATATATATATATATATATATATTTTTTCGGGTTGGGAGATCGTATTTGAGTATTTGGATTTTTTTTCTCAGTTTCTTTTTTTAAATGAAATTACATTGTTATGTATACAGTATTTAGAACGTTCATATGATATGATACCTGTTTTTCTGTGGATAGAAAATGGTTCCTTAGAGTTAGTGTACTTGGTAGTGAGTTGTAATTCTACCAACTTGAATTATCAGCATTGAGAATATATGAATTACTAGTAGTCTTATTTGGTTCCAGTAATAATATGGTTTAGGGAATAGAAGTAACTTTTGATATGACTGTCGATAAGACCGACTCACGGAAAATACAAAATGGAGAGGTTAATTCACCGTTTCAACGTTAAAATGTCGGGCAGATGTCTTCATGTTGCCGCAGTTAACTAACATGGGCTTCGTGCAGTTGCGAGCCCATTCATCTTCGTCGGATCCTTGGAGACGCGGGAAATTAGCTTGGACTGGTGCAGTCGACCTTTCATCTTGGATTACCGTATTTTTCAGCGTGAGGCAGTACCAGGAGTGAAATTCAATGCGTTTCTTGAATAGACGGATGTGCTATAATATCTGTGTTATAAGATATATATAAGTTTGCACCTAGACATTTTGAGGTGGGGTCCACCAAGCGTGGGATGACAATCTGTTTTGACCTTTGAAAAGTTGGGCTATTCGCAGGGTCCATTTTCACACCGCAGATAGAAACTGCTGAAACATTCGCAATACAAGGGTCGAATCTTATGGTGACAAGAGCGGGCTGGAAAATGCGTTTCAGCAAAGAACGTTCTAGAAGCTGGAACCAGTTACAAAATCCGGTTTTGAAGGATGCTTCTTAATAATGTATGGTGTGTAACTTCTGACGCCTCCATGCGGCTGAACTTGACATTTAACGTTCGTTCATTTGTTACATAATGAATGAATATATGGGAGAACTGTTGTTCGAATCGGACTTGTGGGAGATCCGATTTTTGTGTGTCTAAAGATGTGAGTGATTTTCATGGAGACTGGACTTGTGAGTGAGTAAGAATTCATATACGTTTTAGACTTTGTTTTTCAGAAAGTGAACACACAGTATTCTCCGGACAGTGGGAAGATGTATTTCTGCGACATTTTATGATTTTTTAATGTGACGTTTCTTTTTCACATTATTCTTTTTCCTCTCTCCTCTGAGATGAGAGAGATATGGTATGACATTTGAGATGACCTGTTTTAACTGATTTTTCATGTTTTGGCTTTGGTGGGGTTTGTGATTTTTGGAGCATTATTTCCTTGAAGATTTTCTGATAGTTATGTGAAACATTGGTTCATTCTTCGTAATTTTTAAGTTATTTTTCGTTGATTTTTGTCAATAAAGGGTTTTAGTATTGTACTTAGTATCTCATTCCAGTCCTTAGATTTTAGTTACAGATGCCGGCTCACGTTACTGCTATCACACAATATCTCGATAAGTTGTTGACTTAAATGTATAGCTCTGCATATATATAAGTATGAATAGTTTCATATTCTAAGGAGATCATGACTGTTGCATAATGTTACCTGAAGTATCATTTCTGATGAATTAGTTTTAAAATCGGCCCTATAAATACTCCCCCCTACTGTACCTTCTCACGACCTATTTTCACTTCAATGGGGGGATAAAACCTTGCAGTTACCCAAGCGGATGTGTTTTGTTGGGAAGAGCCAACCGCAGGGTTAGTTAATCGGATGTGTTTATTTCTGGGATGGTAGTCTTCCATAGAACTGGCCCCATCCGACATTTAATTCCCGGTTGTTTATTGAGAGCATTAATTTCCTGGACGTATTACTAAAACTGGCGGTGAGATCTCGACGTGCAGGCCTGGCAACAAATGACGTGTTTTTGTCTTTGGTGTTGTGTGTGTAGAGAGAGAGAGAGAGAGAGAGAGAGAGAGAGAGAGAGAGAGAGACTGCGGCCATTAGTGAAATGAAGCTGCTGTAAGGAGAGTGATGGACGAGTCTGGGTTTTCTTGCTCTCCCTCTTCAAGTATGATACCTGGTCTGGGAGTGTGAGTGTGTGTGTGTGTGTGTGTGTGTGTGTGTGTGTGTGTGTGTGTGTGTGGGCTGCTCTGTGTTGCTTGATTTGGTCTGCTTTATTCTCTCTCTCTCTCTCTCTCTCTCTCTCTCTCTCTCTCTCTCTCTCTCTCTCTCTCTTGTCTACCCTACTTTTTTTATCGGAAATGAATACAAAGGGGATCAAAGACCAGGCGGGTGAGATACGTGGGTCTGGGGATTCAAGACATCTCACTTAGAGTTTGACATTTATCTTTATTTTCTTCTCTTCGTTGATTTACCTTGTGTTAATTTCTCTTATTCTTTTTATTAGTCCATGAATTTCCTTTGGCTTCTTTTCTATCACACTTCGAGTTTGACACTTGTCTTTATTTTCTCTCTCCGGTGATTTTCCTTGTGTTATTTTCTCTTATTCTTTTTATTATTACATGAATCTCCTTCGGTTTTTCCCATCTCACTTCGATTTTGACATTTATCTTTATTTTTCTCTGTTCGTTGATTTGGCTTGTGCTAATTACTCTTATTCTTTTTATTATTCCATAAATTTCCTTCGATTTCTTTTCCATCTCTCTTCTAGCTTGACATTTATCTTTATTTTTCTCACTCCGTTGATTTGCTTTGTGTTAATTTCTCTTGTTCTTTCATTATTCTATCACTTTCCTTCGATTTCTTATCCGATATGGCTTGATGCCTTCTTTTATTATCGCTCTGTTTTGTCTTTGCTGTTCTGCTTAAATTCTTCATTCTTCTTTCATACGGTTGCTCTATTTTTATCCTTTGTTAACCTTTCTCCGCATTCGTATGCGCGGAGGAAATCTGATAAAGTGGGTAGGAGTGTTTCTGCTCCTCTGTCGCTTTAATATGTACTGTTGATTGATTTGGTATTTCAAAATGGCGTCTTGCATCCCACGTTCACTGATGTCAGCTGATGTATGTATGTATGTTTGTATGTATATATGAGCTCCTGCTCTTTATATCCATTTTCCTTGTTTTATATTATTTGCACCCCTTGTTTTTATATATATATATATATATATATATATATATGTATATATATATAAATATATATATATATATATATATATATATATATATATATATATATATATATATACATATATACCATACATATATAACATACATATATATATTTATATGTATACATATATGTATACACTTTGATACCGTTTACGGTGTGTATGATAAGGCACAACGTAAGTGGCACTCTCCTGCGGAGTAGTGGAATACGAAGGATAACATTTTCTGACTCAAGACAAGAACAATTTGCAAAAAACTTTAAATTAACAACAGATTTATGGGAACACTGAAGCACTTGGTGAAGTTTTACATTAAATAATTATGGCGTATGGCAAGAGATATTATTTCACAGCCCAGAATAAGGGTTATGAAATGCATAAGGAGATGTGTTTTTCTTAGGATGTATATGGAAGTAATAGTACGAAGAAATAAAAAAAACACGTAAAACATAATGTAATTAAATACTTCATAGAAAAACACACCAGAACAATATGAAATGATATAAGCTGAAGATATTTACGAAGATAAACTAAAAAAAAAAAACAAATGATGGCACAGGGTGTATGAAATATGATTGTGTGGTGTCTGTGATCTTCAATCAACGAACTTCGAAATATGATTGTGTGGTGTCTGTAATCTTCAGTCAACGAACTTCGTCAAGTCTGGAATACTTTAAAATTACCTAAATGCAGAATAAAATACTGGAGACAAACAAGCTTCAAATTTCAAAATATTCTTGACAAATGAGAATGAAACAATTGCTTGATTGAATGCTATACATCAGTAACGCAACCGTCATAAAGACACAAGTTAAAGATATCACGTAAAATAATGATACAGTGGAATGGAGTAAATAAAGAACGTCAATGATTAACATACATAAATGATAATACGAGAACAGGAGAGTGACGCGGCCTGAGTTTCAATGAGCATCAGACAGAGAAAGAAGAAGAAGAAGAAGGAGAAGAAGAAGGAGAAGAAGAAAAAGGAAATTGATTGATGGGTGAAGAAAGTTTGCTTTCAAGGAGAAATGGAGTGATTGAAGGATCCTCAAGGAGCCGAGAGAGAAATTTTGTGGATTACTTGTCCAGGCGAGGTTTCAGGAAGAGGATTCTGGGTAAAAAGATACAATGGATTTTTTCTTTCTCTATCGGAAATGAGCATCATTTGTCGTGAGAGGGCATCATTAATATGCACTGAAGCGTTTGTCGTCAAAGATTATTTGTTAATGTTAGCCGTAACTATAATTTTGCATTAACAAGTACAACAAGTAAAAAATGCGCCGAAGTTTCTTCGGAGCAATCGAGTTTTCTGTACAGCCGCTACAGCGTATAATCAAGGCCACCGAAAACAGATCTATCTTTCGGTTGTCTCGGTATAATGCTGTATGAGCCGCGACCCATGAAGCTTTAACCACTGCCAGGTGGTGGCCCATCCTATATTGTTGACAGAAGAACTATTATTGCTAACTTTAACCTTAAATAAAATAAAAAACTACTGAGGCTAGAGGGCTGCAATTTGGTAGGTTTGATGATTGGAGGGTGGATGAGCAACATATCAATTTGCATCCCTCTAGCCTCAGTAGTTTTTAAGATCTGAGGGCGGACAGAAAAAGTGCGGACAGAATAAAGTGCCGACGGGCAATCAAAGCCGGCACAATAGTTTTCTTTGACAGAAAACTAAAAACTATTTGACAGAACATTTATAACTCGATAAACTGGCTGGTCCCATTGCGATCATTTGCATGTCTTCCTCTTTGCATTAATGTCTTCTTTTTTTAAACAGGATGACAAGATTTGTCCAATCATTTTGTTAATCTAAATTTAGCCCTGGTTAACCTAGCCACTTGGGGTGCGGGGTGTTGGGGAGTCACCCGACTCAGTGCCGGTCCCAAGCCCGGATAAACAGGGAGGATACGAGCCAAGAAAGGTATTATCTGTTGGTAAAACGTCTACCAAAGGCAATTATGAAATGAACCGTTCAAGACAGAAACACCTGGATGGGGATCATCAAAAACTGCGACCCCTGCTTAGAATTAAGCTAACAAGAAGAAGGAGGCATTGAGGGATTATTAGCAAGGCATTTCTCTTGCGAAATGCAATGTAGTTGTGGTAATTTTTCAAGTTTTCTTGAGAAAAAATTATATGAAATATTATTTTTCTTTAACTTATGATAGTCTTGCAAGACTATTTCTGCATGTACAAGCTATGCGAATTTTTACTTAATTAAAAAAAAGAATACCTATATATCCAGTCAAACAGAAGGTATTCACCTTCTTTCCCCTATCAAAAACTCTCTATCACCCTATAAAAAAAAACTCCCCCCATAATTCTGATGTGCCAACAAGCCAGGGGCTCAGTTCAAGCTCGGATATGCATCTCCTAAAACCCTATTTGCACCTGCACGGAAACCTGATCCGGCTCAAAATCCGGACCCAACAAAAGGAGGAGACTAAATTGAAGAAAAAATTGCTTGACAAATTCTCTCGCAGGACTAAGTGGGCCTTAACTAAGCAAACTTTATCTGAGTTCTATGATTTTTCTTTTTTTGTCATATGTTACATATTATTCCTCGCATATATAATTTGAAGGGGCAATATATAGTTTTCTTACTGGTTCAATTTTCTCACTCTACTTTATTTAAATTCTCTGGCAACGGCAGTTAACTTGCTGTAATCTCTTTTTGACATTTAAGTAGTTATGAATATAGTTATTGTTCAGCAGTCCTTATTAAAAACTTGAGAGAATGGAAACCAGGAAGACGTATAAAGGAATGCCAATATGGATAGTGGAAATACAAAGGCAGCTATTTCGTGTAGTTGTTCAGGACAGAAGAATAAGAGAGCAGGTGAGTCACATATTAGCTGAAGCAAGGAAGGTAGCAGGGTGTGCAAAAGTGATTGTTAGGCCAACTCTACTTTATGGAAGTGAAGCGTGGATGTTGAATGCCAATGAATGACAAAGGTAGAATCTATTAAAAGAATTGTCTGAGTAGTATATATGGCGTAAAAAGATTTGGAAGGCTAATCTGGTTAGGTCAGCATAGGTGAAAAGATGGAATGATGTTTTGAGATGGTTTGGTCATGTGGAAATAATGGAGGGTGATAAGTTTATGAAAAAGCATATGATTCGGAACTGTTAAGAGGGAGGTAGAGAGGGATCATCCAGGTTCGTTAAAGGAGAGGGAATTATAAAAGAAAATCCACGATATTTTGATTGATAAAATAAGTTAAAAGCATGAATGTGGCCCATAGAAGAGTATTTTTATATTATTTGCTTTGTGCAGTACCTAAAATGAGTACTTGAGATTGTATGCGCTGTCATCTGGGGACACCCACATGAAATTCTCAGTCTTTTTAGATGTAAGATATTAGATATCTCTTCCCAGCTAGCTGTAACCTTCTTTAACTTTTACATGGGCCAGTTTTTGCCTTCATTAAAAAAATATATAATAATAATAATAATAATAATAATAATAATAATAATAATAATAATAATAATAATGGAAGTCTATACTGAAATGACTATTCTAAAAGTGCGGTCATTCACCTCGTAATAATAATAATAATAATAATAATAATAATAATAATAATAATAATAATAATAATAATAATAATAATAATAATAATAATAATAATGCTGCAAGTCTATACTGAAATGTCTATTCTAATGAACCAAACAAAAACTTCTTTCAGTTTTCTTCTGAAGATGGAAAGAGAAACCCACAAGATTCCTGTGTATAACTTGTTTACTTGTAAATATTAACATATCACTTGAATCTCGAGCACTTGCAGGTCCTAACTGTGACCCTTTTTCAAGAGATGTGAAGGTGGTCAGGCTGGTTCAAGGCCCAGCAATCTTCTGGAACTTCTCCCTGTGCTGTCATTTATATGATGGCTGTCTCAGTGGGATATCAGACCGACAGGAGGGGATTAACAACTCTCAAGAGAATGGAAACCAGGACAGCCATCATATGAATGACAGCACAGGGAGAAGAAGTTCCAGAAGATTGCTGGGCCTTGAACCAGCCTGACCACCTTCATATCTCTTGAAAAAGTAATATGTAAATATTTACAAGTAAACAAGTTATACGCAGGAATCTTGTGGGTTTCTCTTTCAGTAATAATAATAATAATAATAATTCCTCACATTTATACAACAATCATTGGAAAGATACGCAATTCCTCACGTTTATACAGCAATGATTGATATAAAACTACGTCCATTCACCTCGTGTTGCCTGAAACCATGTCCAGTAAATTACCTCGGCGCCGGAAGACAGCCGTAAATTTCAGCCAACAGCTTTCTTGTATGGCAATTATTAAAGATCTTTTTTTCGGATAATAAAACATTCGGCTTCTCCTTTCCTCCTCTTCCGGGAATGAGCGACATAAATTCTCTCCCGTAAAGGAATAATTTATGTGGACGATATATTTCTGTGGAGCTGAACGCCGTCATTCACCGTCTGAGTTATAGGGTATTCGATTTCCTATGTAATGCTTCCTTACTCAGTTTAACCTTTATTATTTTTGTATTGTTTTTATTAATTTTGTTGTCTTTTTTATCTTTTTTCTTTATTCCTGAATAAGAGTATATAAATACGCATTCATACCTAATTAATATAAGCGACCAAACATACACACCTGACGTAATAATCATTGTGTCTTCAGGATATTCACTTGTAAAAGTTATATATTTTACCGTACGATTTTTTTAATGCACATCATAATCTTCCAAAGGATAGTAATTAAAAAGGGCATGTTACTGATTTCATTCGGTTACGAACACATTTTTTGAACGTACGCAAATCCCTATTAGGTAAAACGCATTTTGTGTGTGTATGTACACATACACACTTATGTGTGTAGTGTGCGTTTGACTGTCAGTGTTTTTCTTAATGTCTATATGTTTGTCTGTGTGTGTATGCGTGTGCGTATAACTGTCAGTGTGTGTTTCTTAATGTGTATATGTTCGTCTGTCTGTGCAAGAGAGAGAGAGAGAGAGAGAGAGAGAGAGAGAGAGAGAGACACTTCAAGTGGAAAGGAGAGCTATGGCATCAGTGAAACTAATGTCCGAGTTTCTAATCCATTAAATTTTGTAGCTTAATCACTGGATCCACTGGACCACATTTCCGAAATACGTCACCACCAAGGAAGTCCTGTTATTGTACGGAAGGTTCGCAAATTGATGAGAGAAAATTGATGAGAGAAAACGAAAGACTGATTAGTGAAGTTGCACATATACCTAAGAATGTGTTGTTGTGGCTCAGACAGGAGAGAGAGAGAGAGAGAGAGAGAGAGAGAGAGATCAAACAAATGTGATCAATCAGTAGATGATCAGTAGATGAGAGAGAGAGAGACAGAGAGAGAGAGAGAGAGAGAGAGAGAGAGAGAAAATCCTTATGACTAAACTATTTTTTTTTACTCTACACCTGATAGTATTTCGCTTGTTAATATCAGGCTTCTGACACTGTCAGATGGACGTATATGAATATTTTGCCAAATTTTCCACTTTATGATACTCTATGCTTGAAGAAAGCCTTCAAAAATCAGTTAATGTTTTATAACTGTTATTTTCCGCTTCCTAATCTGACGATGTTATACGTCACAATACTCGACGATTGTACGTGTTTCACTTCATAATACTTCATGCATCACCATTTCCCTGACTTCATAATACTTCATGCATAATCGTTTCCCTGACTTCACAATCGCGACGCGTGAATATTTCAAAACAATACTCCGTTTCCTAACAGCACCTCATCCCATAATGGTCTCGTAACACACATGAGCAATTTTCGGTAATCATGAGACTCTCCCATTTAGGCTCAGTTAAGGACCTGCCATGTAACCGCTTCATCAAGTTACCTTATTAGCACAAAGGTTAATTGGTTTATGCTGTCTGCACTAAGCTACAGTTTAATTAGGGTGTTTGGAGAGAGGAACTCGGGGAGAAGATAATTGTAGCACAACGCTTTGAATGATTTGATGGTACTTGTATTTCTCGAAATAAATAGCTCGTAGGGGCTATTTCTGAATGACTTTCCTCGCGGATATCATTACTTTTTGATATGTACCTTCCCTGAATAACAGAAGGGGTGGTACAAAGCTAGACGCTTGTTTGCAAATGTACAGTATACCTTACAATATTTTTATAATTTTTCTCAAAATAAGGGATATACGGTGACAGAAGTTTGCAATTTGTTGCATATGCCAATTTTTGTGATAAAAAAGATACACGTTTTCATATACGAATCTTGGGTTTTAATCTCATTAAGATAAAATGTTCAGTTTTCTGTGAATTGGTTTTGGTTAAATTCCACCTCCGCAAATAGATGAATCCATTTAAATTATTCCTTAACATTTAATATTTATATAAGATTTATTGTTTCTTCAAAGTCTCGAATAAAGTGGTAACAACAATTAGTGGTTCAGAGCATTGGTACCACAAACTTGGTATATTACCGAGCCCAGATCTTTGGTCTAATAATGGTACTATCATTAAAATTGCATTTGTCATATTTCACATCTTCATTCATCATTTATCCCCTATTCTCTGTTTTATTTCTCATATGAACATTACATTTTGTAGAAGCTTGCTTTGTTCGTCAACAGCCTGTTAAATTCATTTCATATAATTGTTTTAATAATAATAAAAGTCATATGATCATTACCATCTCTACAAAATAAAAATTATTGTGCACACCCATTATTTTTAGGACTAGTCCCTCAATCATGTCTTCTAATGCCATCAGTTTTACAAGTGTCAAACTCATGGCTAGCGAGCCAAACTTGGATCGAAGATAGAAAGATTTATCAGCACGAGGGATGTTGGTAGTTATGAAGAAAACCAAAATAGGATGAAGAAAGGCAACCAACGCATTAAATTCTCTTCATAACTGTTATATATTTTCTATTGTCGGTTGTATCCAAAATGCTATTTAAGATAAATCAATTGCATACAGTTTAGATCAGTTAAAATTAGAAAAAGCGTTAGTGCAAACCAAGCAATTCTTCGTATAAAGCTGTAATCTTCAGGTCTATAAATATGCATGATGCCCTTTGAGACGGTTTCTTGAGTAAGAATTAGCTTTCAAGACGTTTAGTCTTTGACATTCTCTGTCATTTATTGTCGAAAATACCGTGTAGGAGGGGACACCTACAGTGCGTCATGCGTGGGGTGTTGTAAGTGTTTCTAAAGGTCATTCTGAAGCTTCGCAGCTGTCCCCAACTGGACAACAATCCATATTTTGCTATTTCCTATAGCAATGGCTAACAAGTAGGGGTGCTTCATAATCGTGCCTTGGCAACCTACAGGTCAACGAACGCTTCAGACTCGTTGGCTGTGGCCATGTATTACCATTGGTCTCTTCCATCTACAGTAGCTGTTCAGGTTATTACCTCCGACGAATAAATTTATTTTTAGTTCTGTTTGTTTGTTTTCAGGGCGTGCCTTTGGGAACCTACAGGCCAACAGGCGTTTGCTCATTGGCATGGCCATTTATAACCGTTGGTCTCTTCCATGTACAGTAGCTGTTAAGGTTATTACTCCGACGAACAAAATTTATTTTTAATTCTGTTGTTTTTGTTTTCATAATTGCAACCTACAGGTCAAGAGACCTTCAGACTCATTGGCTGTAGCCCATTTATTACCATTGGTCTCTTCCATCTACAGTACATGTTCAGGTTATTACCTCCGAAAAATAAATTTATTTTAGTTCTGTTGTTTGTTTGTCTGTTTGTCTGTTTGTGAGCAGTATTGAGCAAAAACGTTACATGTAGATGATAACGAAAATGTAACCAAAACTAGGCCTTGTCAAAGGAAACAAATAATCAGATTCTGGGAGGGATAAGACTGTAACGTTTTGGTTGGATAAGACATTTTTGGGGATGAACTGCTCAGCCTTGGCGGAGGTTTGTGGTCACCGAACGTTTTGGTTGAAATTTATAAGGTTTCAATAAATAATAGAATGAAAAAAATACTTAGCAATAAATTAATCATATTACATTCGGGTGAAGTATGAGATAATGGTAGTGTATTAAACACAGAATAGAAATATATTTGAATAAATAATGAAAATTTAAAGTAAAAATGTAATAATGATAATAATTTTGAAGAGATTATATAATTAAAAATAAAATATATAATCAAACAAATACCTCAAAGTAAAAGGTATAGTAAAATTAATATATATATATATATATATATATATATATATATATATATATATATATATATATATATATATATATATATATATATATATATATTGACTTTTATCACATACACAATTGTTCTGTGCAATAGTAGAATTAATAAAAGGACCTCATTCAAACTGGATGGTATCATTAGATACCATCCAGTTTTGAGGTCCTTTTAGTACTATATATATATATATATATATATATATATATATATATATATATATATATATATATATATATATATATATATAACCATGAAACTACAAATGTTGTTTAATATCAAATTCACGCTACTTCGGGAATACCCCCGATGGGGAATTATCACTGAAGGGCAATAGCGTGCATTTGATATTAAACAACATTTGTGGCTTCATGACTGTATATAAATCACGGTGTGATAAAAATTTCATATATATATATATATATATATATATACATATATATATATATATATATATATATATATATATATATATATATATACATATACAGGAAAGAACACCACAAAAATAATTCAGAATCAGCTGAATCTGACAAAACAACACGTCAGGGAATCGCGAAGCAAGGGCAGCCAGCGGAGTGCACCCTAACCGCAGAGCACCACCTCGTCTTCGGGCAGACGTCCCAAACAAGCTGGATGTTTAGAGGTTAAGGAAGTGATTAGAAGGAAAGTCGACCAACAAAGTTTAGCCTAAACCGAGGCCGTGAAACTTGGAAGATCGACGCAGCCCAAAGCCCTAATCGAATCAGGCCGGATCTAAAGAGGTTACTTAAAACCACACAAGTTCGGTTTTAATGAAGGAATTGGCTGGAAGCAGAAGCGTTCGTCCGTTAATGGGGGAATTATGTGAAGTTTTATGTAATATATATATTCTCTGGCTTTTTGCAGACATCTTTAGTTAAATGTCGAAGAGATTCTATTTTTACAACAACGTATAGTTAAATTTAATGATTTCTGGGAAGAAAGTACTTCAAGTTCTGGGGGGTTTAAGGATTAAGAAATGAAACGTAATCTGTCATTTTATTGCCAGATAGTTCTGTGAAAGTTTTCTATAACAAGAAAATTGGTCTGGCTGGTAGGAGTAAATGGTAATTGGAGAAGGTCAAAGGTAATGGAAGATGTTTGAGATTCGGAGTAAAGAATAATTGATTTTGATATAAAACTACAATTAATTATGCGAATGTTCTTCATCATAAAAAAATAATTTTTACTTAAAATATCTTCCCTTTTCAATTCTCAGTTCTCCCATTCATAGGGTGTGTGTGTGTGTGTGAGAGAGAGAGAGGGACAGAGAGAGAGAGAGAAGCGAGTCACTACCTTCCACAAGGACGATCTTAGCTCGAATAAAAAGCCAATTTTGTTCCCGCGCCCAACAGGAAACAATTTTCTGCAATTAATTTCAAGATCTCAGTCGTGAAGGGTGACCTGAGTGCAGGTTTCCCTTCTGAGATAAGGACAAAATGCGATGATGAGCCAAAGAATAAATGTCAGGAGAATCAAATGGAATATACTTTTAAAAGGCTTCATGGAAGGCTTTTAAAAGTCCTAAAATAGATTTTTGAAAGGTTCCTAAAAGCTTTGTTAAAGGGGGGAATAAACGAGCAACTGATATGATAATGAAGGGTCGGAGGGGAACGGTAATAGGTTAAAAGGAGGTGTATCATCCTCACCAAAGCGATTGTCTTGCACTCCCAGGTAGGGAGGGTAATTCAACTATTGATGGAAAAAAGCTTCTTTACACTGTTAGCGTGTGTGTGTGTGTGTGTGTCTGTGTGTGTGTGTTGGTGTGTTGGTGTGTTGGTGTGGGTGGTGAAGGGCAGGGTTGCTGACCTGATAGACAAATATATGATTCTTGCACCAGGTCAAGTTTAGACTGAAAGAGAAGAATTTCGGGATTATCTATGTTTGTTTTCATTGCACTGGACTTAATTTTTATTTTATGAGTTATCATTTCTGACAGGAACGTCTAACAGTTGTTTATTGTCGTGTTCGAAGTTTGCTATTGTTTAAGCCTTTTCAGTCTTATTCTAAAGGTTTTATCATTTACGCCGGATTCCCCCCATATAAAACGCAATGTACACCCATAAATTTCTTTCCCTATGTGACAACCATAGTCTACGGGAAGTAAACTTTACGCCAAGCCTTACCGTCGTCCAGCTCGGGGATAGCCTCTTTCACTACATGCCCGAAAGTAAGTATGTAGAATGAATGCATCTTGGTCCGATTTCTGGAACGGTACTTAACGTCCTTAAGATCGTGACTTGCATTTTCGACCCTCTAATACTACCGTCAGTTTTGCCTATTCCTTTTACCTCCTACTTCCCTATTCCACCATTTCCTCATTTCCTCTAATTACTACAACTTTTCCTCTGCTTCTCCTTCCGTTCCTCTTCCTCTTTCGCTTATACCTCCTTTTTTTACCTACTCCTCAACAACCACTGTCTCTTCCTCTTTGCTCTCTTAATGAACTGTTTCTTTTATCCTTCTCTAATTTTCTTCCTCTTCTTCCGAGTCTATTCCTACCAAATATTGTACCCTTTCCTCCTATTCCTCCCCTTTTAACTTTTCCTTCTCTTTTTTCCTTTTCCTCTCATGTTTCCTTCCTACTCTTCCAACTCTTTATCCTGATGTTCTCTCTTCCTCCTACACCTTTCGTTCGTTTCCTTCATTCAACGCCTCTGTATCCTCTTCTTGGTTTGTAATAATAATAATAATAATAATAATAATAATAATAATAATAATAATAATAATAATAATAATAACTGTTACAGGATTATTAACTAGAAAAATGGATATGTTAACCAAACTCAAATAACCTACATAATTCATTTTGCCATATTCTTAAGAACTGTCATTTATTTACAAGTAGATAATGAACTTTATCATAAACTCAAGCTTCCATCTCATAAAAGAACAGAAAAGAAAATAATTGGTTAATTTTTCTCACGCACGCCGTAACGGCTACGGCTTTCGGGGTGTGTGTGTGTGTGTGTGTGTGTGTGTAAGAGAGAGAGAGAGAGAGAGAGAAGTTGGGGGAAGGTAGGGCAGGGTTCAGATAGGATGCTGAGCCATAGCTTAAAGCCGCTTTGCAAAATAAAGAGGCGGAAGCATGATATAAATACTGTACATCAGACGAGAATGGAATTTAAATGCCAACATCCCATTAAACATTTCCTTAGGGGTAAGTTTAGATATACCCGTACGACAAGCTTCGCTAATTGCGTAACTTATGGTGTAATGGATACTGAAAATCTACCAGATTTTATTTTGGGACTACTATTAGGTTAGTGAGGCTTTATTCAGCTGAGAAATATAAAAGGAACGATGAAAAGGCTGAGAGATATGTGTGTGTATATATATATATATATATATATATATATATATATATATATATATATATATATATATATATATACATATATATATATATATATATATATATATATATATATATATATATATATATATACATATATACATATACATACACACACACACACATATATATACATATATATTACAATTTATAACTTCCACTTTTCTAATATTGAAAGATATTTTCTAGTCAAAATCGTCGAAATTGAAAATATTATAAGTTAAGAACGTTCACAGTGTAACTCGTTTTATTTATCACAGAGAAAATTAATCAATAAGAAACAGGACTGCTCATTAACAGACCACAAATCAACTATCCTGTAAAACTGAAAGGTTATCCGAGTACATCGGCTACTGATATTTGAAACAGAATGTATGCAATAACAGGTGCCAAAAATACATTCTCAAGGCTGAAAACTGAAAATGCAAGAAAACGCAGCATTAAAACGAATGTCATATATTTTAGAAGCACAAATAACGTGAAAAGTGTTTCGTTACAGTAAAAGGTTTCTTACCGAATATCAGTATCGCTCATGAGGAATAATAAAATGATGCAATGCATTGTAATGAAAATTCTTCTTTAAAGTAAAAAAAATAAAAAAATAAAAAATAAAAAATTTCGCAAAATTAAAACTTGACTCGCGTAACATCGGTATCGCCCTTCTTCGAAGGGAGCGTTGCACAGTGCCAGCACTGTAAAATATACAAGGTAAAGAAACCCCCCGAAACCCGAAAAGAAGTAAATCATGGGCCGACATCATCAATCAGTATTTACTTCAAGATCCATAAAAGGAAACCGGGTCAAAAGCCACGAACTTCAACGTTGGAGGGAAACTGACCAAGAATTATTTGCTGTAAAATCCTTGCGTCTCCTTTTTCGGGAATTTATGGGCTCAAATCTCAAGGGTCCTCAATTTTCTATTTTTTTTTTTTTTTTGTATATATATAAAGTTAAATCACAACCTCACCGGTCGGGAACCTAGTGCCCGTATGTAGACCTGACGAGAAGAAAACAATGGGACAATGGTTCCAGAGATAGTTCTAGAGTATGGCAGTGGAAGGGAGATGATAGGTTACTGAACCGTGGAATGTGAGGATTAGCCTACTTATCCAGTGTGGTGGAGAATTTTTCAGTTATAAAAATTTACAACTACTTTTATTTTTCTCAGATATTTGCATTATTGAGTCTGTTTTATACATGTACGCTCTTTACACATACACGCACGCTAACGTAAGACCTCATGTAGTACCACGTAATCTGGAAAAGGAAGAATAGTAAAAATATAGTGAATGTATGAACACAGGCGTTTATGCCACATACTCTGAAATGGGAAAGATAGTAAAAACGTACAATGTATGTATAAACAAGGCCGTTTTTACGTGACTGCAGAGGATCCTTCCTACACCGTAATCACATATCTGAATTTTACATAATTCATTCGAATAATCGTACACTTACTTATTCTGCTTGCTTCTACGACTTACAGTGTCCTAAATTGCGTTGCGGAATTCAAAAGTTTTTTTTTTTTAAAGCAAGGGTCTTAATTTTTATGTCAAGGCCTCCAAAAATAATTAAATTAAATTAAGAGTATTCGTTTCATTTCCCTTTCCATATATACTGTATATATATATATATATATATATATATATATATATATATATATATATATATATATATATATATATTTATATATATATATTTATATATATATATATATTTATATATATAATATATATATATATATATATATATATATATATATATATATATATATATATATATATATATATATATATATATATACATACAACATAGGATTTCTTCCCAGATGGCTGTGCAAGAATACTTTTCTCAAGAGATTTGTAACATTTCGACGTTATCTGAGCAGGAAGGTTTACACATTCACGCCTGTCTTTCCCCTGGATAAACAACAATCTTCTGGGTCAGGGTTAATTAAATCCACTGCCTTGTTTTTCCCATACATCGCTCCATTTATAGAACTTGCAACACACGTTCTATTCGGACCTGGTGCAATAGGATTGGGTCATAATGAGGCGCGAGAGCAAACAGGGGAAGCCGTCGTTACCAAACCCTTATTATTCTCAGCTGTTATTCCACCCACTATCTAACAGATGGCGCTGCGCCCTAATCCCTGGAACGAATTCACGAGAGCATCACGCCAAATTCCATCATGATTCATGAAGATTCATGATTCTTTCCTCCCACGTGAATCATTATCGGCGTTTCCACCGATAATCAGACAAAAGACCTAAGTCCATTTGTCATCGGCGAAGCGATGTATTCGGGATATCGCCTTTTAGGACATTTCCCTGCGAAATGGGGACGAGAGGAAGGAACGGAAACGCTCGCTTCTATTGGACGGTGCCTCAAAAAAGAAGGGGGGCGCAGGGCGCTTGAAACCTTAATTTTTTTCCGGGTAAAAAAAAAATCAAATTTCACTAACTCTCTCTCTCTCTCTCTCTCTCATCAATTTTGTTATTAATTTTGATATTTGCGTCATGGTACCTTTCTTGAAAATGATGGGATTTAAAGAAAGGCGCTTTAGTTGAATTGTAAAACATTTAAACATTTTGGATTTTCTTCCTCCTCTGAAGATGGATAAGCTTCTCTCGCTTTTCCTTTTACAAGAATGTTATGGCACCAAATAACAGAAAATAATCAATGAGTTTACAAAAATTGGTTTTCACTTTCTAGTCAACAATTCTGTTCACGTATTTTGTCTTAAATAAACATGAACGAAAAAAAAATCTGCTTTACCGTAGTGTACATCTAGTCTCCTTATTCTCTTATGATGTGCATTGATACTTTTTTACAATGCTTTACATTATTCATGATATATCTTAAAGAAAAAGAAAATATATACCTTTTCCTCTTAGCTATGTACAGAAGAGGCACCGGCTGAACTCAAATGTTTTTTCCTATTTTTGGACATATGTGTTCCAGAAGCCTCCTTAACTAAAACTATATCAATGATAGCTATTATAACGTCAATAATAATGATGTAACAAACTGCAATCTAATTCTGTTAATTACTTCGATATGTATGTCATTTTAGCAATATTGCTTAAATGATTCTCTTGTAGATATTCACCGTAAATTACAGAAAGACGCTTAATCTATCGTTGATAAAATCAGTATACCTTAGTTTAACCAGACCACTCAGCTGATTAACAGCTCTCCTAGGGCTGGCCCGAAGGATTAGACTTATTTTACCTGGCTAAGAACCAGTTGGTTACCTAGGAACGGGACCTACAGCTTATTGTGGAATCCGAACCACATTATGCCGAGATATTAATTTCTATCACCAGAAATAAATTCCTTTAATTCTTCATTGGCCGGCCGGAGACTCGAACGCGGGCCCAGCAGAGTGCTAGCCGAGAACGATATCAACCCATCCAATGAGGAACATCTGTCGTTGATAATAAAGAAAAAGAGAGAGAGAGAGAGAGAGAGAGAGAGAGAGAGAGCCAAACATCATTCACTAAATAAGAATATGTTCTGTCTTGCACTTATTAAATAATCAGTTCAATTTCCTCACCCCGTAAACTAATAACACAAAAAGAATATTTTATGCCTTGTGTTCATTATAAAAAGAATTTTCTTTTCATCCAGGGAAGGATTATGTTTGAGTTAGGTCTTCTGGCTCACATTTAATGAAAATTGAAAGAAATTGCCCAGAGAGCGAGAGCTTCTACATGATGTCCGTCCCGCTGAAATTTACAAAGAATGAGTAGTGGTTCCCGTGGGAAGAGAAATGAGGTCATTTTTCTTATGCTGCATGATAATGATCGAAGTAGTGAGATTTGGTGGTCTTTTACTTCGCTTTTTATTTTAAATACTTAAAATCACATTTTACAATGAATGGACAATGATAAGCATCGACACCTGTTCATAAATATACCCGATTCTGAATATTTACCTGTGCTTTCAAGCGCTTGTAAACACGTGTGCAGAATTTGCAGGAAGCAAGTTAACAAATTAATGTTGTTTGATCTATGTGAATACCTTTTTTTCCTGTGGAAATACCGCTTGTGTTTGCATGTGTGTGTGCGTGTGTGTTTTATTTATCTACTTGAGCAACCGAGACACTTCTTAATGCTAATATTTATTACAAGTCTTCCATGCATAAAATGTTACAGTATTCTCCCACTTTGAATTCCCTTTATTTATAGGCAATATATATATATATATATATATATATATATATATAATATATATATATATATATATATACATATATATATATATATATATATATATATATATATATATATATATATATATAAAAGAAAATACAGATCAGGCATCACGTAGGAATAAGCTATCTTAAAAATGTAGGAAGTTTATTAATGAAGTCATTTTTTTGCTCTGCAAGGCCTAGAAGCGCTTTCTTCACACATTCTCGGGCTTAGCTCCACTTTTTATGTACCTTGCTAATGAAACTTGCAATACAGGGATCCTCTACCTCACTTTACAAAGCCTGAGACATACACTTCCAGGGAGAGAGAGAGAGAGAGTTACGCAGTAACAAAATTAAAGAAAAACTCTTTTCGTGGTCAATTTTAACCGGAAGTGTTCTATACCTGTTTAGTTGTTTGTAACAGAAGTCAACAAAAAGTCATTCTGTTCTAACTGATTTATCTGTAAGTGTGAAAATGTAAAATTTATGATAATGTAAATTTAAAAGTAATCACTTTTAGTTTACTAACATAAAAAAGTGTGAAATGATATTTATTAAAGACAAAAAGTATGAAAAATAATTTCCCTTTGTTTTTAAAGACTGTTCAGTCATTTTCAGTAATACAGAATAGATTTTCCAGACAAGTTGAATTTTTATGTCACTGGAGAGGTCTGCCCTGAAGAATAATCGTTTGAAAATACGAGCTATTTTGAGAGGTAAACAAGTTTATGAAGTTCGACATCAGAAAGATGTAAAATTATAAAATTAATAAAAACAAACTGAAAAGATAAAAAAGCATTTAGGAACGAACGAACACGGAAACAGAAAAGTCTTCTAAACTACAACATCGTTCACGTAAATAAGAAGCTCTTGACAAACAAATAAACAAACAAAAAAGACGATTCCGAGAGATGAAGATAACAGCTGAAATACTGCCCAGTATGCCACCCCCAACCCCCAAAAAACCCCTACCTCTCTCCCCCAAAACATACACACACAAGGTAACGGCAATAAACTCAAAGATGATTAAAGAGACGCGGCCGAATCGTCTGGAGGAAATCCAGGCCATCATCGAGAGCAGAAAATTAAGACCGCCGTAATCTAAGCAGAGGATCATAGACGATACTGGCTTCTGGAAAAGCCGGCACATCAAAGGGAAGATAAACGACTTGAGATTCAAACCATAAGCATAACCCTTCATGATGAAAGGAGCCAATTTTTTTAAGTGCTCCCTATGGCCCTTCTCCAGCCTAAGCCTGAAGAAAACTAGAAAACAGAAAGTGGAGAAATAAAGATGGAGCTTGATCATGGAGGGCGCGATTGGTTCGTTTCTTCAAAGAGAAGGAAAACAGAAGCAGAAATGGATTTTCAGTGCTTCATTTTATAACGGAATAACGAATTAGGTACCAGATCAAATACCATGGACAGACTGTAACCTATGACACCATCATCAAAATGGTATGAAACCCTTCCATAAAGGAAACTGAAAAAAGTTCTTCCTATTTATGATCTGAGTAACTAAAAATACATTCTTCACTTCATATATAAAAGTAATCAACCTCCAAGGTGACAATATATGATGAGTTGGACTTTGAAACGTCCCATGGTTACAGTGATGTTTTGTCACTTTTCATGTAATGTCCTCTCTCTCTCTCTCTCCCCTCTCTCTCTCTCTCTCTCTCTCCTCTCTCTCTCTCTCTGTCACACACACACACACACACACACACACCACACACATATGTGCACACGTGCGCATTCAGAACAGAATCTTATATAATTAACCAATTTGGGTATTTTCAGCGTAAATCTTTATTGTTAAGAGTTTGCCTGTAAGAAATTAAAACTACCAGATAACTGAGTGCATCATATATTTTTAATTACTAAAGCTCTATGTAATGGTATATTTTAATCTCAGTTGCCTTCAATTTATAAATCAAGTATAACACTGTAATAAGGATTCACCTCTAAACTTTCCACAATTACGGAAAAACAATTACTATGTGAATCATGGAAAATTATTGAAAATACAATAAAAAAAACCCTGTTTTATTTGCTGCCTGACTAACAGTTTCTACTTAAGCATGAAGCAGATAAATGCAAATTGGAATCTACATTAATCTTGTATGGCAGAGTAAGATTTTCCTCTGTCTTTAGCGAAAGGCTAAATCTATGTTAATTTCAGACCTGAAAAGACATTTCATTTCAATTTGGTCTCCATTCTCAAGTATTTTATGCATCTTATCTTTCAAGCATTTTTAATAATTTTTATGGTCGTGAAGGGGGTTCAAGATTCGTTGACTGAGTAACTCTTCAAAAATTCTATTCGACAATAACGTGTGAATACTATTGAGATGAAATATTTCATGGTTGTGAAAAAAGCTTAAGAAATGTTGCTCTTGTAATTGTTTAAGTGATTTTATCCTTTTACAGCTTTTAAACAAAAACATCAAATAGTACTTGGATGAATGTCGATTGCCCTTCCAAAGTAACACTTACTGGAATTTCCTTCTCTCGTTTCTTTACGTATAGTTCAACGAAGCAAACCCGGCGTTAGAAAATCCAGGAAAACAGCAGGAAAATGCTTCAGTTTTCCTGAACGGTGGCATACATTACACACGACGGCAGTTATATTTGGAATTAGTTATCTGAAGGAAATGGCAAAATCAGGGAGACGATTTACATCGGGAAGATATTAAAATGAGAAAATGCGAGCGCTTTGTCGAGATGGCATGATTGCACTCAGGGAAGAAGGGAAAAGACAGGAAAGACTAAAAAGAAGAAGAAGAAGAAGAAGAAGAAGAAGAAGAAGAAGAAGAAGAAGAAGAAGAAGAAGAAGGAGGAGGAGGAGGAGCAGCAGGAGTAGGAATAAGAGGAGGAAAAAAGGAAGAGGAGGAAGAATAAGAGGAAAAAAGGAAGAGGAGGAATAGGAAGAGGAGGAGGAGGATGAAAAGAAGGAAAAGGAGGAGGAGGATAAAGAAGCTGAGGAAGAAGGAGGAAGAGGGAGGGAAGAAGAGGAAGAGTAAGGGGAAGAGGAAGGGGAGAGGGAGGGGAGGGGAGGGGAGGAAGAGGAGGAGGAGGAGGATGAGGAGGAGGCGAAGGAGGAGGAGGAGGAAAGAGAAGAAGAAGAAGAAGAAGAAGAAGAGGAAGAGGAGGAGGAGGAAAAGGAAAGGGGAGAAGGAGTAGCAGATAAAAAGATGAAAAGAGGGCAGGGTGTTGCTCGGACTCGACTACTTTTCGTGTTCCCCACGCGCTCGCGAGCGCCTGTGTGTGTGTGTGTGTGTGTGAGTGTGTGTGTCTGCGTTTTATTTGTTTTTTAAACGACCCCCAACTGCCCTGGCTACTTATTTCTCTTATCAAAAGCGCACCGCAGGGAGAGAGAGAGAGAGAGAGAGAGAGAATGCGTTCTCACCCCGAAAAGAAACGTATCCGTCAGTTTTCACGTTTCCTCTGTGCGTATTCGTACCTCGTTTTTAAACTTCCTCTCCTGAGCTCTGCACCAGAGAGGGTTCTGATAACATCTGGCAACGGTATTTTGGAAGGAGATTCTTTGTACCCAGTCATTGTCCCCACTTTTTAAATTTGGCTTTTCTTAATAATGTCTTTTTTCTTTTTCTATTTTTGTGAGTACATTCCAAGATGTAGTGCTTTCATTGTTATTGCAATATTCTTGTCTTATCACGAGAGCGTGGTTGTGTGTGTGTGTGTGTGTGTAGTTACCCAAACGTCCGGGTGGGGAGTTTTGAGTCAATGTCATTTTATTTCTTTTTTATTTTATATTTAACTGTCATTTGTTACCTTATGTTCTTTAAAAATATGTATATGTAGGGTCCATCGTGAAAGAACAGTTAAAGAACTTTTTATGCTAAAAGGTTATTTCAGGTGGAGTTTAGTCCATAGTTTCAATAAGCGAATACAGGATTCTTATAAAAACTCGAGTCATATAATTTTTTCAAGTGACATCGTTATTGTATTACTCACAATTTAATGTATGATTTTCCAGTTTCTAAGCCGACTTGAAGTGTCATTACAGCCTTACAATGATCCCAAAGTATTTCTGTCTTGACTATATTTCTTGACGCCCTTCACAAAGGGGCAAAAATTTTGGATGAGGAAAAAGGTTAAAACTTTGTAAGAACGGGTAAACAAAAAGTACAGAAAATTACGCATCTGCAAAAAGCTAAGAGGTTGCTGCGCGAAGAGCCCTAGAAGTACTGTCGAAATTCCTAAATGTTGACGAGGAACTCGTGACAAACAAACAAGCCCAGTTAACAGAAGTCAGGATTTCGAAGGATAAAAACAACTGCCTGAATCTCTCACCGTATATTTTCCTCCGAGCTAATGACAATAAGCCCCGGGATGATTAGAGAGAATCGGTCAAACCGCCAGGAGGGAGGGGGGAAAATCCCGACCATCTCGAGGCGAAGAGGATTAAGACCTTTATAATCTTCCGCAGAGGATCAGAGACGATTATGTGCCTCGGGAAAAGCCAGAAGATCAAAGGGAAGGAAAATGACAAGAGAATGCAAAGCAAATGGATAACAACTCTGACATGATTAAAGGAGGCAGAGGAAGTGAGGGAGGAAAATGATCATCTAATTCTCTCTCTCTCTCTCTCTCTCTCTCTCTCTCTCTCTCTCTCTCCGGGTTCTATATATATTGTGCTACAGAAATTTCTTCCTAAATATCTGAGCTTTGGCAATTAACATAAACATTCGTTTATTTCCTAATTTAGCCACTGGAGGGAAGGAGAAGATTCATCAGCCAATATTCAATAACATTTTATAAATATCTGCATAAACTGGTAATACATCAAGCCTAAAAATAAGACCTAAATGTCTGCAGCCATCACGACCACTTACATTATGCAAATAAGGGTTCCTTTTCTTTTATCTTTAGTGGACTCGTCTCGAGTCAAAGAAGGAAAAAAGAAGAGACAAATAAACAGAGCAGAGACGACAGTTTTACTAAGAAAAGTAAGATCTGAAATAATTACGGTAACATTCCATCACGGCCATTACGAAACCTCAGCTGTATGCGTCCTCTTCAGAGAGCTGTCTGGTCTAATAATTCCCCCTCTTATTCATCTGGACCGCCCAGACTCGAAAATGAAAGTAGCCTTTTACGACGACACCTTTTATCTTTTACTGAAGAACACCAGAAATCCGGACCCATGACGAAAGACCAGGAGAGTCTCTCACCGAAGCCATCAATCAACTTTTGTCTCGGTTCTACGCGACTGTTATGAACGCTGCCCGACCACAGGCGGGGAGGACTTCCCTCCTGAGGTGGGAGTGATTAAGGGGATCCTCGCCGAGGGTTAGAGGGGATTCAGGTCCACTGATAGGGGTCCTAGATAAAGGGAAAGGTTAAAGTCGAAGCCCTGGATTACAGAGGAACTCTTCCGAAGCCAGCTTTTTTCGGGAAAGGGAAGGACTGTTGTGTGCGGGCTGGACAGGGCCAGGAAATGGAAGGGAGAGTGATTTTAGGAAGAAGAAAATGTTCCCGAGGGGGTGGAGGAAGAAGGTCGTTGCCCAAGAGGTCGACCTATTTCATTTTCAGGAATATTTAGCACTGATCAATATTTTTCAAATGTTTCAAATATATTCATATCCTTTTCTTATTAAATACAGTCCGGTCTCTCTCTCTCTCTCTCTCTCTCTCTCTCTCTCTCTCATAAGCAAAACATATAAACTGATACTATAAATAAGATCATGTGCGATTAACTTAATAGGGCATCTATTCTTTTAAACACACTGCGTGTATGCGTGTGTGAGTGTGTGTGTGTGTATATCCGTATGCCTGTCTTGAAATATTAGGCCACACTGTATATATATATATATATATATATATATATATATATATATATATATATATATATATGTCTTGAATATATATAGGAAAATCTACACGAGCTTTGTAAAGTTTTCAACGGACCCAGAATTAACCCTCTGTTATTAAAGAGATATAGTCCACAGGTCATTGACTTACCCTGAGGAAGGATTAGAAGGACTATGACATTAAATCAGACAGGTAAAAAGAGACGTTTGAACACTTAATATAAATGAAGACCCCGGAGTATAGACTGCTAAACATATATATATATATATATATATATATATATATATATATATATATATATATATATATATATATAACTATATATATATATATATATATATATATATATATATATATATATATATATATATATATATATATATATACTGTGTATATATACATATATATATACACACGATTATTATCATATATATATATATATATATATATATATATATATATATATATATATACTATATATATACACACACACACATCAACGGCCATTGTGGGTAAAGTATAATGTTTTGCTTATGTTTACGAGGCAGGCAGAATTTGTAAATGTTCTGGCAAGGAGGCACCTCTTGATTCAGTTTGGGAAAAACTAGGTTCTCTATGGGGCCTCAAACAGCAATGGGAACAACACATACACACACACACACACACACACACACACACACACATATATATATATATATATATATATATATATATATATATATATATATATATATATATATATATATAAACACAACAAATGTGTATGTATGTGAGTATACTTATTGTCACTAATTTCCCATGTGACACTTTCATACTTCCAAATATCACGACAAAAGTCATTAAATCTCTGATGTTCAAGTCAAGAAATTTATGGGTTCGAGGCCCAGTCGAGACTTTCAAAGAGTTTTTTTTTGTGGGAAGGTGAAGCTGAAAGGCATTGGGAAGAGAATGTTTAAAAAAAAAAAAACTCCGTCATATCTAAATCATCCTAAGCCACTGAAAAAAACTCGCTTGATTTCGAGGCTTTATTTCCACAGATATACTCATGGGAATATCGCCCCCTCCCAACCCATCCCCTAGTTCCCTCATTCCCAGCGCGAGCAAAGAGAAGGGAAATATTATATAAAAAAAAAACTCTGCAATTTTCCTGAACGATGTCAAATATTGCACTCGAAGGCAGTAATATTAGGAATTAGTTATCTGGAGGAAATTGTAAAACCAGGGAGACGATTTACAGCGGGAAGAGATTAAAAAGTGAAAATGTGAGCGCTTTGTCAAGATGGCTTGATCGCGAGGTGGAAGAGGAGAAAGGAAAAGGAGAACGAAGAGAAGGGGAATATAGAAAGGGAAGGAGGAGGAGGAGGAGGAGGAGGAGGAGGAGGAGGAGGAGGAGGAGGAGGAGGAGGAGGGAGGAGGGGAGGAGGAAGAGGAGGGGAGGAGGAGGAGGAAGAGGGGAGGAGGAGGAGGAGGAAGAGGGGAGGAGGGAGGAGAGGGGATGAGGAGGGGAGGGGAGGAGGAGGAGGAAAGAGAGAGGAATAGTAGAGGAGGAGGAGGAAGAGGGGAGGAGGGAGCAGGAAAGGGAGGAGGAAGAGTAGGGGATGAGGAGGAGGAGGAGGAGGAGGAGGAGGAGGAGGAGGAGGAGGTGGAGGAGGGGGAGGGAAGGAGCAGGAAGAGTAAGGGGAGGACGAGTAAGGGGAGGGAGGAGTAGGAGGAAGAAGAAGATATAGAGGAAGAGAGTGGAGAAAAGGTATATGCTTCGACTCGACTGATTTTCGTCCTTTTTTTTTCTGTAATATGAGAAGTCCTCAGGGCTCTTTCTCCTCACCTAATTCTCATGGAGAAGAAAGAGCGACGAAAGGACAGAAAACGGAGACCACCACCACCGCGACTTGAAGGAAAATGCATTCGTCAGATCCCGTGTTTCCTTTACGGATTCGTACCAGCTTTTTTTCCCCCCTTCCCCTCTTGGAATTCCGCATCAGAGGAGAGGGGAGGAGAGGGGAAGAGAAGAGAAGGGAGGATAGGAGAGGGGAGGTGGTGGTCACCAAGAGCCATAGGGAGGGGGGGGGTGTGGACGGGGGTGGGGTTGTGGTGTTGGGGAGGGCAGTGTTGCAAATAACTTCTTGCGTTCGCAGTTTTCGAGGAAATTTTTTGTGCTTATTTATTGCTTAAAACTTTGAAATGTTGAAATCATTGAATTTCTTTACTTTGTTGGTACTTCTGAAAATGAAATAGTTTTACGGATTCTTTAAATGCCAATACACACACACATATATATATATATACATATATATATAATATATATATATATATATATATATATATATATATATATATATATATATATATATATATATATATATATAATGTTGACTAAAATTACAGACCTCTGTAGAATATATATATATATATATATATATATATATATATATATATATATATATATATATATATATATATATAAATATATATGTATAATGTTGACAAAAGTACAAACCTCTGTGGAGTAAAAAATAATCAGTAGAAACATTTTTGTAAAACCTTCATGTGACCTTCTACGCCATCTTTAACATCAAAGGGACATTCAAGGTAGCAGAGTTAATTAATCCAAACTTCTTAAAAATATATAAAAAAACATTCAGAGAGATATAATTTTGAATGTTTATTCTGCAACGGGGAGGCGAAGATTTCATTTCTTACTCTATTTTTGTTTTTCGTGTGACTTTTTTTTCTTTTGTTTTGCACTACGACGTATCTGAAATTAATATTCAGATTAATTAAAGTTCAATTTTATTAAGAAGTTTATTCGAATTCCGCATGAAAGAGGACGTTGGGATGGGTAGCCTAATGCCCACGGCCTTGGAATAAATATGGGAAAAGGAAGAACGATAGGTATTCCAAGGCCACCTGGCAGAAGTGCAACTTATTCTTTGAACTCAGAGAAAAAGCGAGTGATATTGCACGTTTAAAAAGTTTTCATTTACGAGTTCCAGTGAGAGAGAGAGAGAGAGAGAGAGAGAGAGAGAGAGAGAGAGAAAACCCATTGTATTTGAAGAAAGGAAGAGACAGGCAAACAGTAAATGCATCTTGTTTAAAAAGAGTTTTTCTTTGCGAATTCCAGAGAGAGAGAGAGAAAGAGAGAGAGAGAGAGCCCAACTTCTTTATGAAATTTTCCTTTAATAGAGAAAGACAGAGAATCCACCTCGTTTAGAGATTTCCCTTTAAGAAGAAGATGAAGAAGAAGAGAGAGAGAGAGAGAGAGAGAGAGAGAGAGAGTTTCCTTTAAGAGAGAGAAACAGAGAACCCACATCGTTGAGAGATTTTCCATCGAAGAAGAAGAAGAAGAAGAAGAAGGGGAAAAGAAGAGAGAGAGAGAGAGAGAGAGAGAGAGAGAGAGAGAGAGAGAGAGAGAGAGAATCCTCATCGTTTACAGTACAGAGTCGTCTCCTCAAAGGGTCCATCATAAAAGATTGGGCCGCTTTGTAAACTTTTCAGAAATATAATGAAGCTTTTCTGGTTCCTGTTTAATTTATTTCGAGGGCCAATAATAACCTTGTCAAAAGGTTATCGAACGACGAACGATAATTAATTATTACGAGTTTTCTGCCGATTCTTTTCATCTTTTCTTTGGAAACTTCGACACTCCTCTCATGTCGGAAGCGAAGGAAGTTACTATGAGAAGTTAGCCATGCATGAAGTTTTATGAACGAGGATAACATGAGATGAATGAAAAATTACTTTTTTAAATTCGGAAGTTTTGATTGTATTAGACATGTTGGAGAAAAATTTTGCTTTGCTTTTACCAAATAACTATGCATATATATATATATATATATATATATATATATATATATATATATATATATTATATCTATATATACACACACACACACACACACACACACATATATATATATATATATATATATATATATATATATATATATATATATATATATATAGAGAGAGAGAGAGAGAGAGAGAGAGAGAGAGAGTGGTGAGGTGAGTGGGTGAGTGAAAGAGAGAGATCAAGGTGGAGATCCTGAAGACGTGAAGTTATTGCATAATTGTGTCTATGATGACCTGAGAAAGGAATTATATCCTGGTCGATAATCCAACTAAGCTGAGTAGGTATCATGACGGAGGGAGGATAATGAGAGAATAAGAATGTAATTTCTCTCTCTCTCTCTCTCTCTCTCTCTCTCGTACATACAAACACACTTTCCAGGTAAAGTAAGCAACTCCCTCTTCTCGCATTGGGCTATATTTACAGGGCCTCTATGGCAACCGGAGTCTCTTCATGGCCTCTAAACGCGCATGAATAGTATCATCCAGAATTTAAAAGAGCCGCGTTGTTGGCTCTAACTCGGCACTTTACAGCCATTCTGCTTTGCATATGACCAGCCAAGAATTTACGAATATGTTGCGCTTCTCCTGGCGGAGCTGAATCATTGATGGTAATAGTAGGTCGTCCAAGTAATAGGGGATATAAGTTAATAAAGGGAGTTATGTATATACGTGTGTATATATATACATATATATATTTATATATTATTTGTGTATATGTATATACAATTGTAATAATCACAGTGCCCTCTAAACTTCTAAATATTTCACACTGTATATATATGTGTGTGTGTCTGATTTTATGCATCTTCCACAAGGTGAGAATGGGTCTGTACGATGCTATCTACCCAGTTTCAAGTAAGTATGTTTGGTTGAGCCCTCTTGCCTACACCCTACCATACAGATATTTAAGGGACTTAATGCAGCTGAATTTAACATTTTTCGCTGGACACCCATCCAATCACGGACCACACCCAACGTTACTGCATTCCGATGCACCAAGAACCCATTCCTCCTACCAAAGCGTGACTTCGGGGAATACGAATTCATATATATGCGCTCGGGTGCTTGTGCATGTGCATATGCATGCATGCTAACGTGTCTGTGTGCATGCTTGAGTGAGTGGATGTCAATGAAACGTTTTAACTGGCAGGACGCCAGCGTCAACTGCTCAGTTCATGCATGTAAGAAAGCGATTCTGATGCATTTCTTCGCCTGCGTTCCAGAAACATCTAACGCACCGTGGAACGAAAAAATCCAGCGAACGCAGTGAAAAAGGTCAGTGCATCTAGCACTCCTTTCACAGCTTGTGAATGGAATATTTCTCGAATGCATGATGTCTTGAGTGACCCGACTCCTCATGCATGAACATCCACTGACAAAAATTCACAGCACGTACTTGTGCAAGTATTCTGAGGTCTCTCTCTCTCTCTCTCTCTCTCTCTCTCTCTTCTCAACTCTGCACCCAGCCTAGCAGTTTATAACAATTCCTTTGACCAGAGAACTGAATATCCATCATTGGGTAACAAAGGTATACTGAAAAGTATTGAAGAAATAAACAACAATCCAAATTTGTCTGCAGAGCTTTGTCAGAAACTAATCTCAATAAGCAGAAAATACATTTTCGTTAAAGGAAACAAAAGATACAGAATCTAATAAGACATTGAAAATATACATATATTTTCTATTCCCGAAACACCGGAACATCCATTCATCTCACTACTCCTAATTATAAGCATTTGCAAAGATGAAAATAAACAAAAAAAAAACTCTTTCTTTGCAAAGATGATGATTAAAAAAAAAAACTCTGTTTCCGTGTAACGTTAAGTAAGTATCCTGTTTTTAGCTGCATACTGATGAATATTATTCGGAGTAACCTCATTTCTAGTCGTAACCGTAAAACGACTCCCCCTTTGTCAAGACAAAGGTAACATGCAAGTCTTTGCAACCGTTTTCCGTGAAGCATTTTCACATCCGCTTCAGAGCTGCTCTGAGTGACGTGCAATTTACCAGTTCATCTGTTGGCGTCAGATCTCTCAAGGCCATACGTAGATGTTGATGATGATGATGATGATTTTTTTTTACGTAATTATGACGCTCACCAAAATTTACCGAGAGTATTTGGTGGGGAGATTCAAATTCTCTCTCTCTCTCTCTCTCTCTCTCTCTCTCTCTCTCTCTCTAACAACGAGGGGTGAAACCATTCACCAGGGATTTCATAGGTACTAGGTCTCTCTCTCTCTCTCTCTCTCTCTCAACGAGGGGTGAAACCATTCACCAGGGATTTCATAGGTACTCTCTCTCTCTCTCTCTCTCTCTCTCTCTCTCTCTCAACGAGGGTGAACCATTCTGGGATTTGGCAGGTTCTCTCCTCTCTCCTCTCTCTCTCTCTCTAACAACGAGGGGTGAGAACCATTCATTTCCAGGTCTCTCCTCTCTCTCTTACTCTCTCTCTCTCTCTCTCTCTCTCTCTCTCTCTCTCTCTCTCTCTCACACACACACACACACACACACGGGGTTGAGAAACACGCTCTCTCTCTCTCCTCTCCCCTCTCGAAGGGCTTCTGACGAGGAATTTCTCATGGATAGAAGCCATTTGTCAGAGGCTTGAGCAGATATCTACCTTCTCTCTCTCTCTCTCTCTCTCTCTCTCTCTCTCTCTCTCTCTCTCTCTCTCTAGAAACGTTTAATATATATAAGTGGCTATTATCTAGCTTTACAAATATTGGCTTGCATGGTGTTATGGACGCTTTCTGTTGTGTGTGGAAAGAGGCTGTTTACTTATGAGAGGAGCTATAATTAACTAATTGGGTCTTGTTGATTAAAATGGCCCGAATTGTTTGTTATCAACTAATAAGAATTATGATAATCTATTCGAGGCCCTAAAAAAATAATAGTTTTTTAATTATTATTATTATTATTAATTATTATTATTATTATTATTATTATTATTATTATTATTATTATTATTATTATTATTATCAAAATCCGCTCTGATCGTCTTAGGAACGTGATAGTCAGTCTAGTTTACGGAGTTTAAAAGTAAAAGTTAAGGCAAAACACAAGTCGTTCCAAAATGGAATTTCCGGAATGTTTCGGCCAGGGAATATACAGGACAAAGCCACATTCGATCACTTTAGATTTTCGTCTTTCTTTCTATGCGTTATTTACTCTAATAAATATAATGTTCGAATAAGTTCATGTTTCTTTAATAAGTTTCTTTTGTATACGTGTAACTTTTACATTTTGGCTTCAGTACATCATTTTTAATGTAATTTGTAATATTACTTGAATTAGCTCTAGCAAATATAATGTTCGATTAAATTCATGTTTCTGTTTTAGACGTGTAACATTTACTTTTTGACTTCAGTACAGAATTTTTAATATAATTTGTAATATTATTTAAATGGGTTTCTTCAGTATTGCACTACCAACAATACAACCCCTTTTATCTAATGAATTCTCTAAAAAAAAAAGTGTTAAAACTCTGACATCGCGAAAGATAATTCTATCACTCAGTCAATCAATCACTTAATGAATAGTTAGTCAACCTCTAAAGATTACATCTTCACTCCTTTATGTCATAGCATTTAAGAAAATACACAACTTGACTTATTTTGGTAATATTATAAGAAATACTTCCATTACGATTCTCTTACTCAATATCACATTACGCTACTGTATTATCGACTGTGGAGATTCATGGGATAATCTAATGACATTGTAGTATTTCATTTCTTTATGCTAATTCATGCGTGAATTAGTATATACTTTTCTTATTTAATTGTATTCCTAACTATTAATGCCTATGGCTTATGCTGAAATAAAACTTTATTATTATTATTATTATTATTATTATTATTATTATTATTATTATTATTATTATTATTACTATTATTATTATTATTATTATTATTATTATTATTATTATTATTATTATTTTGAATCCGTTATCTGCTTCAGTTTCTGCTTAACGATGACTGGTTGATCGGTGAAGTGACTCAAGGAAAAAACAAATTGAGAGAAACCATCATAAGTTTACCAATAAAACCTGAGCTGACGATTTTACCTGCGCACGAAATTTGAGCAAAACTTCAATGTCTAAGGATTTCCCTTAACCAGAATGGAAAATAGTGACAAATGAGGTAGGTGATACTTCATTCTATTCAAGAGGATAAACGACTTAAATTTATATACCTACATAAAGTATGCATGTATGTAATACACAGTTAAAAAAAGTGTATTGCTGGCTTTCTGAATTTAAGGAGCATTAAACTGGAATCCAAGATGAAGGAATATGGAAAACAGATTACCACAATTTATTAGTTAAGCCATCATTAAAGAAAATTATGAGTTTTTAAGCCATACACTTTAGTAAGTGGGGATTATATATTTCAATGTCTCCACTGTGATTAAAGGATAAAATACACATTTCACTCAAATTAATAGATTTAAATGAACATATCTGATCGAACCTCCTGTGTAAAAATGTAGCAAGAAATTAAAATAATTATTTCTGTATTTTTTATCACGTTTTCCATCCCATGATGCTTGGAACCACATAAGAAGAGAGTTTATATAATTGTGTATATATATATGAAGATATGTATATGTACACCCCATTGCAAATTATCTATACTTAAAGCTAAACAAGTAATAAATGCGTATAATCAAGGCCACCGAAAATAGATCTATCTTTTGGTGGTCTCGGTATAATGCTGCATGATCCGGGGCCAATGAAACTTTAACCACGGCCCGGTGGTGGTCTGTCCTATATCGTGGCCAGACGCACGATTTGGCTAATTTTAACCTTAAAGTAAATAAAAAATCACTGAGGCTAGAGGGCTGCAGTTCCGTGTGTTTGATGATTGAAGGGTGGATGGTCTACATACCATTTTGCAGCCCTCTAGCCTCAGTAGTTTTTAAGATCTGAGGGTGGACAGAAAAAGTGCGGATGGACAGACAAAGCCAGCACAGTAGCTTTCTTTTACAGAAAATTAAAAAAGTTTCCAATTCAAAGATGTTTATTTGTCTGGAGCACAAACCTAGATTTAATTCCACGTCATACCCCCGAGGCTGGAAATATGTTTGAAGGTGACAGACTCGAATGAATTTTGGTTGTGATAGAAATTACTACGTTCATCTGTGATCGAGAGGTAACGTTTGTCCATACTTATAGTTTATGTATTTTATACTATGGTGATGCATACAGTATTTAAACGCTAAATAACTCTTAATTATCAAAAATACACATAATTAATATTATTAATTCAGTCACTTGCAAATTCTTTAAAATACTTCATGTTTTCCTTATGCATTATTGATGCTCAATAGAACTGCGTATGCTCCTTTTGCGAAACCTGAAATTCCAATAATCTTTTTGACTTTGTTTAAAATACATATGCTGAATAATAGTATTTAAAATAACGGCACAAATTCTCATATATTTTGACTTTCATTAATCCAGCATTGGTATCCAATAGAAGTGATTTTGTTCTATTAATTAATGATAACATCTTCACCTACTGGTTAAAGTTAAAGTTCTCCTGGGCCTCGCAGGGCTCTTAGGGACGGCGCTGAATCCCGGTTTGTAAGGCCGACAGCCAGTGGGGGAGGAGCCCCGTTGCCCAAGATATGTGGCCGAGAAGTCCCGTTGCCAAAGACATATAGCAGTGTGTCGCTAGGCCCTCTGTTTAACGCCCCAGCCTGAGGGTTGGTATCTATTTTCTTACTAACCCTCTCGAGTTTTCAGACTGCTAGGTTGGCGGACCACCGGGTTTATTCAATGGCGCCATTCCCAAGCCACCAGGAGCGGCGGGATTGGAACCCCGGTCCTCTTGACTGGTAGGCGACAACCTTACCACTGCGCCACCACTTACAGATACATATGAAATTCAAAACATATCTAAATGGAGAAATACCAGACGAGTGCCAACATTCTAGAATATCATAAGAGATTTACAAAGGTTGAAGTTCAATATGATCGCCCTTGTTGTAACTATAAAAGCTGAAATTTCGATCATCCCTTGCTGTAAAATATAAGCTAGAATAAATCTTGACGCGTATGAACCCCATACATCAAATTTCCTTCGATTACTAGAATGTATTTACACACACTAATACATCACTTGGAATAAATACGAAGCTTGCTTTCAAAACGATAACGGTGACAGGATGACATTGCTCGTCTCACGTAAAAGATTAATAAAGACACTCTCACTCTTTCATACCTTCGGCACACTTCCTGTAACATTCGCTGTATACAGATTTGAAAATGGAAGCCTTTATTCACTGTATGTGCGCTTTCATCAGGATAGCCAGGAAATTGTTCTGAAGGATTTTTTTCACAAATAACTCTGCCAAGGAAAGTCTTGTTGTAAATTCTAACTGTGGAATAACTTGAATGCTGGAACTGAGCTTCATAAAGTTACAGTGAATCTCTTCTTCCATAGGTTTTATATCTTTCAATATCGTAAAAGAGATTCCACTGGTCGTAGCATAGTTCAGGTGGCTTTAGATATGCAGTGTATTGATGGATCTATCTTGTTAGTTTTCTGTAAAAGAAAACTATTGAGAGAGCTATTAGTCTGTCCGTCGGCACTATTACTGTCCGCCCTCACATCTTAAAAACTACTGAGGCCAGAGGGCTGTAAATTGACATGTTGATCACCACCCTCCAATCATCAAACATAAAAAATTGCAGCCCTCTAGCCCCAGTAGTTTTTATTTTATTTAAGGTTAAAATTAGTCATGATCGTGCGTCTGGCACCGCTATAGGTGCCAACAACACAGGCCACCACCGGGCCGTCGCTGAAAGTTACACGGGCCGCGGCTGAGAGTTTCATGGGCCGTGGCTGAGAGCTTCATACAACATTATATGCTGTACAGAAAACTCGATTGCGCCGAAGAAACTTCGACGCATTTTTTACTTGTTTTTACAACAATGTAGAAAATCGACTATTTTCCCACCTCTTATTTTCTTTGAATTGTAACTATTCTACAAAATAAAGAAAATCACTTCATAATAAATATTTAATATTTAATACTTAGCACGAACATTAACTTTAGCAGCGACTGCTAACTATAACCAGTATTCACCAACATGTCTAAAAATGTCAGTTAGTTATTCTGAAACACAACACTAAAGGCATCTTCTAAACAGCGTTGCCACTGATGAAATACCATCCTGTTCAAATATAACCTGGCTTCAGAGATGCAACCCGACATATTTGATATGATAAATTGTTTCAGTTTTACAGGGATTTACCTAGGCTCTGAAAACGGCCTGAACATAGACCTTATGGATATATTCACTCTCTCTCTCTCTTTCTCTCTCTCATACTTTCCCCAACCTCTCCTATCTCAGTCTCACTGTTATACACACCCATCCTCCATTGGGCATCTCTCTTCTTCCTCTACCCAGCCTACTCCTCTCTCCCCCCCTCTCTCTCTCTCTCTCTCTCTCTCTCTCTCCCCAACCTCTCCTATCTCAGTCTCACTGTCATACACACACTCCACTTCCTCCATTGGGTATCTCTCTCTCTTCCAGCCTACCACGGCCTCTCTCCTCTCTCTCTCTCTCTCTCTCTCTCTCTACCAGGAAAAATTAAGGACCACACAGACATTAATCCACCACGCAAGCATCGATAATGCAGCCTATTCATCTCAGCTCATCTGAGGAACTAACAGGAGTCATGTTTTAAGAATAAACGACATCTCCATCCCCAGACCCCAAGACTGGAAGGCAAATATACCGGAAGATACGTTAGCAACTCTCTAGAACATCAAAGGTGCTCTCACTGAGGGACCTGGGGCAACCTGAACGTGAATTGTAGGTCTGTAACCTCTCCTCCTCAACCTCTCCTATCTCAGTCTCACTGTCACACACACTCCACTTCCTCCATTGGGTGTCTCCCTCTTTTTCCCCCCTACACCGTCCCTCTCTCCTCTCTCTCTCTCTCTCTCTCTCTCTCTCTCTAACTTCTCTATCTCAACCCTCCTCCCTCATTAGGGCACCTCTCTCTCTCTCTCTCTCTCTCTCTCTCATACTCTTCAACCTCTCACCTCAATCTCACTGTCATACCCCCACTCCACTTTCCCACACCCCTTTTCTCTCTCCTCTCTCTCTCTCTCTCTCTCTCTCTCTCTCTCCCTCTCTCTCTCTCTCTCCCAACCCTCCTATCTCAATCTCACTGTCTCTCTCCTCCTCACGTTGGGCATCTCTCTCTCCCCACCCCTACCCCGCCTCTCTCTCTCTCTCTCTCTCTCTCAGTCTCTTTCCCAGTCTCTCCTACCTCAATCTCACTGTCATACACACACACTCCACTCCCCCCATTGGGCACCTCTCTCTCTCTCTCTCTCTCTCTCTCTCTCTCTCTCTCTCTCTCTCTCTCTCTCGTAAATACCTTCGAGAAATCTTCATCATCAGAGCAAAGGAAGGAATCCGACAGCTTATTCAAGTTCCCCTTGGTAGGCGATTTCTAATAGCGCTCTGTAAATGAAGAAAGGGAGTGGAGGAATCCTTAAACAATTTCTTTTGAAACAGATTCTATTGAATTTGATTTTTTACTCTATTCTGCATTTCTGAATATGCTTTTACCATAAGAGTCTGCATATCCGATGATGATGATGATGATGATTCTCAGATAGTTTTATTGGTGCATTGAGTTAACATTCTCTGATTTCGTAATACCAGGCTAAAGAGACTGTCTTTAAGAATCAAAACAAGTAAAGATTGCGCCGGAGTTTCTTCGACGCAATCGAGTTGTCTGTACAGCGTATAATCAAGGCCACCGAAATTAGATCTATCTTTCGGTGGTTTCGGTATAATGCTGCGTGAGCCGCGGCCCACGAAACTTTAACCACGGCCCGGTGGTGGCCTGGCCTATATCGCTGCCAGGAGCACGATTATGGCTAACTTTAACCTTACGTAAAATAAAACCTACTAAGGCTAGAGGGCTGCAATTTGGTAAGTTTGATGATTGGAGGGTGGATGATCGACATACCAATTTGCAGCCCCCTAGCCTCAAAAGTTTTTAAGATCTGAGGTGGAAAGAAAAAAAGTGGACAGAAAAACTGCAGACAGAAAAAGTGCGGACGCACAAACAAAGCCGACACAATCATTTTCTTTTACAGAATAAAAAAAATGCATTCCTATTAAGTAAATTGCAATTCTTTAGGATGTAATGTTAGAAGTTCCTTGAAGCAGATGTTTGGTTTGTTCCTAGGAATTGACATTCGTTACCAGATGAAGACTGAGAAAAACTAATTACCAGGAGGAGAAATTATCTTCACCTGAATTCTCTGTATCTTGGGATTTCAAGCCTGGTTGAAAGAGGTGAGGTAAATTCCATTGCAAATTGTAAACTTAGCGGCATGGTGTAAGAGACCCAAATGAATCCTGAAAGTTGTGAGAAAAGGTCAGTGCTGGTGTTTTGAATCGAATTGAATTGAATATAGAATTTAGGCCAATGGCCAAACACTGGGGCCTATGAGGTCATTCAGCACTGAAACGGGAAATTGACAGTAAAAGGTCTGACAGGTGTAACAGGAGGAAACTTGCAGTTGCATATGAAACAATTGTTGGAAAGGGTGAACAGTATGATGGAAGAAAGAGAATATGAAAGGAGGTGCAGTCAAAGGAACGAAAGGTTGCAACTAGGGGCCAAGGCACGATTTGCAAAGAAGTGTCGATGCCACAGTAAATCGCGTGAGGTGCACTGCTTGGAAGCACTACTGAAAGAGGTAACAGTGTTTTGAATGGAAAGCAAAGATCTGCTGTAATTCCTAGGTCCATTGCCGTTCACACAAGACTCCCAACGTCTGCTGAAAGCTTCTACTGTAAGCCTCTCAGATAATTACGGTGGACTGTGTGCCACTGACTTCTGACTTTGGAATATGAGAAATTTGACATTAATTTGTTGACGGGTTGTTTATCGTTCGTCCGTTGTTTAGAATTTACGAAAATATCTCTAGCATTTTTCATTTGATTGGACTTCCAAAAATGACGAAAAATTCTCAAAGTGTGAAAAAATTTGTTTTTGATCAATGACTGCGACATTTTCTAATCTAAACACTTGATCGTAAACACACATACACACATGCGCAAACGCTTGCGAGCGATGTATGATTATATTGAAGATACCTATGATCATATTAAAGATTGATCCAACATTAAAAAAAAAACAAAGAAAAAAAGCTCTTGATTTCAGTTTCCGCATCTAAACTAACCTTAAAAATCCTTCGCAAGTAAATACTAAAAAATAAATGATTGATTGAGCGACAATTTAAAAAAAAAAAGAGTGATATAAAATAAAGCATTTCATTCCAATATCTGCACCTAAACCGATTTAAAATCTCTTCAATTTTTAAACAATAATTTAACTTTCAACGTTAAACTTTACATCCTTCTTTCTATTATTGCTCTCCAAACCTGAATGCGATACAGCTGGCAATTTCCAGGTTTAAAATATCATTCAAAAATGCATTAAACATCATCCATTACGCTTTTAGTCATTCTCTAAAAGACAGAATATTTATAGAAATCGCCATCGGATTTGGGGACCACTTCGCCTGAATAATTCATAAATGGCATAGGAGAGAATTGGCAGCACTGGATCAGGGTCTGAATATAACGAAATTTGTCCGCTTTGTATAACACCTATTGCGTTGTTTTTAATCGCTGCATGTTTTTTTTTTCTTCTTTCCGTTTTCGTTTATGTTTTAATTTTTATATTTGCGAATTGCATCCTGCAAAGGCTTAATTTGCAAGTCAATGGTCCTTGTCGCATGTTACTCATGAATAATAATTATAATTTCAAAATGAGAAACTCAAAGTATTTTATTATATACATATACGCAACAAAAGTTACTAAAACCCTAATCTCTTAGAACTTGAACGCATTCAGATTCCTCCTTGATATTGCTCAGTAATAATGATTATAAATAAAATACTGTTTTTCATTTTCATGTTATTAGAAATTCAGAAGGGTTGCCAATTAGCTGTCTTTATCATTTCGAATGAACGACAACAGATTAGTGAAAAGGCATATAAGTCAGAGGTGTTAGAGAAGTGGTTCTTAACCTTTTTATTAGCAAGCCCCTTCTAAGAAATGGTCCTTCGCTCCACGCCCTCTTGCATCTATGAGTAAAATTCCATCCCAGATTTAAAGGAAAATGAAAAAACAGAGAAAGAGAAGGGTTTCGAGGGACAGGGAGGGAAGTAAATAATTACAAAACATGGTAAGCCCAACGAGTCTAACCAGAGCAGTAGACTATAGGAAACTGACGTTATAAGGCGATACATTTGCATTTTTCATAAACTTCTGAATATTAGTTTCTCACTCTTGTTAAGAGAATAACGAATATAATTAGGGAATTTTTAATTTCTCCCTAAGGCTCGCACCTCTCTGGAAATTGGTGGTGCCCCCCCAGGTTGAGAACCACTGTGTTAGAGGGAAGGGGGGCAGAAACACTTCGAAAGGATTAGACAGACAGGGAGAAAGAGGTATGAGAGAGGAGCCTTGATTCGTAATTAACGTAAAAATAACATGAGTTTTAATAGTTATGTATTCCAACATTGCTAGATGTAATGACAGAGCGTGGTGGAGCGAAAAAGAACCCCGGATGGTTGTTTTCGAGATAAAAGATTGCTTAGCGCAGCTAAGCACAACCTAAGCACAAGCTAGGATGTTACGAGGTCATGATGCCTAACTGTTGTCGGTTTGTTGATTTATAATAATTACCATCCTATTCCAATTAAGAATATGCAATTGATTACTTTTCAACACATGATTTTATGTTCAATTCATGTTATATATTATCTTTCGCATTGAGATTAAAAGTGAGTGGGTGCGTGTGTCTTTTATCACGCAAATACGGCTGTGGCTTTGGTGCCGTTTGGGGCATTCAAGCCCAGGTTCTCAGAACGTTCAGGAAGCGGACGAGGATGCGCAAGAAAGAAATAAATGGGGTAGCATGTGTAAAAAAAAGTATACCTTAGTTTAACCAGACCACTGAGCTGATTAACAGCCTCCAGGGCTTGAAGGATTAGACTTATTTTGCTGGCTAAGAACCAACTGGTTACCTCTCAGCAACGGACCTACAGCTTATTGTGGAATCCGAACTACATTATACCAAGAAATGAATTTCTATCACCAGAAATAAATTCCTCTAATTCTTCACTGGCTGGCCGGAAGTGGGGTTTGACGTGGTACTGGTGAGGTTACTGTAAGTGTATGACACAGCTCATGTTGTGGAAGTTTTACTGCAAGGAGCGTTCATCCCTGATTTAGCAATTAAAGCAAGCAAGTGTCAGGAACCGGTCTCTTATTTTTTTCTTCTGGAACCAAAAGCAATAGTCTGAATTAATTAGCTAAATTAACTCGGTCTGTTCCAAGACATGTGGAATACAGAGACCAATAGATGACCAGTTAAATGACCTTAGAAAGCCCCAGTGTGAAAAATACAGCAAAGAAAAGCGAAATGAAGAAGAAACAGGCTTAACTAGGAAATAAGAGATCTCTTGTCGCTTTGATTTCCCCCTCTTTCCCTCTTCATGTTTCTGAATTAAAATTCCCCCTTTTCTACAACCGGACGACTGGATCTATTCTGTCCTACGTAAGCTCAAGCTTATGGCCTTCCAGTACAGCCTTCACTCTTCATACCCCTTCATACTCACTCTTCATACATCTTCATACTCACTCTTCATACCCTTTCGTACTGCCATCACCCTTTCCCTACCTTAAACCTGACATAAGCTTCTTTCGCCGTATCTCCCTCTGCAGCTATTCTTAACTTACTTTAAACTTTTATCCGATTTTTTTAAATCCACCCTTTGTATTCGTCCCGGTAGAGGAAGTAAACGGATTTTTTTCCTAATAATGCACAGAAGCAAAAATTGAACTTTTCTCCTCTTCCACCATATCTCTGCATTGATATCAATTTGCCGCTGTTACAAGTATTTTAATTCAATATACGGAATCATAAAACCAACTTCCTGTAAGAATAAATCTCTTCCCTCCGTCCAGGGACACATGTGTTATTGAAAATTCATTCTCTTGTGCCGTAAATTTTACCTGAACACTGAAAAAAAACTAGTTTGTTCTTCACGTTATTGCTTCCATTTCTCCTCTGTTATATCTTTATGCTTTGTGCCGGAAATGAAGTCTGATTTTTTTGAGTAATTTTTCTAAGGTAATTTTTACAAAAGCCGACTTATCTTCCCCTGACTTTCAGCGTCCTTATTTTCTAACGAAACACATCAAAACATATCCCTTTATTTAACCACTTTTTCGTGTATTGTAATTCCATTTCCCGAATACACTTTGCAATATTTAATATTTTCAAATTTCGTTTTTTCTCCATCACACCGTAGTTGCACTAGTTATCAATCAACCCTCCTATCTTAATGGCAGTCCCTTTAAAACCAAAGAAGAATAATATATATATATAATATATATATATATATATATATATATATATATATATATATATATATATATATATATATATATATATATATATATATATATATATATATATATATACAGTATATGTGTGTGTGAGTGTGTGTGTGTGTGTTCAGCAGTATTCCTGTCAGATCTAAACTCAAAATCTTCAATATTTTGAGAAGAAATATTCCCAAACATCCAGTAACTCCCCGAAACCTTTCATCATGAGATGGCGTCATTCCATTTGTGATAAGAACACCTCTTGATATATAACTTACAGAGATTGTATCGCTCTTTTTTTTTTCTTTACTCTGCCTTGATTCGGATTTCTCATGCAAAGGATTTAGAGACAATTTTCCGTCGTTAAGGTGTTCCGTGGGAGATATCGTTGGAGAAGGAAAGAATATGAGAAAAGCTGAAGGAGGAGGAGGAGGAGGAGGAGGAGGAGGGAGGAGGAGGAGGAGGGAGATAACTAGAAAAGGCTGAATAAAAAAGAACAAAACTGGACTTTTAGCTGTGTACTCTCTTTCTTTAGAAAAAGAGTAAAGCCGAAAGAGGAGGAGAAGGAGGAGGGAGAGGGAGAGGGAGAGGGAGAGGGAGAGGGAGAGGAGGAGGAGGGGGGAGGAGGAGGGGATGGAAGGAGATAACTACTGTAGAATATATGAGAATAAACTGATTTTAGCTGTGTTCTATTTTCTTAGAAAAAGAGTAAAGCTAAAAGAGAGGGAGAAGGAGGAGGGAGAGGGGGAGGGAGGGAGGAGGAGGAGAGGGAGAGGGAGAGGGAGAGGAGGAGGAGGAGGAGGAGGAGGAGGAGTATAACTAGAAATAGATGGATGAAAAAGAGCAATACTGGTCTTTTATCTGTGTGCTCTTTCGTTTTCCTCTTTATCAGATGATGTTTAGCTCTCTCTCAGATTTTGACGTGATTCCTAAAATCCTCACGCACGTGAATATCATAACATTTCATTTAACAATAAATCCCTTCCAGTATGTGCAGTCAGATACGCGTTGACTACTACTAAATGTTTCCCTCCCTATCCTGTAAATAAATAGCTACAGTTGGATGTTTTCATTTGGTTAACTGATTCAAGGTGAAATCTGCACCGACATTCTCAGAAACAACTGACTCAACATAATATCATTCCTTTTCATTTTGTTGACTAAATGGTTTAGCCGTTATTGTAGAAAGAGATTATTCCAAGGACATGGATTTTTAAAGTCACAACACCGTTGCTTCTACATATGAACGATCAAGAAATTTGATGAGAACGTAAAGGACTGTTCAGAGTTCTGGAGTTCTTAGGCTCATAAAGAATTGAAATAGGGAAATCGATTGATAAATGGTGTTAGCTTCAACGTTCTGACTTTTTCTTAAAGGTATCTACCTCTTATGCGCTTGCTAATTTAAACCCTAATCTCAAATGATAAATAAGAAGAGAAACTTGGTGATTAGTACATAATTATACAAATAGTTTCGTGATATCTCGTTTCCTCTACAGTGCTTAGGAAGCATTTGATGGCACATAGAGTAATTCCCAACAGATCTATGAAATTATTTGAACCAATTTAGACTGGAGGGCAAACTGAGAGTCCAGATTTAGTTTGGGAATGTCCACTCAAATAATGAAGCCTGTGGATTTATCATATGCTGCAAGTTCTTGCCAGGATTGCAGTTTAAGGTAGCGAAAATAATGTGTTGTTATTCGTCTGTACTGAATAATAAAGTAATAATTCTGTCATAAATGCCAGGCAGCAACAAAAAACGTTTGCACACACGAGTACATACTTATTTTATTCCGGGAAGGACGAGTCGAGCCAAATCTGTGCCAAATCGGTTTTGTCACGGCAAAAAAGGAAGAGAGGAGGAGGAAGAGAGAAAGAAAGAGAAAAAGGCGATAATGGTCTTTCCTATCTGGGTGATGACAGCCGCGTTTCTTAAACAGAGACAGGTTACGAGAAAACTCGAAAATACAAAAGCCGCGAATTCCACGTCGGGGTTAAAAGGTTGGTGGGTCGAATATTTAAATATATAAACACAAAGATATATCATCATTGTTATTGTCAAAGTGACGCAGAGAGCCTCAGTGAAATTCCACCTCTCTTGTCTTTCCAGCCTACTTTCTCATAATCCTCATTCCCAGTAGGTCTGGGTTTTCCCATGGTTTGTGCGAAGGACATGCCCAAGCCATCTCCATCTCCCATTCACCATTACCTCAACTACATATGGAACATAAATCATAGATACTAGCAATCTGCTAGTTTATGCAGCACGTAGGCGTGAAAAATTATTAGATTTTTCACACATGTTGTCCATTATTGTGTGCTCCAGAGTGCAAATACATACTGATGGCGTTTTCTTCTTTGTTCGTGTATGAATGCATCTGTCTGTTTTTAAAAATACATAATACTCACAAGGCAACGCTTTTTCCCAGCTCGCAGCGTCAGATGAAAAGATCCATTCAGAATCCATGTGGAAACCAATTACATCCTGGAAGATGAATATAGAATATTCTGTTATTTATTCGTTACAATTCTCAGTAAGCTCACATTCATGGAGTCAGTGTAAAAGAACATCAGTGCCACAGAAAGCATTCACAGATTAGATGAATAGATAACCATGAGATAAAGAATGCGAATAAATGTGGATTAGTTAATGAAAAAATAATATTTACAATAACAAATCAAAGGTGCAATTTTACCCAATCTCCCTTCAATAGAATATTAAAGGAACCGGAGATTGTCCTTGTATTGAGGCGAAAATGTTAGTGGTAGGCAAAGGCGTCTTTTTTCTAATAGATAATAAATAAAGTATCAATAACGTCTCGCTTGCTTGCTGTAAATATTTTTTACTTCTGCACTGACGTGATGTGAGGGGATGTTTCCTCAATAACACCTTGAAACACTCTAGATAGATTAAGTTCCTGCTTTTTGTATGAAAATTATCATTAAGCCAATTTTCCTTAGAAAGACTGACACAAACACATTCTCACACACACACACACACACACACACACACACACGCACAGCAAGAGAGAGAGAGAGAGATCTAAGAGAGAGAGAGTTTTCTAAAATTTCTGCTGCCAGAGAATTCACGGTATTTAGTTTCCCCTGGATGCATTCGACTTCACTTACTTGGAAAATGTCGTTGTAAGGAAAGATGTTTGCCAGACATTTATAGCTTTTGTTGGACTTGGTAAGAAAACGTCGTTTGATTTCCTTTGACCTCGGTTCAGTACAACGAGGCACACAATACAGAAAGGGAATTCGCTCTGAGAATTCCTACTGAATAGAATTGGTCTTGTTATTAATTATTCAGCATCTCAAAAAAAATTTATCACATTGGGTAAATGTCAAGTGTTGTAGAATTATAACCCTGACAATATTGAATAAAAACCGGCAAAACCAACTGTTGGAAGAGGCTTGGCGTGAGATGAACGTGACACTATTAAATAAAAAAAAAACAAGTAAAACCAACTGCTGGAAGAGGCTTAGCGTGAGGTAAATGTGACAATATTAAATAATAAAAACAAGTAAAACCAACTGCTGGGAGAGGCTTAGCGTGAGATGAATGTGACAATAATGAATAAAAACGGTCAAAACCAACTGATGGAAGAGGCTTAGCGTGAGGTGAATGCGACAATATTAAATAAAAAGAGGTAAAATCAACTGCTGGAAGAGTCTTAGCGTGAGATGAATGTGACAATATTAAATAAAAACAGGTAAAACCAACTATTGGAAGAAGCTTAGCGTGAGATGAATATGGCAATATTAAATAAAAACAGGTAAAACCAACTGTTTGAAGAGGTTTAGCCTGAGATGAATATGACAATATTAAATAACAACAGGTAAAACCAACTGTTGGAACAGACTTAGCATTATCTAGAGATTTTGACTAAAGTGTAGGCACGTTGTATTGGTACCATCAAATGTTTCTAGAAATTTAGTGCCACATTTTTAGTGCAATATTTCTAGTGTAATATATGTTTTCATTTTGACAAAAATCAATACGATATCTTTTTTTTTAAATAAATTATACTTGTATTGTTCCTTTTCATACACTTCTCTACGACATGTTGTCATAAAGGACAAAGATTATCTTGTTAATTACTTGATAATGAAATAAAGCAGATGTTGCAAATTGAAATTCTGGAACGAACAATTTACATCATTCCAAACCGAATAAAGCAAAAAAAAAACCACTCCAGGCAAATATTTCTATTTTTTAATGTATTTGTTACTCTATTTGCTTACCAAATTAAAGCATATTACACGTCGCAAAATAGAAAACACAAAGCTAGACACCACAGTATTCGCAGCATTCGGCCAAATCGAGAGACAGAAGAAAGAAACCATCTGGCAATTTTTTTTTTTTTTTTTTTGTCTCTGAGAGATGAGCGCCCCCCATAACTCAGGAATATCGCCCCACAACGACGCGACCAATGATTAAAAACGCGTTAGCGGAGCAGAGCCCAAAGCCATTAGCATTATTAATCAAAACGTGGTAATTTCGCCCCCGGCTTTAGAACAGATTTCATTTGTTATGACCATTTGTTATCCCTAATTGCCCATGTAATGACCTCCGCTATCATTCACTTAGAATTATTCTGTTAATTTTTTTTTTTTTCTCGCGAGCCAGGTCGTTTTGATTTTACCTCCATTATGTGCACTGCGATGCTTAACATTGGCCAAATTGTGTAACCAGTGGGTCCTCTTCAAATTATCAGGAAAAAGTCCATGGGACAGGAATGAGGACAAAGGCATCCAATTACCGAGATGAATTTACGCGTTTAAACAACAAATGTCTTTCATTATTATTATTATTATTATTATTATTATTATTATTATTATTATTATTATTATTATTATTAAAGACGAATTTAAAAATAATTTGCGCATAAAATCTATCAAAATAGTAAACAAAACTAGAACATTATGGATCAGGCAGTTATTATTATTATTATTATAATTAAAATACAAAATCCAAATTTATGTAAAGTACTGTATTTACAAATAATAAAATGAATTCCAGGAGCTTTCGAGAGCCTGCTCAGCTCCTTCTTCAGCTAGAAATGACAGTCTTGGTTATGAGAACTTAAAAACAAACTTTAAAAGCAAGGGTAAACAAGACGCATTCTTTACAAAAATGATAATTAGGTAATTCCTCGTTCTCGGTCTCCAAACCAGCCAACCGTCGCGATCTCCTCAGGTGACTGCCTCCACGGTTCTTTACAGCCTCCTCTCTTCTCAAACCGGGAGAGGCGCCTGCACTGGAGTCAGCTGTTTGCACTCCGTTACCTGGGGTGACAGAGATGGCGGGTATCAGGGGTGACTTGTGGTATAATTAAAATTTTTTATATAAGTAGAACAAATAAGTCTGTTGATAAAACTATCTTCTGTTGTAAACGACTTATTACCTTCCATCGAGTTCCCCATGTTGATGACGGCCCCCTCGACTAATCTTCTCTCATTGACATTATAGTTCTTGTAAAGCAATTTAGACCCTTCCCAGTTGATTCTGTGGTCGCATTCCCAGCTATGTTTGACTAGCACGTTATTGTTGGACATTGATTGATATGCCCTTTGATGTTCATTAATGCATTTGCATACTCCTACCAGATTCTGTAATAATTAAGATTACAACCCCGCTAGGTATTTCATACACCCCTACGTCTATCTTCATTTCTTTTTCAGTTTTGTTCCGAACCAGTCTTTTCTAATTTATATCAAAATTTTAATTATAGAAATCCTTGTATACCACAAGTCACCCCTGATACTGCCGCTATATCTGCCTCTCCGCCCAGGTAACGGGTGCAAACAGCTGACTCAGTGCAGGCGCTATGCTGGTTTGAAGGAGGCGGCTGTAAACCACCGTGGCAGTCAGTCACCTGAGGGAGATTGCGACAAGTTGGCTGGTTTGGAGATCGAGAACGAGGAATTACCTAATTATCATTTTGTAAAAGAGTGCGTCTTGTTTACCCTTGCTTAAGTTTGTTTTTAAGTTCTCTAACCAGACTGTCATTTCTAGCTGAAGAGGAGCTGAGCAGGCTCTCAGCTCCTGGAAAAATTATTTATTTGTAAAATACAATTACTTTACATAAATGTAGATTTTGTATTTTACTAAACATATTCACGGGATTGTGAAGAAGATTTGCATTATTATTATTATTATTATTATTATTATTATTATTATTATTGTTATTTGTTGTTGTTGTTGTTGTTATTAACAGAAAATTATTATTATTATTATTATTATTACTATAATTGTTGTTTTGTTGTTGTTTATTATGTAATGAATTTCTTAGCATAATAATATATAGTAAATATATTACTGTGTAAAACTAATAATAATATTATTATTATTATTATTAGTTTTTATTATATTGTAATTAGCATTTAATCACGACAATTTTACAGATGTTCTTAGCATTATAATAATAATATTAAAAATTAAGATTCTCTGAAGACAAATAAATGGGTAAACTGCCTATGATGATAATTCCTAAAAGATGTCCTTGAAGAATTATGCTGACAAATTATCCTATTTTTATTATCAGTCATTCATGTGTATAAAATTGCAGAAACTATCCATTTATCCATGTATTAACCAAATAGCTTCTGTAGAAAACATATTGTTGGACAAACCTAACACACACACACAACGCCACACACACACACACACACACATGTTACAGACACACTTTAAACAATTAAATTCCTTATTCCATTTGTATGAATATAAAGGAAAATTAGAAAATTCTGTTGGACAGGCCTACACAAACATGCGCACACAAACTTCTGCCTATGATGATCAAACTCACAGGACAAACGGATGTCCCTTCAATTCAATCGACAATGAAACTGTCCTCGATCCTAATCTCATTTGCATACGGGCGTGGTGGTCCGACGCGACTTAGTCCTCGCCGATAAGACTTGCATTGTAATGAGGGATCCTCCTCCTACCCCTCCCCTCCGCCCCTGACGCCTGGGCGAAACGTCGAACACTTCAGAAACTATCCATTTAGTCATGAAATGGAGTTACCTAAAATAGATTTTGGGTAAAGTTCCTTTAAATTACGTTCTTTTAAATCATGTTCCTTTAAGTTAAGTTCCTTTAAGTCACGTTCCTTTAAATTACGTAAAAAATCATGTTCCTTTAAATCACGTTCACTAACACACGTTCCTTTAAACACGTAAATTTTCCACTTAGTAAATTCATTACAGGCTTTACACAAATCCATTGCGTAATTCATTTGTCCACACACGCCCGTTTTTGCCACACAAGCCCACCGTAATCTAATTTTATCCAAACAGACACTTGTGGGAAGTATAAATAAATAGTTGAATAAATATATAAATAAAATGGGGAAATTATTTTTACAAAATAATGTGTATATATATATATATATATATATATATATATATATTTTATATATAATATATAGCAATATATATATATATATATATATATATATATATGTGTGTGTGTGTGGTTAATTGATGGTTTTACACAAACTGCTGGTTCCCCGCCCGTTTGTGGATTGCTGCCTCCTTACCTTCAAGTTTTTGTTTTGATGTTCTCGCCGGTGAGCTGCCGTTTTCTCTGTCAAACTCTGGTAGGGCAGGACACCACGCAGATGGCAGTTTTGGAGTCCGTTGGTCGAGTTTTTGAGCAGCAAATTCGTTACGTGGACAAGATGTGAACTGTGACCAGAGTAGTCGTGTGACCATGAGCTGCCTCATCTTTCGATGGAGGCTGTCCTAATCTCCATCGGGTTTTTTCTGGTTGGTGGGTTTGTCCCTGTTGCACAGCTAGGGCTGTCTTGTGCCCCAATGGAGGGCGTATGTTTTAGTATTTTCTGCCTGCTCCGCTACTTTGTTTATTTAACTTGATTTTGCTTAGTGCTGCCTTTTTGGCCGTTTTTATCTTTTTAAGACTTAGCTCAGAATACTTGTAAAATAAATCAATATTCCTCATTTTATTGACTCCTTTGTTTGTTGTGTCTGCCGTCAGTCATGACAGCCTACGCCTGAGTATGTTAAAGAACCTGCATAACGGCCCACTGGTCGAACGACCGTGACAGGACGGCTGTTTTGGCTGGGGCGGGTTGTTTCAGTGGAGGGGAAATGGAGTAAAAAAAAAAAAATAAATCTTTTTTCTTTTTTTTGAGGTGTCCGTTTCCTTTTAACTGCTGGTTACGTTCTTTTTTGTGGATTGCTGCCTCCTTACCTTCAAGTTTTTGTTTTGAAATCACGTTCCGTTTCTTTAAATTCTGGTGGCAAAAATCAGTGGCAGCAGCATTCAGGCAGTTTTTGGAGTCGACGTTGGTCGAGTTTTTGCAGCCAAATTGAGCACGTTCAGTGAAACGCATTTAGGGGGAGTGTGACCATGAGTAGTCGTGTGACCTGAGCTGCTCATTTTGATGACAGCGTGAGGCTGTCCTTCCATAAGGTTTCTTTTTGTGGGTTTTGTCCTGTTGCACAGCTGAGGGCTGTCTTGGTATCTGACTAATGTTTGATATTTTTTCTGCCCGTTTTGTTTATTTTTTTGCCAAGCTACTTTTTGTTTATTTAATTAATTTTTTTAGTGCTGCCTTTAGATTTTTTGTATTTATGGTTTTATCTTTTACCAGACCTGGCTCACTTGTAAATAGTTGTAAAAATAAATCAATATAAGCTCATTTAATGTTTTTTTTGTTTCTCCTCCTTGTTTGTTGCATCTGCCGTCAGTCATGACAGCCCCGTGGAGTATGTTAAAGAACACGTATAATCGGTGTGTTACAATATATATATATATATATATATAAATATATATATATATATATATATATATATATATATATATATATATATATATATATATATATATATATATGTATATATATATATTATATATATACAGTATATATACACATACAGTTTTATATAATTTTAAAAGGATGAAGATAACGTTTATAAAAGGATGTTCACATCATCGCTCTCTTTTAATAAAAACGCCTGTATATATATATATATCATCGCTCTATATCTTTTATATATATATATATATATATATATATACATATATATATATATATATATATATATATATATATATATATATATATATATATATATATATATATATATATATATACACAAACCTTTTACAAGAGAGCAGATGATGTTTCAAACAGAAGCTAAAAGTATCTACATCCTTTTATAAACGTTACTTATAAAATTTTTTCACAGCAGATTAGAGCTAAGAAATAACCCTTCAGATGCAGTGTATATCTCTGGAGGCTTCCCTGTCCCACCTCATTAGACCCTTCCGACTGGTTAATGTTGTTAGTGATATTTATTATGCAATACTTATGAAGTTTTACAAATATTAATGACAGATATATAAACAAACGTTGATACTGTGAGCATCACCCCCACCGATCTACATAGGTATGTGGTGGCCCTATGCAGTTCTACCTGTAGCCACATATGAGCCACACATAAATAAATAAAAGCATAGCTTTAATTAATGACAAGAAAATCTTGATTAACAAGAAACCTATAAACAAGAAATTCAGTAAAAACCAAACATCCAGAAAAGTAAAAAAAAAAAAAAAAAAAGATACGTTTCATTAATGAAAAGCAGGTCTTCGTAAAATATAAAAAAACCACAAAAATAGTATGCAAAAAATATTCTATAAATCCATCATTTATCCAAAATAACCAGCTATCAACAGATTAGTGGCCCGGAAGTGAGGAGAAACTGACAGGAAGATACCGAAAGTATCGTGACTGAGAGAGAGAGAGAGAGAGAGAGAGAGAGAGAGAGAGAGAGAGAGACCAAGTTATTAGTATTACGAACCCGATATGATACTCCGACAGCACCGAGCGACAGACTGACAGGAAGATACCGAAAGTATCGTGACTGAAGTGAGAGAGAGAGAGAGAGAGAGAGAGAGAGAGAGAGAGAGAGAGAGACCAAGTTAGTATTACGAACCCGATATGATACTCCGACCAGCATCGAAGTTCCCGCCAAGTTTAGGATATAATTATAACTTCACTGGGCCTCTCTGCCAATAACTCGAATTATTAGGATAACGAGCTTAAAACAATATATGATGGCGGTGTGGCCCAACTTTGCCTTGGGAAGCAACGGCGATAGTGGTTGGGCATAATTTCATTCTTCGAGCGCTCGTTGTTGACTACGTCATGGATCTTATCGTTATCTGTCGATTAGACTTCAGAGAGTGGAACATGTTTTGTTTCGGGATCCAGTTTTGATCTAATTCGTTAATGCGTCACAAGGGACTTAATTCTCTTAAAGAGAGCATTAACTAAATAGCAACAGCAGTAATATTAACTGCTCTAACGGAAGAGGATTAAAATACATCATATGGACTAAAAACTAAATGAAAATTAATCTTTCTTTCATTTGCTGCTTTGAAGGGCAATTAGATTCTTTCTTTGGTCTTAATAATAATAATAATAATAATAATAATAATAATAATAATAATAATAATAATAATAATAGTAGTAGATGCCGAAGTAGTCCCAAGACTCATGCAGAAGTGTGCTTCTAGAAACAGCGCACATAGTGAGAAAATTGATGGACTCCCTAAGGAGGCAGGATGCAACCTGAACCCCCACTATAAAAACCACCCAGTCGAATAGGATGACTGTGAGAGACAAAAAAAAAAGTAATAATAATAATAATAATAATAATAATGAAAAGCCATGTTTCCACGTTCAAATTTTGTCACGTCGTGGTAAAGTCAGCGTCATCCTTATAAGTTCACCCTTTTAGAGGAAATTGTATATAAACGACAGGCCTACAACTTGAAATGCAACTTGCCCGATGGAAAAGGCTATCATATGGTAAGGAATATGATTCTAATACAAATTACGTCCACTGAATGTAGTTTGTTTTAAACGGGTATACAAAACAATTATTGTAATATCATGTCTTGGCATAACCTGCTATGAGAGGTGAACCCCAAATGACAATCATATACAAAAACAAAAGGAAAATAGATATAATCAATTCAGAGATAAATGAAAATAGGAATTTATTAGTGAACGCGCATCTTGTGCAGAGAGGGATCGTGTGTATGTTCCCTTACCTTTTCTGCTCATTTAGGAAAAACCTCGAAAACTATTTGGGTAATCTTTCCTAAGATGAGCATCAAGAATATTGGATAGTAAATACCCATAAAATATCACCGCTAAAATTAATACATATTTTTTTTCAGGGTTTCGGCATTCTAGAAGTTTCTTCATTTTCTCTTTACGGTTTTCCTCCGGTTCCAAATAATGATTATAAGTTATCTGGCGTCACACCCCGACTATAATAAGAGAAGGTTTCCCCATTAATATATATAACCTTATCCCGGTGGATAAACCAAAGTTCTGCCGTCAACCTATATAACTTTTGCAAGTCAATGACAACATTCTACTACAGAGAAATTTTTGCCCGGGTAAACTTTCCGCGTGACTGATAATTATGAATAATTGAGCAGCTGTTCGCAATTACTGCCTCGATTCTCAGAATTATTATTCCCGCAGAAAATATGATTGATAAGGGAGAAATATTTATTCATCGAGATTTATCGACATATACTAAACACGCAGAGATGAATAAGTATTATTATTATTATCAATCATAAGATACATGCATTATTCATCCAACCGGTGGACCATGAACTGACCTATTACAAGCTTCACTAGACCTAAAAGACCATAGTCAAAGAGCAGACAAAAACGAAGATTAATTATTCATAATGCTCGTATATCCATTTGGAACGAACAAAGGGCATAGCTATATCTACTAATCCTTGACCGAGGACCTTCCCCGCTCACGAATGCAGCCGCATAGAAGAGGATTGTAGCACGTCAAACAAATAAAAACAGATACGGTAATAAAACGAATGAAACCCACTCAGTCTGAATAGGAAGAGAAGGAATAAAGCACCTTAGGTTGAGAAGCACCAAGGGGGCGCCGGCGCCCACACCCTAAAAAAAAATAACGTATAATTCAACAAAACAATAAGGTGAATAAATTCGATGAGTCCTAATGAGTTCTAATGAAGTACAAACGGAAATACGATACCCCCTTTTCCCCCCTGAGGCTGAGTCTAATGATTTTCCATCACCTCTCATTAAAAGTAACGCATAGCTCATTAAGTCTGGCCGCGTCCTTATCTGAGATTGTTTGTGCAACGGATAATTCAATTAGCTCTTTTTCAACTTACGGAAATAGAGAGTTTGAGATCCGATTTTAAGACCGTGGCATCTTTGTGATTAATAATCCAATTTAATTTCCATCATAGCATACAGCGAATATCTTTATTAATGGGTCTGCTTATTTACAGAGGTTTAAAGTATCCATCTGGGGATATATTTCATGAAAACTTTATGGGATAATAATGCAAAATAAACGCGATCAAAAGCTACATCTGTCGAAGGTTGCAGCTGCTATTTAGGTCGATATTTCAATTAAGTTATGGGGTGCAAAAGAAAAGTCTGTCAAACTTTTACACTGCATGTGCATTATATGTTTATAATATATGAAATAGTTCTGTTTTGGGCTATCTTCATTAGCCTCTTATCTTCTTAAACTTTAGTTTTATAAAAAGATGTTCATTGTACAATGTCCTCAGTGAACTCTCTCTCTCTCTCTCTCTCTCTCTCTCTCTCTCTCTCTCTCTCTCTCTCCTCAACGAAAATAATTTGAAAATGAATACATACCATGTCTCTGTAATCAGAATTTGTTTATGTATTCCATAAAACTCTCTCTCTCTCTCTCTCTCTCTCTCTCTCTCTCTCTCTCTCTCTCTCTCTCTCTCTCTCTCTCTCTTTCTCTTCCTTCCTTCCCTCTGGGCCCGCCAAACAATCCGGCAGTGGAAAGACGAATAAAGAAGAAAGATAAAAGGCGAATTTGCCGTCGCGGCCGCTCCCCTAAATCAGTCTGATATAAAATGAAATCATAAGACCCGATTTCATTTCTGCCGGAAGCCAGCAGGAATGAAATCCAGGGGAAATCATGTGAGACTGCGGAGCGTCTTGATGTTCCTTGTTTAGATATGAAATCCAGCCAGAGATTAGGAGTTGGCGACCGTAAAATATCTTGCAATGGTGCAAAGGTTTTACGGTGCGTGGCGGTATGCGCTTGTAATGCTTTTAGTGCAAATGATTGTGTGTATGTGCGTTTGTGTTTGTATGTATGCTATATATGTTATTAATATTAAGGTATTCAGCACCAAAGTATTATGTTTGTCATTTGTCTTGTTTATAGCAAAATAGGTCGTGTATGTATGTATGTTGCGAAAGGTATTAAGGAAGCTATATTCAAGGCCCGCGTTTGATCCCCGTATCAAACGAAGAGAGACGACATGGGTTGCGTGCCTAAATCTTTCAGCATTCCTCTCTTGACCTAAGCAGTGAATCAGGTATCTGGTTTTGAGTCGATTTTTGTGGCATATGGGGTGGGGAGAGAGAGAGAGAGAGAGAGAGAGAGAGAGAGAGAAACCTCAGAGGGTGATCGTATAAATGAAATCAAAGGGCCTTGACGATCTAATCCTCACCCACTGGAGTAAGGCTAATCACAATCTGTTAAGATATTCATGGGACATTTAATATCAGGATTATTGTAGCTGCTTCGCAACGATATTCACCTTTCTCTGCACATTCCAGTACTTCTTCTACTCCTTGGTGCCAATATGTAAGAAACTGCTAAAATCTTAACTATCATATCTTCCACAACGGCCTCAAAGTGATTGAATCCTATCAAAAAATTCTATTTCGCCTTTTTACCTAATTTACTCTTAATAAATGCTTCATAGACTTCTAACCGTTAAAGTTTTTTCTCTCTTCTAATGCTATGATTCTCAAAAACTTATTTCAAATTTTACCCAACTAAGATAAAAAAAAACTACATATACTTTTAACTCTACCATTTTGCCCAATATCATTCTTAATGCTTGTAACCTCAAAGACAACTCTTTTCCATATCTTAATTAGCTTTAGAATATCTATGGACTGAAATGAAAAGAGTATCATAGTTGCATTAAGATTATTATAAAAATATGAATCTTTCCTAGATAGCGACCCCTAAGGGTTTTCGGGGGTCGTTATCTGGGACTAATATTTCTTGGTGTCATTATCTATACGATATTTACAGTCTTTTGTTTATGTTTTTACGGTCAACGGGCTTTTACTAAACAAGCCACAAAAGTGGATACGTACCGGGTTAAAACCCTTGGGGGTCACTGTCTAGGAAAGATCCGAAAACCTAATTAACTGCATTACAGGGCTTCAAGTCATGGTTGGTCAGTGATTTTGCCTGGACTTCCTATTTTTGCGGTCCTAAGTTCAAGCCTCGTTCATTGCTTGATAGAGTTTCACAGGCAACGCGGCTTAAGAGTTAGAGAATTTTTAATGAGGCCTATAGTTCTTACTGGTGAGTCATTAACAGCCACTGCCTGGTTCCCCTCGTTCCTCGCTTAGGCGGAGAGGGCCGTGGATGCTGATTATGTTTGGCCTAAAGAATTTTTTGGGACTGAATAGTGAACTTTCCCTTGTCCCTGCCGATCATGTATTACCTGTAAAGTTTTAAATTTGATATACAGTATATATATATACAGTATATATACATATATATATACATATATATATATATATATATATATATATATATATATATATATATATATATATATATATATATCACAACTGAAAATAAAAAAACAAACTGTAATGAACTAAAAGTGAAAGAGACGGTTTAGTTTAAAATGTAAATGTGTAAAAATAAAAACGAGGATAATAATAATAATAAATAATAATAATAATAATAATAATAATAATAATAATAATAATAATATTAACTGCCTTTTATTAACGTAAAAGTCAACAGTGAGCAATGATTATTTTACGAGGAAATGAATCACAATTCTCAAAGAACATAATCACCAACATAGTGTCATTCAAATTAGAAACAAAAAGAGATCTTATAATTGGCAAATTCATTTAAATTCACAATGCTTCCCACGACTCCTGATCCAGTTTCGTTTATTTAGATAGAAACAGTAACATTTAAAACCAAGTAAATTCTTTAACATAAACCATAACAAAATTATGGCTGTCGCTGAAACTGAAAGTAAGAAATAACAAGTAAACAATGCGCCCAAATTTCTTCGGCGCAATCGAGTTTTCTGTACAGCTGCTACAACGTATGATCAAGGCCACCGAAAATTGAGCAGTCTTCCGGTGGTCTCGGTATAATTCTGTATGAAACTTTGATCACGGCCCGGTGGTGGCCTATCTATATCGCTACCAGAAGCACGACTACGGTTAACTTTAACCTTAAATAAAATAAAAACTACTGACGCTAGAGGGCTGAAATTTGGTATGTTTGATAATTGGAGGGTGGATGATCATCACACCAATTTGCAGCCCTCTAGCCTCAGTAGTTTTTAAGATATGAGTGCGGACAGAAAAAGTGCGGATAGAAAAAAGTGCGGACGGACAGACAAAGCCGTCACAACAGTTTTCTTTTACAGAAAACTAAAAAAGTACCCCATAATCAGGACAAC
>NC_089755.1:39345120-39382620 GCF_040412425.1 Macrobrachium rosenbergii
AAAATAAAATACATTCCTTTACAATCACAGTTTCCACTCTTATGATCAGCTGACCATATCTAATTTTCTCGAAAGAATCAATTATGAATAACCTAAATAATGAAGTCCCGAGCGCCAGTTTTCTGGGTGGACAAAGTGGTACCATCAGGCATCACTGATTATGGTGGTCATAAAGTCAGGTTAATTTAATTAGGGTTAGACAGCAGATAATGTTCACTTGCCAACTGGGAGCATTTCATGTTGGTGCCAACAATATTTTAGCGTCCTTTATTAGGTAAGATTAGGTTAGGTTAAGTTGAAATATTTTTAGTCTGATGTGAGTTGAAATCTGCCAAAATCTGGCAGATTTTAACTCATGTCAGACTTAAGTCAAAATCTGGCAGATTTTAACTCATGTCAGACTTAAGTCATTTCAGATTAACCTAACCTAATTTTAACTAACTCCTGTTTCTTGAGTCAGATGCTGAGCGATAAAAATGCAGGAATTATGTCACAGGGACGAGAGTAGAATGAGAATAGAAGGAATATAATGAACAGAAACGAAAAATATAGAAGGTATAGGAACAGAAAAAATCTAAAACTTAGTGAAGTGTAAAATACAAGTAAAAGAAACTGAAATATATGAGACAGAACGGGGGAAAAAAATAATTTCAAGCATTATGTCAACAACGAACAAATTACCAAAAATGCTTTTTGAGAAGTCAGTGAATCAATTCTCGAATCTTTATTTATTTATTTTTTTATGGACGATAATTCGAAGTGGCAAATTCGACTAAGTCCATTTACCTGAGCCGTCGAGGGGTCACGCTTCCACGGCTTCCGTAACAGTCTGGGGTAAAAAGCGATGTGCAACGAATTTTCGAAATGCTAACCCAATTTCCAAATCATATTTTCCTTACTAGTCGCCCTGCCGTTTCACCCCTTCAGTCTACTATCCTGCCAGTCTACTGTCAGTCTACACTAATCTTGTTATCGTAAAAATGTGTGAGAGGAATTCGGATGACCTGATGCACGGGATATGCGCAGGAGAATGCTCTCTCTCTCTCTCTCTCTCTCTCTCTCTCTCTCTCTCTCTCTCTCTCTCTCTCTCTCTCTCTCTCTTTAATAGGCAAATCTTTTTCAGTTTGCGAGCCCAGTCTACTGTCAGTCTACACTAATCTTGTTATCGTAGAAATGTGTGAGAGGAATTCGGATGGCGTGATATACGGGATATGCGCAGGAAAATTCTCTCTCTCTCTCTCTCTCTCTCTCTCTCTCTCTCTCTCTCTCTCTCTCTCTCTCTCCAATAGGCAAATATTTTTCAGTTTTCGAGACCAGAGAGATCTGTATATTTTTTGAGGATCTACACGATTTCTCGTTTTCAAAACCCTGCAGGTTATGATTTCTTATTTTTCCTAACTAAGAAAAATTCGCCATTTTCCATACCTACAATAATTTCTCTCCCTTTTCGAGACCTGAAAATATGTCTGAATTTTTTTTAGAGAACTAGAGGGACACCTCATTTTTTGGTAAACAGAAAATTCCTCACTTTCGAGACACGAATAGGTTCCTCATTTCAAGACCTATTGGGGTTGCTCTCATTTCCAAGACCCAGAGGGGATGCTCTAATTTTCAAGACACAGAGGGGTTGCTCTCATTTTAAAGACCCAGAGGGGATGCTCTAATTTTCAAGACCCAGAGGGGGATGCTCTCATTTTAAAGACCCAGAGGGGTTGCTCTCATTTTCAAGACCCAGAGGGGATGTTCTAATTTTCAAGATCCACAGGGTTGCTCTTATTTTCAAGACCCAGAGGGGAGGCTCCAATTTTCAAGACCCAGAGAGGTTGCTCTCATTTTCAAGACCCAGAGGGGATGCCCTAATTTTAAAGACCCAGAGGGAATGCTCTACTTTTCAAGACCCAGAGGGAATGCTCTCATTTTCAAGACCAAGGGGGTATGCTCTCATTTTAAAGACCCAGAGGGGATGCTCTCATTTCCAAGACCCAGAGAGGTTGCTCTCATTTTCAAGACCCAGAGAGGGATGCTCTCTTTTTCAAGACCCTGAGAGGTTGCTCTCATTTCCAAGACCCAGAGAGGTTGCTCTCATTTCCAAGACCCAGACAGGCTGCTTTCATTTCCAAGACCCAGACAGGTTGCTCCCATTTTCAAGACCCAGAGAGGCTGCTCTCATTTCCAAGACCCAGAGAGGTTGCTCCCATTTTCAAGAACCAGAGAGATTGCTCTCATTTTCAAGAGCCAGAGAGGTTGCTCCCATTTTCAAGACCCAGAGAGGTTGCTCTCATTTTCAAGACCCAGAGGTGATGCTCCCTTTTTCAAGACCCAAATTGGTTGCTCTCATTTCCAAGACACAGAGGGGGATGAACTCTTTTTCAAGACCCAGAGGGGATGCTCCCTTTTTCAACTCCCAGAGGGGATGCTCTCATTTCCAAGACCCTGAGGGGATGCTATCTTTTTCAAGACCCAGAGGGGATGCTCTCTTTTTCAAGACCCAGAGAGGTTGCTCTCATTTCCAAGACCCAGAGGGGATGCTCTCTTTTTCAAGACCCAGAGGGGATGCTCTCATTTTCAAGTCCCAGAGGGGATGCTCCCTTTTTCAAGACCCAAATTGGTTGCTCTCATTTTCAAGACCCAGAGGGGATGCTCTCATTTCCAAGACCCAGAGGGGATGCCATCATTTCCAAGACCCAGAGGGATGCTCTGTTTTTCAAGACCCAGAGGTGATGCTCTCATTTTCAAGACCCAGAGAGGTTGCTCTCATTTCCAAGACCGAGAGAGGTTGCTCCCATCTTCATGACCCTGAGAGGTTGCTCTCATTTCCAAGACCCAGAGAGGTTGCTCCCATTTTCAAGACCCAGAGAGGTTGCTCTCATTTTCAAGACCCAGAGGGGATGCTCCCGTTTCCAAGACCCAAATTGGTTGCTCTCTTTTTCAAGACCCAGAGGGGATGCTCTCATTTTAGGGACATGAGAAGATTTCGCAGTTCTGAAACCCGAAAGAATTTCTTGGTTTTGGAGACCAGGGAAGATTTCTTATTTTCAAAACTTTAACTGAACTCTGTAAGACGTTTCGCGCTGGTGACTTACGGTATATTTGAAAATTAAAATATATTTATAACTACTTTAATTCATTTTTGTTACTAAAATGGGAAAATTCACTTTCTCCATGGCCATTAATGTTCGTTGATATTGAATACAGTAATTATGTTGCCAAATCTTTGGCCCAATATACCAATTTGTATTCTGGTATGGATAATATTTAAATACTGTTAAATGAGTAGTAATTACAGAATGCAAATGTAACTCATTTTAATCCTCTGTATAGTGCACTGCGTATGTTTATAAAACCGTAATAAAGTGAATTATTTAGAGGGCAACAAAACTTGTAAGAAAACAAATTTATGAAAAAATGTAGAAAGAACGCCATGAAAGGAAGGGGTTCTTGTTGTTGTTAACTGAGCAATATTATCCCTGGAGTGGAATAAAAGCACAAAATAAAAATTCAGTTCTTGATAATTGTACATACTGATATAAGCAACAACAATAGAAATGACAATATTGATGATATAAAAAACAGAAACAAAGATTAACATTAAGGAAAGTTATAATCATCCCTTTAGTTACAAGCATGTTCATTATCGCATCCCCATTAATAATAATAATAATAATAATAATAATAATAATAATAATAATAATAATAATAATAATAATAATAATAATAATAATAAACATTTCCTTTAGTTTACGTTCTATTATTGTATTGAAAATAATTCTATGCTTTTACATCCCAACATAGAAATTCGTGAAAATCTGAGTCAATGTGGCTGAAAACGTCAGACATATAGATGCCGGACAGTATAATACATCATCAAACGGTTGAAGAATAATGGATGAGCATTCCATTGAGTAATCCGATGTCCACAAATACTCATCAAATATTTTGTGAAACGTAACAGAAACATTTGGAATGGCGAGTGCAATATTCTGTGATGTGAAATGTTGGTGGCGGAATACGAAGCATTTGAGGTTATTGATAAAATTTTAGAACATAAATCATATTTTCAAGGAAAGAGATTGGACGGGATCTTCTCTAGTGAATTTGAATTATGTAGTGGGTTGTTATTTCTCATTTTAACGATATTATGATAGAAAAGGTGGTTAGATATGGAAGAAAAGGTTTAGATTGGCGTAACGACAGAAGCTTGACAGATAATGTTTTTGTAACCAGCATACCACCACGAGATTTACAAAGCTTGCTTAACAGAACGTATCATATATCTAGGGAAACGGGAATCAAGATAAATTTTAGAAAATCAGAAATAATGACAGATTTACACACAAGGGATGAAAGACCACTAGACGGAGAGAGGATAAATCAGGTCGAGTCTTTCAGATATCTAGGATCATTAATATACACAACAAGCTCTCTCTCTCGAGTTGAAATTTAACGAGACTTAGGAAGCCAAATGAAACGACGGGCAGGCTGAAAATGATTTGGAAATCAAATGAACTGAAATTGCATGAGAAATAAGTTTATACATTAGTCTAGCATGATTTGTAATGCTATATGGACGTTGATAATGGTATGAAAGCAACGATATCTAAAGATTTTCTCAATTTCAGAATTATGCTTTTAAAAGAATATTAGGAGTCAGGTGTCAGGATTCAGTTAGGAGTGGAACCATAAAGAAAATTACGGAATTTTCAAATGTAATTGAGATGATAAGGAGAAATAAGTGTGTCTAGGACATGTCCTTCACACCACCCCAGGGAGAAAAGTACGTGCCAGTGCCAGGCTTCCCAGGGCGCCAGATGAGTTGGAAGACCCAGGCCCACTTGGAAACTAGAGATGAGTGGAGATTTGTGGAAGTAAAAGCAAATGAAACACAGTGGCGAACTTGCGCGAGAAGTTCATGGCGATGATGATGCACGTTTTTACAGCACCGGTATTCCAGTTTCAAAAATAACGGGAAAATAAGTATAAATGCAGTATTTTAATCCCACTTATGTGCTATGAATAGTACAGCAAATGGTGTGGAGACAGATATGTATACTGATTTTAGCAAATGAAGGATAGGTCTTGTGAAACATTTTTACACACCTTCGCAATCATTGTTGTAAGGTATAAATATGAATAAGTATGTGGGAATAATAAGCAGAATAGAAATAACAAGTGGTTCCCACAAAACTAAAGCCCAGATTCCTAAGGTCAAAAGAAAACATTAGGTAAATTATATACTATTCCCCCCCAAAACATACATGGATCTGATATAACATCCTTGATTTCAAATTACTGAATAATAATGTTTTTCTGAAGCAAAAACACATTAATTTTCGAGTATTTGGCCTCTAGAATGAGCGAGCGAAACTCCAGCAGAAATGATTTCTCTCGAGAGAAAACTGTCAAACCTTCAAAGAAATGTGATACGCTGCGCAAACAAGTCTCGATTTTCTTTCGCAATCACAGAATGTACCCGGAACATAATGTGAGGAATTACGTCTCGCTGTTCCAGGCACATTCTTTATTCCAGGAACATGGCCGCTGCGGTTTCGACAATCCCTAGGCACGCACCTTCGGCCATGATAAGCATTTTCTGACATTGAAACGAAATGAAAAAGGGAGACTTTCGCTACACTATTTTCCCTTACGATTTTCGTGAAGGTTTGGTTTCCTCGTAGTTGATCGTGCCGATTCTATGTAGCTCCTCGTTCCAAAAATAGGAGTACTTTGCTTTCTGCCTGGTTCTCTATTCTTATTTCGTTCTCACCAGCAAGGCGTGTCTGAGGAAATACTTCAACAAGATACAATGTTCCAGAGTCGGCTAAGCAAATCCCTCATTCCCCCCTCGGATAACGCAGGAATTGGTGGCGAGCTTTGGAGCATCTTTCATGGCCTGGCTTCGCTTTCCTTTAAAATATCCTGTTAGGTCCTATTACGGATGTGGGATTTGGGCCGGAGACCACGTCCGCACCGTTGTGAAACGCCTGCAGGACAGCGGATTAGTTGTCAGGCTTATTTTGGTGGCGAACAACAGTATTTGGATTGCTGTTTTTCGTGACAGATTCTTTTTTTTTTTTTTTTTTTTTTTACGATCAGGCTCTAAAATCGTCCCCTGGTTTTCGTAACTTATTTTTATAAAAAATGGGTTTGTGACTGAGCTCAATGTTCAGCAAAATAAGATAAATAATCACGGACCCAATTTTGTAGATTATGTTAAATGTTTAGAAAAATAAGGTGAATAGTCTCAGCCCCAACAGGCACCACAAACCTCATCTTATCGTCATTACAAACCATAAAGGAAAAAATTTGTCACCTCTTTTAACTTATATCTATTTTTTATGGTCGAGACCCTCTGTGTTCTCTCGTTAGAAATTTATTACTTTAAGGGAGTTTATGGCTGTAATATTTCAAGCTGTGATGACAAATATTGCCATTATTCCCCTTCTTTAGGAAAAATTTTATTCAGCAATGCCGGCGTGCTATGAACATGAAATCGTCTATATGAAATATATAAAGTATGATAAATACTCATATGAAATGTACCACGAAGACAAGAAAATAAATGTATGGAATAACTAAAATTAATAACAAAAAGGATACAGGATTAGGATATAAGAAATAAAAACTAAATACATTTCCCTTGAGAAGAAGAGAGGGTATTATACAGCATCAACGTTGTTGAAATAATGCCCCATTCACTGCTTCCATTTCAGTATTTCAAGAGTTAATGAAAACTAAATGAAATAAATGCTAGAACAGGAAGTCAAAATGAATAAAAGAAAACAACGGGTGGGACGAAGAATATGTTTTACTGCGCTATTGTGGTGCAAGTTTTTTTTTTTTTTTATGATTCCATTTCCATATTTCACATGCAAACAAAATGTCAGGAGTTCCTCACAGCATCGAGGACAAAACTGACTCTTAAAAGCCATGTTATCAGAGCCGACGGCAACATCGTCTTAGCAGGCGTGGCATAACTATTGGGCATGGATGGATGAAGCTATTTCGGATAAGCTCTGCAGGGTACTTAGAATCGGTTACTCTTCCTACATTTATAAACTTATGTCAGTGCTGAGCTAACATAAAGGTGAGTAATCAGTACTGAGCTCGCATAGAAGTGGTGAATTAGAAAGCCCATACCTCGTGAACAACGCCCAGCGCCCACCCCACACAAAAAAGAACTTACTTCTCAAAAAGTATCCCTAACCCTTAAAACAATAAACAAAACCACTCCCCTTTTCCACGGGAAAAAAACGAGCATACAAAAACCGCGATCCCGAGGAGAAAGCGAACACACACACCCAGAAGAAAACTTTACTGAACCTCAAGAGAAAAAAATTAGGATAAAATAAAACCCTTTTCTTGAGTATAAGTTGTGGTATATATCTGAAGATACAATTAAAATCTCTAAGCTTTATGGGGACTACTGTCTTCATAGTCAAGGGGAATGAAGCTGAGTTTCATTCCCTCTAACAAAGAGGACAGTAGTCCCCATAAAGCTTAAGGATTTTCAGTGTATCTTGAGCATTATACCAAGATTTATAATAAAGAAAAGTATCTTATTTTTATCCTCATCGTTACAGAATGCGATTGTTCTTTACAATCATCAAACAAATGGGGAAAATTGGATTAAGAGAGAGAGAGAGAGAGAGAGAGAGAGAGAGAGAGAGAGAGAGAGAGAGGGGTTTTCTAACTTTTCTTGGTCTCCGTTCCATTGACCTCATGCCTTCAGAGAGTAAGGGACGTCAAATGAGACACTGATTGATGCATCATGGCGAAGAGAGGAGAGATTAATTAATCATAAAAAGTAAAAATAAAACAGCGAATAACCAAGTAATGATATAACAAATAGACTAAATAATAACTAAATAAAATCCACAGAATAACAATTAAGGTAAATAACAAATAGAAATGACGATATAATTTTAGACATTTTGTAGCTCGTCGTCGAAAATCCTTTATTTATTTTTTTAGTCAACATGTCCAAGTTCCAAAATATACCCAGATACATAACATCAGAGTAAGACTGTCTGTCTATCTGGCAATCTCTCCATTTCCCTTCGCAACTAAGCAGTCACTCTCTCTCTCTCTCTCTCTCTCTCTCTCTCTCTCTCTCTCTCTCTCTCTCTCTCTCTTTGTTTGAGCTCTTTCCAATAGTGAGAAATTATGTCGGCAGTCTCTCTCTCTCTCTCTCTCTCTCTCTCTCTCTCTCTCTCTCTCTCTCTCTCTCTTTGTTTGAGCTCTTTTTCAATATTGAGAAATTATGTCAAGCAGTCTCTCTCTCTCTCTCTCTCTCTCTCTCTCTCTCTCTCTCTCTCTCTCTCTCTCTCTCTCTCTCTCTCTCTTTCTTTGAGTTCTTTTTTAATATTGAGAAATTATGTCAAGCAGTCTGTCTGTCTGTCTGTCTGTCTGTCTGTCTCTCTGTCTGTCTCTCTCTCTCTCTCTCTCTCTCTCTCTCTCTCTCTCTCTCTCTCTCTCTCTCTCTCTTTCTCTTTGAGTTCTTTTTCAATATTGAGAAATTATGTCCAAACAGTCTCTCTCTCTCTCTCTCTCTCTCTCTCTCTCTCTCTCTCTCTCTCTCTCTCTCTCTCTTAATGCATTTGGCCACGTTATAAAAAACAGAAAGAGAAACAGAAATGCATATGAAGTTTTCCCCTTTCTGTTTATGGCAGACCGAGAGACGGACGGAGATTTCAGGTTCATAATTACTTTTAGCCCGCATAGCCAATGAGATCAGTTAAGTTTGATTGGCATTCCCACCACCTCAGAATATTCTGGAATCGGAACAAATTTTTCACTTGGCAAAATTTCCTAGGTAAAGAACTCGAAAAATAATTTCAGTCAGTGCAGCTATGTCAAGAATGGATTTTTACCTGAAATTGTAAGTTCTATATATGAGAAGAAATAAATTATGTTTTTTTTTAATTTTCCCTACACTTTTTAAAAGGATTTTCTCATACAAACCAATTTTATAGGAATATGAATGGCTCTCGCGCCAGTCAGACAAACTAATGAACTTTTGAGTTAATTAGAAAGGAAAAGATCTCGGAGCTCAGTAGAAGAGGTACGTTCCGTTGATTTACGAAAAAAAAAAAAAAAAAAAAAGTTAAAATGCTTTCCATGAACACACCATGACTCCTCATTTTTAGTTTTCTGAAAGGAAAACTATTGTGCCGGTTTTGTCTGTCCATCCTCACTTTTTTTCTGTCCGCCCTCAGATCTTAAAAACTACTGAGGCTAGAGGGCTGCAAATTGGTATGTTGATTATCCACCCTTTAATCATCAAACATACCAAATTGCAGCCCTCTAGCCTCAATAGTTTTTATTTTATTTAGGGTTAAATTTATCCATAATCGTACGTCTGGCAACTATATAGGCCAGGTCACCAACAGGGCGTGGTTAAAGTTTCATGGGCCGCGGTTCATACAGCATCATACCGAGACCACCGAAAGATAGATCTATTTTCGGTGGCCTTGATTGTACGATGTATAGAAAACTCGATTGCGCTGAAGAAACTTCGACGCATTTTTTACTTGTTTCTACTTGCACGCAAGAGGCCTCAGTGTTTTCCACGTACACACAATAGGTTCTCAGTGCTTTCCAAGGCACACAAGGGACCTCAATGCTTTCCAAGGCACAAAAGGGGCCTCAGTGCTTTCCAAGGCACACAAGGGGCCTCGGTGCTTTCCAAACACACATAATGGATCTTAAGTCTTTCCACATATACACACTCCACAGGTCCTCGGTGTTTTCCCCACATTCCATAGGTCCTCAGTGTTTTCCCCACACCCCATAGGTCCTCAGTGTTTTCCCCACACTCCATAGGTCCTCAGTATTTTCCCCCACACTCCATAGGTCCTCAATGTTTTCCCAACACTCCGTCCTCAGTGTTTTCCCCACACTCCATAGGTCCTCAGTGTTTTCCCCACACTCCATAGGTCCTTAGTGTTTTCCCCACACTCCATAGGTCCTCAGTGTTTCCTACACACTCCATAGGTCCTCAGTGTTTTCCCCACACTCCATAGGTCCTCAGTGTTTTCCCCACACTCCATAGGTCCTCGGTGTTTTCCACACACTTCATAGTCCTCAGTGTTTTTCCACACACACCCCATAGGCCCTCAGTGTTTTCCATGCATACACAATGGATCCTTAGTCTTTTCCACGGATGTACAAAGATCCTCATTATAGCCCACGCACACAGAATGAGTCATCAGTGTTTTCCGCGAACACAGCGCTTCCTCTGTATAGTCTACGGATACGCAATGGATCCTCTACGTAATCCACGCACACACAATTATTGGTCATCACTGTTTCCCACGAACACACAATAGATCCTCAGTGTTTTCTACGGACACAATGTGCATCGCTGGACGTCATGGAAGCCACTTCCGAATAAATTTTCTTCAGTACTTGCTAAAAACCCCAAACAGACAGGATTTGATTTCATCCATGACTGACTAACCCCATCCTCCTACCTGCAGCCCCCCTAAAAAAGAATAAACGTGATGATGGAAAAGAAGAAGAAGAAGAAGAAGAAGAAGAAGAAGAAGAAGAAGAAGAAGAAGAAGAAAAGGAGGCAGTTTCAAAAGGAGAAGGAAATAGTTCATTATCTTTGTCCTCTTTCGGAAGAAATGCCATTGGAGATTCGAGACTATTTTCTTTTTTCATACTTTTAGTTTTCTGTAAAAGAAAACTATTGTGACGCCTTTGTCTGTTCGTCCGCACTTTTTCTATCCGCGCTTTTTCTGTCCGCCCTCAGATCATAAAAACTACTGAGGCTAGAGGGCTCCACCATACAAAATTGCAGCCCCTAGCCTCAGTAGTTTTAATTTTATTTACGGTTAAAGTTAGCCATAATCGTGCGTCTGGCAACGATATAGGACAGGTCACCACAGGGCAGTGGTTAAAGTTTCATGGGCCGCAGCTCATACAGCATTATACCAAGATCACCTAAAGATAGATCTGTTTCCGGTGGCCTTGATTATACGCTGTACAGAAAACTCGATTGCGCTGAAGAAACTTCGGCGCATTTTTTACTTGTTTTTTTTTTAGCACTGTATTTCATTACGAATAAGTACAGTGAATATTTAATTTTTTAACGGGTTAAGAAGGGTCTGCGAGACAAAATATAAGTTTTTTACTCCAATTGCTTTTTACAAGATGAATTTGACATTTCGTATCAGATTCATACAATTTATTAACTATACTTATCATTTATCGTCATCTGGACCCCACTTAAGCTTAACTTTCTGATCGGTAAAAATGTAAAAGACGAGGTTATATTTTGACCAACGGATTCTCTGGCATCCCCTTCAATCTTTGACCCCTTTTTGTTATCTAGACTTTTATCCTCAAACAATCTCTATTTGTCCCCAGCCCTTTAATATTCCTTTGTATTTTATGAACTCCCAGCCCTCCCCAGCTCTCTCTCTCTCTCTCTCTCTCTCTCTCTCTCTCTCTCTCTCTCTCTCTCTTTGCAACGTGAATGTGTGCGTGTGTGTATGCGTAAAGACTGTTCTTGTTAGGGTAAATTGAGAAAAGACAGATGACAATGTACGTTCAAAAAACTGAACCAGCTCAAGACAGTTAAATCCTTTTTCTTTCCTGGTCTTCATTTCGCAAAGTTTGGCATGATGAAACACTACAACTTATTAAAATAATTCTATAAAAACGTCATTTCGTTTTACTAACTCATTTTCATAATAGATTCCTGTCACCCGCTTGGATCATAATCTGAAGATTCTATAGTTATCTTTCATTTTCATGACAATGTGCATCTGGGTAGTCTATGCAACTCCAAAAGGAAAAGAAATGACATTCATAAGAATAAAATTTGTCACGATGAGACGAAAGCACTGTGTACTTATGAGTGTGGGTATGTGCTTGAGAAGAGAGAGAGAGAGAGAGAGAGAGAGAGAGAGAGAGAGAGAGAAATGTCAAGAATAGGCATAATTCTTTTTATGCCATATATATAAGAACTATCATTCAGTGATTATCTTCATGATGAACTTTCTCTTTTTGATAACCTTAGTTATTGCGACACTAGTCCACAAAAAATAGCTTCATCTTACAGTCATGAAGGAATCCCTTGAAAAAAAGACAAAAAGACAACTAAATAAGGCACAATAACAACAAGGTGGCCACAGCAACCTTGAAATGTCTGGAGAAAAGGCACAACTCTACCTCCAATATGTAATGATTTGCAACTCCAGTTTCCCCTTACACTAACAATCTTAAAACCTAGAAATCCACTCTCAGTAAATAGTTAGTGAGAAAGGAATCTAAACATCCTCTCTCTCTGTATCTTCATTAGAGCAAACCTACTTCCTATTCCCTTAAAGGAGATTCATCTCTTCAAACCGCCTCAACAAATAAGGTCGGCCTCTCTGACACCCAGACCCAACGGCTGTAATTAAAAAGGATTTACCAGCTACGATTAGGATACCGGCCAAACTTTTCTTTCTAAATATATTAGCAGGATGTCCCCATCTTTTCGCTCACACTAAATTTACCAGAGCGCCTGTTTATTAACATACCTCCTTGCGCATATGCGCAGGCTTTTCCTCACAGATTTAAATTCTGAACGAGGTACAAAAAACTGTAGAGAAAATTGCTCATTATTAAATAGCCCTGGAAGCTCACGTGAAATAGTTTTCTGACTTTTAAGTAGGTGCGTGTGAATGAAATTATACATTTATACAAGATTCATACAGATGGAAAGATTATTTTTAACCGGATTGACTGCATTTAGAAATCAATTTCCATTATTCTGAACTTAAACATCCTTATATGGAACTCATTTAATACTTCATGGGTATACGTATACATATATAGGTATACTGTAGGTACAGGTATTGGTATATGCAGTGCATGCATTCATATACATTTATCCTCCTATATTTAAAGTACTTAAACAAAACTCACTATCATATTATGTCCTACAGGAACCTAATACCTTACCCATATATCATATGGCAAGTGCATTATCCAAAGTAAAGTAATTTCCTCCAAGAATAAGAAAAGATATATATATATATATATATATATATATATATATATATATATATATATATATATATATAATCTTCAATGAGTAACAAAAAACATAACAGCCCATTTTTCAAGGTAAGTCTTTAATATCCTGCTTATATGTGTATGTTCGGTTTAACTTATCAAAAGTAATTGATATTTGGATGAATGTTTCAGACAGGCTTAAAATACGAAAAAAGTAATAGGAATCTAAAGCATTTCCTGTTGATCATATAAAGATACGACTGTAAACTTTATTATATTCAAATTCAAGGTATTCCTCCGCTTCGGGGTCATATAACTGGTATAGTATTTATCACTAACTTTCCTAGTCAATGCTGAATATACAAAATAGCATTTTAATTACATCTCTCTCTCTCTCTCTCTCTCTGTAGGTGAAGCTGATTGTACGAAATATCAATTTAATTACAAATACCTCACTTGTCTCTCTTTCTCTGTCTCTCTCTTCAATCATTTTAATTACCTTGTCCCTTTCCCTTTATATGATTTCCTTTATTGTTACCTTCCTGATTCTCCCTTTCCGCTATTCCAATTTGTATTAAACTTATTGATACTTTTTCATCTCCTTTACAAATTAATATCGAGGCTTTTCTCATAATTGACTCAAAGATTCATTTTGATTCTTATTTCTAGATTATCACTAAATACATTATATTATTTCAGATCAACCTTTTTGGTTTTTATATACTTTTATTTTTCCTTTACCGCCACATTAGTAGTTTGTTTCTTTTGACATTCTCTTTTATATGTATCAGCCACTTCATTTTGAAAATTTTCAGACCTTTTAGTTATCTGTAAAATAAAACTTTTGTGTCGGCTTTGTCTGTCCGTCCGCGCTTTTTCTGTCCGCCATCAGATCTTAAAAACTTCTGAGGCTAGAGGGCTGCAAATTGGTATGTTGTCCATCCACCCTCCAATCATCAAACATACCAAATTGCAGCCTTCTAGTCTCAGTAGTTTTTATTTTATTTAAGGTTAAAGTTAACCATAATCGCGCTTCTGGTAACGATATAGGATAGGCCACCGGGCCGCGGTTAAAGTTTCATGGGCCGCGGCTCATACAGTATTATACCGAGACCACCGAAAGATTATACGCTGTAGCGGCTGCACAGAAAACTCGATTCCGCCGAAGACGCTTCGGCGCATTTTTTACTTGTTTAACAATTAGCTTCAGGTCAAGAGTGCGAACGTGGTCCTGTTTCAATTTAAGAAATATATATCTGAACTCATGAGACTTCTTGTTTCTATAATGGCTACAGCTAATTGTTGTCTTTTGAGATAACCTTGTTGTTGTTGTTTTATATTTGAACCGCTTTGTAAATATCTGCTAGAACCCTTGCGTACAGCGAGAGTTTCTTCATTTCATTCCTGATTCGGATTCAAGGCTTTCAGCGGAAAACGTACCCAAAATTATATGATGGCATTCATTGCTTATCGTCGTTTTACCCATATACCTTTGTTATATTAAAGATTTATTTCGTTTATATATGTCTGAATAAAACTTTCCTTAACCAAAAATATTATGATAATTATTGTTGTATATCAGGTCCACAGTAATATTCAATGGTATTCTTGTTAATTTTAAAAGTTACATAGAAGCTTTTTGAACCCTATCCTGGGTTCATCTTAGTGTAGTTATTTCACCTTCACATCTTTACTTTGTGATATCATAGAAGTTTTTAAGTAACATTTAGTGTAGTTTCTATAACAGCGTTTCTTTACCTTTTTCGACCTCAGCACCCCTTTTGGTCAGGCCTAACCAGTCCAGCACCCCCTACCATTGGTTAACATCTAGTTACAAGCTTGTGATGCTGACTTAATACGAAAGTGTGGAACGCTCGTGCAAATTAAGTGTTTTTTATCATCATGCTTCAACACATCTGAAAATCAGGTTAAAGTTTATTGAATTTAAAAAATGCGTCAAAAATACATTGTCCAAACGTATTCCTTCACTACAGAAACACTGATATTTTACCGCCACATATGTGACCTTCCCCAGCACCCCCTGAAATTAATTTCAGCATCCCCTGGGGGTGCTAACACCCCAGGTTAATAAACGCTGTTCTATAACAATTCACCCTGACATATATTCCCTTGAGTAAACAGCAGTCGGTTTTCTCTCCATTTCTTAACTGTCACATCACATCACATCAATTAATCCTTCTCGGTTTGGAGAAAATTAGATCGTCAGAGGCATGCCTTTAAATCATAACGCCTTTTTATCAATTAGGCCGCGCTGGTTCGTGGATAATATTCGCCAACTTTCACCTTCAGCTTCATAATTCAGATGCATCAGATTTTCATTTCAAATTCCCAAAGTGAATGCTTCAGCAAATTCGTGTTTCGCCTCTTTTTAGTGCTGAATTTTTCACAGCGCTGACGTATGTACGTTCTAACGCTCATTACCTCCTACAAGGAAGTTGTAATAAAGGTTAAGTTTGTCTGTTTTAGTTTCCTGTAAAAGAAAACTATTGAGATAGCTTTGTCTGTCCGTCCACGCTTTTTCTATCTGCCCTCAGATCTTAAAAGCTACTGAGGCTAGAGGGCTGCGGATTGGTATGTTGATCATCCATCGTCCAGTCATCCAACATACCAAATTGCAGCCCTCTAGCCTCAGTAGTTTTTATTCGATTTAAGGTTAAAGTTACCCGTGATTGTGCATATGGCACTGCAACAACACAGGCACCACGGCCAGCTGAGATTTTCATGGGCCGTGGCTGAGAGCTTCATACAGTATTGTACGCTGTACAGAAAACTTGATTGCGCCGAAGTGCATTTTTACTTATTTGATGTTTGTTATACTGTTTGTATGTACGATCGCGAGAAAAAGTTATCCACTTATTTTTATAAAATTGTTACCAAATGTCTGTGTCTCGTGACCGGCAACAAGTGTTTGCATTATGTGATATATATATATATATATATATATATATATATATATATATATATATATATATATATATATATATATATATATATATATATAAACACACACACATATTTATATACATTATATATATATATATATATTTATATTTATATATGTATATATATATTTTATGTACATATACGTATACATACATATATACATATAAACACATACACATATATATATATGCATATATATAAAGAGGGAGAGAGATAATCAAACTTCTAAAATAATCACCAAAACTACTCATAACTCTCTCTCTCTCTCTCTCTCTCTCTCTCTCTCTCTCTCTCTCTCTCTCTCTCTCTCTCTCTCTCTCTCGTCCAGTTTCTTTTCCTTGGATGAGTGAATGATCACTTCCCAACAGCAATTCTTAGGGCCCAATGATCCGTCAACACGGATGAAAGGAGGAACTCGGTTGCATTTCTCGGAAAAAGACTGAATTTCTTAAGTATTTCTAATTTGCGGATTTCTCGTTTGTTGAGTCCCGAGAAATATCACTTTCGCCCCTGCTAATTTATAGACGTGTTCTAGAATTGATGCCAGATATGGCGTTAGAAAATTCTGAATGTGTTTTCTATCATTTCAAAATATGTTTCAAGTCTGGGTCTTCATTTCAAAATTCGTTTCTATTTTTCACGCGATACATTTTAAAAATACATGCAATATATCATGCGAATATTTTTTTTTAAAGTAAGCTGTGAATGGTATCTATCAACTGGAGATTTCGAGTGAGCAATTTTTTGGAATTTGTTGTTTGATGCTTTTTAAAACTCATGTTTCTTTTTCGAAAGATGAATGATAGGTTTCGCGGCTTCCTTCTTTTGATTAAGAGATTTCTAAAACGTGTGATGAATAATTTTCGCAGCTTCCGATATGCCATCTCTCAGAACACGTTTCATGCTGAAATAATTTAAAGAATTTGCAAAGCATCGAGTTTTTTTTTTTTTCGCCGAAAGGTAAAGGAGAGATTGATTTCTGAAATCATTATCGTTCACTGCAAGGGCAGTGTTTGTTTAAGAAATTATAGTTTCCTTGCTAGCGATTACTAATGTGAAAAATCATTAGAAAGGACAAAAATTCATCCACTCATCCGGGGAATAATAGAATATTAATAAATCCAAAACACAAACCTACCCTGATCATGAATGGTTAAAACTAATAAACCAGTGTATTACTGCAAATACTAAGCCACATTCTTTTAACATAAAAAACTAAACACTTGAAACTTAAATCTAAACCACGTGCGTGGAACCAGGACCCGAAAAACAGAAAATTGAACCCAGAATCTGAAACCAGACCCAAAAACCCAATCATTAAATTCTTAATTGATAAATAACACACCTCAATACCGTTTCCATTTAACGTAGGCGGTTTGCCTTTGTCTGAGTCATAAATTATTGCCAAGATATCTTTTAGACAGCCAAGAAACCTACAGTCATGTAACAGAAATGCTTTCTGTTCCGTGAATATTTGAAAGACTTAACACCAACTTTATGAATTATTCACGAATGCTAAATGACTTTGCCTTCGGATGACATTTTAACATAAGCATTTGTTCGTTACACGTGTGAGTAACTTCACGTGGCTTGTAAGGTTAAAGCTTTCATAATGTGATAGGTCAACTAGTTAATTGAACGGGTAATGCGGGAACTAACGTGTTTAATGTGCTCAAATACTGTTTAATCTAACAGCCTCGAAGGCAGCTTTATTCGAAATCCAGGAATTATCTCAATACAGTATATCAGAATGAAAATGCGTTGGATATTATTAATAAAAATGCTCTGTACGATCTTGCAAAAATCAGTAGTCCACGAAAACGTCGCTTTATTCCTGTAATAATCTGAAAATAATTAATGTGAACAAATTCGAAGTGCACGTCGTATGTTGAAATTATCATATCTCTCTCTCTCTCTCTCTCTCTCTCTCTCTCTCTCTCTCTCTCTCTCTCTCTCTCTCTCTCTCTCTCTCATATCGATCGGTGTTTAATTTTCTATTACTGGTTGACTTTCATTGCTGAATACATAAAATTCAGCCAGAAAGCCTGATATTTCATACAAGGTACTTCAGTTTGTCCATGTGTTCATCTTCCTTTTTCACGCTTGAAGGCTTTATTCCCTTAGTCGTTCTTAGTTTTCTATACAATCCTTAGACGAGGGGATTAATTACTTCCTAATAAGACAACGTTCAATGTAAGCAATATCAAGTAAAAAGCCACAGTAATTTATATGAGTGATTGTATTTTTCCAAAATACAAAAAACAGGGTTAAAAAAAGTGAACTTTCTACCGTTTTTAACACTTTTTTGTATTTTGGAAAAATACAATCTTTCAATTATTGTGGATTTTTTCTTATCTCCGGTCACATTATAGTGATGTACCATAGGTGTAAACAATATGATAATTTATCCACGCAAGCAAGTTAAGAAATTAATTTTTTTGTGTGTGGGTGGGTGGGGGGAGGGCAAGAGGTAGTCTCTAAGCAGCAGATCCTATATCACTAAAGTATGCCAAGACTTGCAAGGTAATTTAGGAGTGATGTTACACAAAATGTTAACAAATCCTGAAGATTTAAAACGCAAAGCTAGTTTTTGGTAACCAATAGCTTTCTGACGCAATAAACGTACGTAAGAAGAATGTATGATGATGTGCAATGTGAAGCAAAAAAAAAAATCAGAAATGAATTTAAGAAAATTAAGAAATATTTCGTAAAATAACTAATGATATGCCAAATTATGCGACATACCAAAGATTGAAAAAAAGTATATATTAACAAATTTATCAAAGGATTCCTTGAGTTGCACTCAACTGGGGAAAGTAAATGAGTTCCGAAAACTGCACAGCGGAAGGAATTGAAAAGACTTGAAAGCAAGCTTCAGAGGCCCGCAATGAAATGAGTTGGAGTACGTAAGTTTTATCAAAGAAAATATGAGATTTTTTGAAGAGAAGTCTTTCTGGCGTGACAAAACAGAAATGCCATTACTTATAAAGGCAAGAAGAGATAAGGAATGTGAAATTAGTTTCTCCTGCCTACACATTTTCTCGCTGAATAACGAAAAGAATGACATCAAATTGAAGAAAATTACCAAAAAATTAAAGATATCAAATCTAGTTGGTGGAAAATGGAACGTTCTTAAGGAATTTTAAGGAATTATGAAATACAATTTGGAACGATCAAACATAAGCGAGTTGAGAAACTGCAACATTCAACAATTTATTAGTTTAAGAAAAACCTCTCATAATTCATTAACCTTTAAATATGACTTTTATTTCCTATAAAAGAAACAAACTTACATCCAAACAAAACTACTGGGCACCAGAGAGGAAGCTGGCCGAGTCCCCAACTCGAATGCAGCCCACAAAATAACAGTATTGCATATTTCCTACGAATCTGAGGAGGAGGGGAGGAACGCGCATTCTAAACACTTTTATGAAGGAACTCACTCCTAGCTATGAACAGCTTCTGTTTTCTTTTCTGGGTCCATGTTAAAGGGGACTGCTGAGAGAAACATGAGGGCTATAAGAAAATTAAAGACCTCTTACCTTTTTGTTTTTAAGAAATTGAGATGGTAACTGGCTGGTCGAAACAGCCTCATTCCTGCAAAAAAAATATACTTGTTATTAAACTGCTGTCCTCAGATGATGATAATCCCATCGCTGAAAAAAAAATGCAAGTTAAATGATTTATGAAACACAGAGGCAGGCAGAGAATTCCATATGGTAGAAACGGTAGGTATAATGATGTCATAAAATCGGTTGATCATTGAGTTCATGACTCTCTCCTTATTATTATTATTATTATTATTATTATTATTATTATTATTATTATTATTATTATTATTATTATATACGAAACAAGCCTAAAGGTAACTGATTTGTAAAGCAAGTATTCCACAACAGAATATCCAAAAAAAGCTTGAAATTACAGAAAAACTAATACAGTTAAAAAAAAATAAAGACAATATGCTTTGACTCTACAAACCAGCATTACAAGCTATACAGTGGTGCTAAGCTGGAACCTAAGGAGAACACTAGTTGCTGTAAATTGCGCTTCACCCCAGACACCATATAAGTGGAGTATCGGAAAAATGAAATATAAAAAAAGAGACAATGCGACATTCTTTCATCAGTTAATGCCAATTTATTTATGGGCTCTGTGCATGAAGATATTGGCTACTTTTGAGGATCTGTTGAGTAGGTAATCTGACTTGAGGATCAATATTAAACATGTTTCTTGATTGACATATTTTTTTAAGCTATTCGGTTAGAAAATCACATCTGCTATATCTGTAAACAAGGGAAAGATGAGGACGAAAAGGAGAGAAGTTCATGATAAACGAACAAAAATTAAGAAACGGAGAAGAAAGATTATTACACTAAAACTTAATACAATATTTATCGCCACTGTAACTGAAAAGAAAAACTCAGAAGTCGATTTTTTTCAGATTTCTCATTCATTATTTATGCAATAAGTTTACTGTACTTATCTATAAAAGAAAAAAATTATTCAGTTTACTTAAGCAACATTTGTTACCCCAATAATTCAGGGATATAACCTGAAATGTTGGTGCTTAACTGAGGAAAAAAATAAGGGATGGTCCCTTTAAGATCTACCATGACTGATGTATGCAAGCGCATGTTTGCGTGCCACTAATATCATGGATCGTCCCAAAGTCTCCTTAATTATACCTTTAGCCATGTCCGGGCTTAGGTATGACCGATCACAGGAATCGAGTGAACGACATCTTAATAATTACGAGCTTGATGACGCGCTCTACACTGCGCTGGAACCCGGCGCTACCCGTCATGTCTCCCCTGCCCTCCCGATCCCCTACCAATCCTCCCCCACCCGGTGCGGACAAACAGGTTTGCAAGAGGAGGGTGGATGTATCATGTCTCCCCTACCTTCTCGATCCCTTACCTACCCTGTCCCACCCAAGCCGGACAAACAGGTTTGCAGGAGGAGGGTGGATGTGTCATGTCTCCCCTGCCCTCCCGATTTCCTACCTGGTCTCCTACCTACCCCGCCCCCTACCTGAGGCGGACAAACAAGAGAGATCCACTTGGATTTTATTATTATAGATGCATTATGACTTCTGTCATTTCCTTTTGAAGTTAACGAATGAGTGATACACACTTGCTCTTGGCTTATGTGATTGATGTCAGGGACTTCCCTGAAAGGTCTCTCATCAATAGGGCATGAATGCTCAGTTCCTAAAAGGCTCCTTATGAGAGATGTGTGGAGGAGCAAGTTTGTGTGTGACTGATAGTAGATATCAATGAAAGGTCGGTGAATGGTAATATATGCATATATCATTATACATTTTCAAGTGTGATCGTTGTCATGTATGAGGCCTATCCATGGAATGACCGTAACTAGTATTGCATGTATAAGTAAGGTTTAGTGTACCTAAAATGCTCATAATAGATATGGCATGTATGCACATCTTTAGTTGTAAGTTATTACGGAGATTGTCCCTGAATGGTTCCTAAATAGCCATTCATTAGTTTATGTTTAGTGTTGCTGTAATAGAGATATGGATAACTCATGAAATGTTCTCTAATTAGTTATGAATACATGTTAAAGAGCAAAACGTATTTGAAAATGCCACATAAATGGCTCTAGTTTATTATGCATGAGCTTGTTTGTAAAAATAATGAAGTTACCCATATCCTTGAAATAGTTCCCTTTGAAAGTGTGTTATCATGTTTGCATGAATATTTCATGGAATGTCCCTGAGACGAACCTTGAGGGTTAAGCGTGGGAGTGTGTTGAATAAGATCTTATTAGAAATTACCTATGGCTACATTTTCGTTATGTCAATCTATAGTTTTTATTTTTGCTTTGTTTTGCTGTAGGTTTAGCGCAGTGCCAACCTAACTTAACATATTTAACCTAAATTAACGATAATGGAAGTATTGTAAACAAAATGTATTTGAAGTATGCAGTAACCTAATCTGTTAACAGCAAAGAACATTAAAAATAAGTAAAACATGTGCCGAAGTTTCTTCGGCGCAATCGAGTTTTCTGGACAATGCCGTGACCCATGACGCTTTTCAGCCAGATGCACGATTATGTCTAACTTTAACCTTAAATAAAATAACACTACTGAGGCTAGAAGGTTGCAATTTGGTATGTTTGATGATTGGGGGGTGGATGACCAACGTACCAATTTACAGCCCTCTAGCCTTAGTAGTTTTTAAGACCCTGAGGATGGACAGAAAAAGTGCGGACGGACAGACAAAGACATCTCAGTAGTTTTCTTTTATAGAAAACTAAAAAAACTCAGAACTCAGGAACATCTCTGAAGTGCTAGTCTAACCTAACATAAAGGTTCTGTAACTAAATAGACACCCAAGACGCACCTAGGTTCAAAACAGCGAAAAATAACAGACAGCCTATCGAATATCGACCTAATCCCTGCACAGTCCCGACTGCTAACTCTAATTACACAAGACCTCGCATCATGAATATCCCTCCACGTCCTTTGTACGGAATTCCCCCAGACATCTCACGGTGATTCGACTGCAGGCCAGAAGTCGATCTACGTCTGATTAGATTTCGTCAGACAACCCCCCAATGAACTCACGTAAGGGCGATTAATTAAATGTCAACATAACAAAGTTGGCCTGTAACGTCATCCACGCCGGTCCCAACAATGCCTCCGGATCCAATTTGTCTATCTGGGTGCTTCCTGGAATCCAGAGCCTCGTAAAAGCCGAGTTAATAAAAGAAAGGAACGACCCAATGTTTGAGTTCAATCTCTGCCCTCGCGAGCTTGAAAAACATATATATGTTTTTTTTTTTCCTTGCAACGTTATATGCATCGATTCATTGTCTTTTTCTATTCATGTTTTGTTTGTGCATTTCCTTCTGAGAGTTTAGATTTTTTGTGTATATATTTTCTATATATGTCACGCAGAATTCAATGAAAAAATTGAAAAATAATTACAAAATAATCAATATACCATTGTATTGAATGACACGCCTAAATATAAGGTTTGCACATATACATTCGCCGATAAATAATTTAGCTTGTAAATTTATTTTCCATAGATATCAAATAACGTAATAAAGAATATATATATATATATATATATATATATATATATATATATATATATATATATATATATATATATATATATATATATAATATACACATTATATATATATATATATATATATATATATATATATATATATATATATATATATATATATATATATATATATATATATATATATATATATATATATATATACATACTCAGGGTCGAATCATTTATAGGCAATTCTGTATTGCATAGCTCTCAGACAAAACATATTTGGCATAATGTCCAGTTCGTAGATTACTGATAGATAAATTTTTGGGTCAATGGAAGTGTAAACTGTGCAGAAAATTGCACAGGATATTGAGAGGTGATGGTCATTTTTTTTCTTTTATTTAGTCTTTTCTCTTCCTCTCTTTTATCAAAATACTTCTGTATTTTCCCAAGAATTTAGTCTTTCATTTGTACATTAATGTCTCTTTTATTTATTTATTTATTTTTTTTTTGCTTTTAGATAATATCAGGGAACTATATTACCAATAGATGTTTGTGTTTTGCAATTTTTAACATAACTTTAATCTCAGGAAATAAAATTCGTAATCCTAAATGCATTGACAAAAAATTTAAAACCTAATTTACAGGAAATTTTCAAAGTTTTGTAAACAACCCTTGCTACATTATTTAAACAGCGAACGTACGTAGTTTACAGATTACTTCCAAAAAAACTAAACACGTAGATTACATCACAAGGCACGAGTTTTTTTTTTTTTTTTCACCAGCCTCCATTGAAAATGAAAACGGCACTTCTGTCAATCCAAAATATGACCCGTCGCAGGAGCCTCCCTGACGATCCGTCTTCAAGACAGAACGTCTCCCTTTGGTAAAACGCCAAAAAAAGAAAAATAAAATAAAATAAAAGATCGTAACATTTATCGACAGATATTTATTTCCACTTATGGCTTTCCTCAACGTTCGCCTCCCTGTCTCAACGTAACTTTTCCTCAGCCCCTCGCATCCCTACAGTTCTACATCTCTCCATATCTCTTCTTAGGTCATACAGATCTCGGTCTTCTTGATATCTTCTCACTTTCATATTTCTCCTCCAGCCAGCAGATCTCCATCTTGTAGATCTCCCCTCCTACGTAATCTTTTGCTCATCTCATTCCTCTTTCTCACTGTCGTAGATCTATAGCCACACAGAATCTCCTCCACATCTCACTCCTTCTCCGTCTCTCACTTATCCCCATCCCGCAACCCTCTCTCATTCCACACCTTCAACTTGACACCTAAACAACTTGTTCGCTAATGGAGTACACAGCAACTCTCAAATTCACTCCCTAAAGTTATTTTCTTTTCCTTCAGAAGCAGAATGAACAAGGGTGGAGGAGGAGGAGGAGGAGGAGGAGATTCCGAAGAATGAAATGGAGGAGAATAAGAAGTAGGAAGAAGGGAAAGAGAAGGAGGAGGAGGAGGAGGAGGAGGAGGAAACCATTCTCCTTGTCTTTCGTTTTCCTCAACAACCATTAATGAAGAGGGGTTCAAGACACTTGCCATCCTTTGTATAAAAGTGCATTAAATAAAATATCGTTTTTCCAGCGAAGATATTTCAAAGTTTTGCTTCCGTTTTAACGTGAATTCTGGCTAAAACATTTCAGATCTATTAACAAAGGTTGAGATGGTTAAATATTTGAACGTCTATGCGCATTCAGTTACTTGAACATATTCATGTAAAAACGTTTATTACGGTCTAGAAATATATACGTAATTAAACATGCATTCTAACTTTGCATACATCTATTTATTTTCCTGTCATTCTATCTATCTATATATATACACACTCATATATATAATATATATATATATATATATATATATATATATATATATATATATATATATATGTATGTATATATGTATATATATATATATATATATATATATATATATATATATATATATATATATATATATATATATATATATAATATATAATATATAATATATATATACATATATATATATATATATATATATATATATATATATATATATATATATATATATATATATATATATATATTCTCAAGAGTTAAACAACAAATATATACTAACACCGAATTCACACCTGCACTTGGGATAAACACCTAAGATATCAAGTTATATGTTGATTTCGACCCACTTGTGCATATCCCTATTGAATACAGCGTATGTATTTAGGTTTGTAACGCGTGGTTGTTTATGATTTCAAATCTTGGTTAGGGCAGATGGAATGATGATATGTCATTCCCTTTGTGTATAGGATATTCTAAAGGTGCAGTGAAGTCACTATTAATGATTACGTTTAATGATACTATATGATAGTACAATAGTACAAATCCACGTGTTGATTAGTGACAAAACTAACTTAATATATAATATATATATATATATATATATATATATATATATATATATATATATATATATATATATATATACAACATTAAGCTACAAACGTTCTTTAATATCCAATTCGCTCTACCTCGGAAATAATATATTTTCATACATGTTACCATAATAAGTTCGTCGTCTCGTGGGCTCGAACCACGGAAGACAAGAACTCAGGACTACAGTGCCGCGATTTTAACCACACGGCCAACAAGTGAATGCATGTATATATATACATATATATATATATATATATATATATATATATATATATATATATATATATACACATTTTTGTATGTATGTATAATACAACCACACTAATAAGTAACATGAAAACCTTTTTAGAGAGAGAGAGAGAGAGAGAGAGAGAGAGTCTTAAGCTACAGTACACATTATATATTCAACAAGGCCAGGAAAGACATTTTCACGTTAAGCTATTTGCATATTCATTTAGTGAAGAGTGAGCTCTTTGAATACTGATCCTACTAATATTCATCATAACGTTCAACTTCACCGAGACTTTTAGAAACTCTCTCACTCTCTCTCTCTCTCTCTCTCTCTCTCTCTCTCTCTCTCTCTCACACACACACACACACACACAAACACACACTCAGTGTCGTTTATACTTATGAATAAAATATTATTGCTCTTTAAATTCCCACTTTCTCCCAGGATATAATTATAAAAGATGAAAGGTCTTTTTATCTTAAGGAATGATATTAAAGGGTAGTAAATTTCTTCAGTTATTTTTTGCTTGGTGTTATTTTTAGTTTGCAATTTAGAATAAAAGATGAGAGGAAAAGGAATGCTACTTATAATAAAGATCATTTTGAATCGAGTTCCACAAGAATTAAGCAGACTGAGACAAAGACTTAAAAAAATGGAATTATTTGAAGTGAAATATCATTTCTTCAGATATTTTCGTTTCCTTGTTGTCATCTTTAGTTTGCCATTAAAAAAATGAAAAGAAAAGGTGGGCTATTTATGAAAATATCATTCGCATCAAGTTTCATAAATATTAAAGCAGACTGTGACCAAAGCATTAAGAAATGAAGTTATTTGACGGTAAATATCATAGATGAACACTGAATGCACATTTAAGAAGGATAATGTAGCAAACTGTATTAGAGAAACTGTCAGTAAAATTGCAAACAGTAAAACAAGAAAATTCATTTTAGTGATTTGTTCCCATTTAAAACCAAATTCTTCTAAGAAAATAAGCAGGTGTCCTTGAACTTAGAAAGAGAGAAAGTTAAGTTCAGTATATCTTAGTTTAACCAGACCACTGAGCTGAGTAACAGCTCTCCTACGGCTGGCCCGAAGGATTAGATTTATCCTACGTAGCTAAGAACCGACTGGTTACCTAGCAACGGGACCTACAGCTTATTGTGGAATCCGAACCACATTATGACGAGAAATGAATTTCTACCACCAGAAATAAATTCCTCTAATTCTTCATTGGCTGGTCGGAGAGAGAGAGAGAGAGAGAGAGAGAGAGAGAGAGAGAGAGAGAGAGAGAGAGAGAATCAGAAGACAGACCCTATCTTAAGCAATAAATAAGTTATTTAACAAAGGTCTGTAATAGCGTCCTGAGATTAGGGCATTTGCATACTCATTTAGTGGAGGCTGAGTCCGTTGAATACTGATTAGCCTTTAGATTCATCCTCACGTTTGGTTTTACTAAGACTCTCTCTCTCTCTCTCTCTCTCTCTCTCTCTCTCTCTCTCTCTCTCTCTCCTTCCCTCATTCGTGTATTTCATGGTATCTGCGTGTGTTTATGACTCATGTCTATGTTTTTTGTATTTCTCTTTGTTTGTGTTTTTTTACATGAGTTTAGACTAGAGTTTTTTTATTTTTTTGTGATTGAAATCTTGTAGTAACCCAATAACCTTTGCTGATCAGTTCGCTATACTGAACGTTATAAGTAGCTGTTCTGTTTCCCATCAGATAAAAGGATTCTTTTATGGGATTATTCATATGTATTTCTCTGTATCTCTGTATACATTTTCGTTTATATATATATATATATATATATATATATATATATATATATATATATATATATATATATATATATAGTTTATTGAAAAAGGAGGATGACGTGTTACTGAGTCTGGGAGTAAAGGTAAACTACTGTATGTTTCTGATGTTGAAGGATCTTTTTCATGATTTTGACTTTTTCACAAAAAAATGTATTAGATGTACATAAATAATTTTCAAAAGTATGTATAACCTGCATGAAACAGAAAATAGAAAGAATATTTCAATGGTGATTTATTGAGACAAATTCACCTACTATATATATATATATATATATATATATATATATATATATATATATATATATATATATATATATATATATATATATATATATATACACATACAGTATATATATATATATATATATATATATATATATATATATATATATATATATATATATATATATATATATACACAGTATATAGTAGGTGAATATTTCTATATGTAAGTGCGTGTAACACTGGACTGGCAACTGAACAACAACTTTTCTACTTTAAAAAAGCTTATTTTGCATATTTTCCATACGGAATTTTCCTAAACGTTACTTTTACTACTGGAACACGAACAGAATCGCCTAACAAAATTCAGTTTAGTGAGGTTTTTATGAATCTGAGGAACGTGAGTTTGTCGGGGACAATAATATTTTCGTTAAAGCAATCGCTCCACTTTCGATTCCTGAGTCAGTTATGGGATTGCCTTCGTTTTTATTCTTTCCACACGGTAAAGATCTTGTTATTTCCTGACTGGATTTTGAAGCTCTCTTTCACTGGAGATTTCATTTTACGAAACTTTATGTTTCCCAGAAGAGTGAAAGGTCAGTGTTAGCGATGATTTAATTGGGAGAACTTGTCTCAGTAAACCACCATTGAAATATTTCGGTTTTTTCCCTGCTTCGTAGGTTATCCATATGTTTGAAAATTATTTATGTACACCTAATACATTTTTTTCAGTCCCCCCCCAAAAAAAGCCAAATCATGAAAAAAGAATCCATAATTGACACCTTTCTCTGAAAAATTAATCAACATCAGAAACATAGTTAAACCTTTACTCCCAGGCTCATTACTAGAACGTCGTCCTGCTTTTCAATAAACTATAGTAGCCCCTTTACAGAGCCGCTTACTTTCCTCTGCTTCCACAGCTCTGGTTTTGCTCTCTGTTCTACTGTGCACACGTCCTGTAACATATATCAGTTTCGTTATTCGGATTTGAAAGGTCATATTCTTTCTATGACTTCTAAGACACAGTTATACGTTTTATTCTAGTCCCATATACCCAACAATCCTCCTACTTTTCCTTACTATATTCTGTATATCCTCTCATTACTCTTATACTCCAAATTCTAAAGCATTTCCACTTAAAAGAAACTCGTCGGCCAATTGTTAAAAAGCTGTACATACGACACACTTTATTTCATATTAATTCTCCAGTTTTATATATATATATATATATATATATATATATATATATATATATATATGTTTTATATATATAGATATTACATTGAAATAATCATTCCCTTTTCCTGAGATCTTGATATTAATTTTTTTTTAAATAGTACTATTAACTCCTTTTATTATTAATGGTCTTAGAAAGAAATTTAATATCAACTCATGCATAAAATTCAACATCATAATTAATTTGTGAATGAAATTCAACATCATAATCGTTTAAACTTTCATATTGACGACGATGCCTTGAAGCTTATATTTCAAATCCGCTTATCCAAGAATGACATGAACAGAAGTACCTGAGACCTCAACGCAATTATCTTATGATTTTTTAGTTTTCTGAAAAGAAAACTATTCTGCCGGCTTTGCCTGTCCGTCCGCACTTTTTCTGTCCGCCCTCGGATCTTAAAAACTACTGCGGGTAGAGGGCTGCAAATTGGTATGTTGATTATCCACCCTCCAATCATCAAACATACCAAATTTCAGCCCTTTAGCTCAGTAGTTTTTATTTTATTTAAGGTTAAATTTAGCCATAATCGCGCTTCTGGCAACGCAACACAGGCCACCACCGGCCGGCTGAGAGTTCCAGGCCGCGGCTCATAAAGCATTTGGAGATCACCTAAAGACAGATCTGTTTTAGGTGGCCTTGAGTATGTGCTGTAATGAAAACTCGATTGCACCGAAGAAACTTCGGCGCATTTTTTACTTTTTATGCTAGACGCAGCTTCTTATACAACAACTTTCCTCTCTGTGGAATAAGGAACTGACGGCATCTTTTTCCATTAGATGATTTCATTCACAATAATCTACCAATTGCAAATTCATAATCTGAAATCCGAAAACAGCATGAAATTTCTCTCTACAATAACCATACAGTGGTCAGTGGATAAACCAGATAAAAGGAATCGTTTAAACTTGTTTTCTTTTCACTTGCATTTTCGGAGAATTGTCGGAAGCTCTCGATAAATCTGCCAAATCTTTTATAGCCTTGACGCAGCCCTGCCTCTGCTGCCATATGGCGAAAGAATTATACTCTCCAGCAGCAGTGGTAAAGATGAGGAATCCTGACTTTTAAAAGCACGGGGGTCTTCAAATTCGAAAGGGGGTGTGCAGTAGGAAGCATATTTACATTTATTTACCTTCATTTCTCCACCAAAGACTACGAAAGGCTTTTGGTCAAATGGTGACCATCACCTACACATCAAACATCTGTGCCCTTTTCCTATCAACAGGCTTTGGTATACTCACTTATACCTAGATCCTAAGAATGAAACGATTCCGAACTTCGTTTGTAACGATGTTTTTGACTGGCTGTTGAAGGGAGCTCGGAAAGGCTTCCATGGTGTCACTTCTCTGCCACTAAACAGGTTCATAAGATATTAATGCGCCTTTGCTTAGCCTAACCCTTTTTTACATAACTGGATTAAGTATGATTACTGCTTGGTCTCGGGGAAACTTAACAGATATGAAAGAGTGGATGTGGAAACAAGTAAATGAAATGAAAACCAAGATGGGCGAGTCGTAAAGAAAAAAATACCAGTCTCGTGAAAGAGGAAAATGAAAATATTCATGAGAAATAAAAGCAAGGGGGGTAGAAGAAAAATGGTTAAAGGGGAAACAGGAATAAAACCTCACTGACTCTAAGTGGGAGCTACGAGCCCCGAGCAAGAGAACATTTGCTGAAATGGTATCAGTAAAAAAGGCTTTCTTATCTGCAACAAACTTCATGCAGGAGAAGCCCGTCTGGAAAGGGGGCTGCAAGTACATTCTTAGAAGAGACAAGACAAAAGGGATGGGCAGAGAAACTGACGTATGGTAAAGGGAAGCCATTACTGTAGGTTATAAGTACTGCCGTTGACCCGACCCCTATCAAGGAGGGAATTGAAATTTATTGTATTTGATATGAAAAGGAAATTTTCCAACTACGAATAAGTCATAAGCCATAAATATGAGGATCAGAATCCATTTCTATTAGAAAAAAAATCAGACAATTTCAATTTCACACTTAATAAAAAACCGAATGAAGCCATTCAAACGCCAAATATTATAATGAATAAAAACTTGAGAACATCTGTAAAGCTGAAGCCATTGAAACGTATCAAACCCTGTAAACGCATCCGATGAATTCCCAATGTAATCCATGTCAGCTGCGAGTTAAAAACGATTTAAAGCCAACAAAATCTTTGTCACAACGAAACAAAACGAGGTAAATCTTTGTGAAATCGGACAGCAGCGCGTACAAACATGTCGTAATTACTCGAATTAATATGTGCAGGCAATGGCCCCCTGACATTTGTTGACATTCAGTCAAGAGGAAAGGCCAGTTGTTCTGCAATTATGAGGTTGCAAACTACGCGCGCAACGGGAGACACTAGATCGACGCTGTTGAATTTCATAGAAAGAATCCAACGCTCTCTGATAGGTCTGAGTATTTCATAGACTTCGTTTAGACAAAGGTGTTACATAAACGTACTTTCAGGGTTGTCTTATATTGATCAATGGAATCTCGAAGCAGGAGAAAGTGCATGAAAATCACATTGCTTTAGATATGCATTTGTATGTGTGTATGTGTTGTTGTGTGATTGTGTGGGAAGGTGTATAGGTATATATGCGTGTTTGTGCTTGTGTGTGTGTGTGTGTGTGTGTGTGTGTGTGTGAATCTCAGGAAACTGCGAAGAAAAAAATAACCCGTCTTTAGTGTGACAGAATCTTCGTTTTATTACTATTCTATTTTTCGTGAGACAAGACCTGGATAAAACCTGGTCGTATAAGGGCGGTAGGATCACTCTGGATTTTCCTTTGCAGCTCATAAAGCGTTGCAAGACATCTCTCTCTCTCTCTCTCTCTCTCTCTGGGGAGCACGGAGAAACTGTCTGATTTAAGATGCTCTCCTCTTAAACGCCTTCCCTGCTTCTCTCTCTTTCTCTCTCTCTCTCTCTCTCTCTCTCTCTCTCTCTCTCTCTCTCTCTCTCTCTTTTCTTCCTCTCTCTCTCTCTCTCTCTCTCTCTCTCTCTCCTTCTTCTCCTTCTTCTTCTTCTTCTTCTTCTTCTTTCTCTCTCTCTCTCTCTCTGTGAGAAGCGCAGAAACTGTCTGATTTAGGCGTACTAACCCCCCCTTCAACGACCTCCTCTCTCTCTCTCTCTCTCTCTCTCTCTCTCTCTCTCTCTCTCTCTCTCTCTCAACGTATGTCTTAACAGGTAATTCTACATGACTGCTTCAGTGTCGTCTCACCACTAAATGCTAATCTCCGAATGGCATTTCTGGCGTTTGCTAAATGGCACCTTTAGCTCTAATGACGACCAGCTATTATTCCATTAGCGTTCCAGATCTTGGTACATGGCGAGAGAGAGAGAGAGAGAGAGAGAGAGAGAGAGAGGCACTAGTAACTTGAATTTATGGAATTTCATATAAATGATACTATTGAATGTTGATGACTCATGAAGGAAGTTAATATTCGGGTTGTAGTGAAAGGCATCAATGAATATGTGATTTGTTAGTGAATGAATAAATAATGAATGAAATAAGTCAGTGTGTATCGATGATGTGATTAACACCCGATTAAAAGTAAGGGGAAATGTATGACTGAATCTCTTCTTGATAGATGCATAAAGAGATGAAACAGATGTCAAAGAAGTGAATGAATGAGTTATACAAATGAATAAAACAGAGGGTGAACAAGAGTTTTGGCAGAATTTTAGACTAAATAAATGTATAAAAAAGGAAGGAATTAATATTGTGACAAATAACAGTATATCTGTAAAGCAATAATTTTAAAAATTACATTTCTATAGTGGTGAAGTAATGTTACGTGGAAATTCATCATTTTCATTAAAGTATCTTAACAATTAATCATATCATTCAACATTCAAAATTGGCTAAATTATATAGTAATTATGCTAAATAAAAAGAGAAAAGTGATCGTCATATTTACAATAAAGGAAGATACTCAGTTGTATTTCATTTTAAATCGAAGCATCATATCGTCAGAGATAAAAATATTAAATACTCATAATAAAAGAAAATATAACATCATCCATATGGAAATATCAAACACTAATAATGTATAATAATACTGAACCTTCGTAATAAAAATAACAGTTCTTCAGAACTTGAAATATAAGTTTCTCATAATGCATGGAAATATCAAATCCTCAAAATATGTCAAAATATCAGACGATAAAGTTATATCATGAGATTAAATCCTCACATATCAAAATAGTTAACACTAAAACAAAACATTTAATCCTCACAATAAATCCAAAGTCCGGAAATTCCAAAAGTCCTCACACTCCTTCCACTGAAGTGGTGAAATTAAATCCTCACATTAAATTAAACCCTCACATATCAAAACAGTGAACTCCTTACAAACCAAACATTTTCATCCTCACAATAAATCCAAAGTCTGGAAATTCCAAAAGTCCTCAGACCTCTTCCACTGAAGTAATGAAATTAATCCTCACATTACATTAAATCTTCCCATTAAATCCTTACATGTCAAAATAACAAACCCTCTAAACCCAAAACATTTATTCCTTATAATAAATCCAAAGTCTGGAAACTCCAAAATTCTTCAAACTCCTTCCACTGAATTAATGAATTAAATCATCCCACCTTTTTAATCCTCACATTAGAGTAAATCCTCAAATATCAAAATAGCAAACCCCTCACCCAAAAACCAAAATCTTTAACCTCACAATAAATCCAAAGAAAGTAAATTCCAAAAATTCTGAAAACCCTTCCAATCAGGTGATGAAATTAAATCCTCACACTAAATTAAATCCTCATATATCAAAACAACAAACCCCTCACCCAAAAACCAAAATATTTAATCGTCACAATAAATCCAAAGTCAGGAAACTCCAAAATCCTCAAACCTCTTGCACTCAGGTGATGAAATTAAATCTTCACATATCAAAACAACAAACAGCCCAAACTCCAAAATATTAATTCTGAAAATAAATCCAAACTCTGGAAATTCTAAAATTCCTCAAAACCCCTTCCACTAAAGTGATGGAGTTAAATCTTCACATTGAATGAAATCCTCACGTTAAATTAAATCCTCATAATAGATTAAATCCTTACAAATCAAAACAGTAAACCCCCTAAAAACCAAAACATTTAATCCTCACAACAAACCCAAAGTCAGGAAATTCCAAAAGTCCTCAAGCCTATTGCACTCAAGTGATGAAATTAAATCCTCAAATTAAATCCTCATATATCAAAACAGTAAATAGCCCAAAAAACCCGAAATATAAATTCTGATAATAAATCCAAGTGGAATCTCTACAATTCCTCAAAACCCCTTCCACTAAAGTGATGAAATTAAATCTTTACATTAACTTAACCCTCACGTTAAATTAAATCCTCACAATAGATTAAATCCTCACATATCAAAACAGCAAACCCCCTTAAAACCAAAACATTTAATCCTCACAATAAATCCAAAGTCAGGAAATTCCAAAAGTCCTCAAGCTTATTGCACTCAAGTGATGAAATTAAATCCTCAAATTAAATCCTCATATATCAAAACATTAAACAGCCCAAAAATCCGAAATATAAATTCTGACAATAAATCCAAACTCTGGAATTTCTAAAATCCCTCAAAGCCCCTTCCACTAAAGTGATGAAATTAAAATCTTTACTTTAACTTAAATCCTCACGTTACATTAAATCCTCACATATCAAAACAGCAAACCCCATAAAAACCAAAACATTTAATCCTAACAATAAATCCAAAGTCAGGAAATTCCAAAAGTCCTCAAGCCTCTTGCACTCAAGTGATGAAATTAAATCCTCAAATTAAATCCTCACATATCAAAATAGTAAACAGCCCAAAAACCCGATGTAAATTCTGATAATAAATCCAAACTCTGGAATTTCTAAAACAACTCAAAACCCCTTCCACTAAAGTGATGAAATTAAAATCTTTACATTAACTTAAACCCTAACGTTAAATTAAATCCTCCCAATAGATTAAATCCTCACATATCAAAACAGCAAACCCCCTAAAAACCAAAACATTTAATCCTCACAATGAATCCAAAGTCAGGAAATTCCAAAAGTCCTCAAGCCTCTTGCACTCAAGTGATGACATGTGATGTGTACCCAATAAATACACTTCGCCAGACGCTCGCTAAATTGACATTCCGACTCGATGACAAATACCGATGATTTGGAATGTGTTCGTTCCTTCGTTCGTTCCGGGCTCTCTTGGAATTCCTTCCGCCAACACAGAGTCTGTTTCCGTGACTGTCTGTGTGGAAATGGGGTGTTGTATTTTATGTGATTTCGAATGCAGAAGGGTGGCGTTGTATTTATGTGGAAGGTTCGCGGTTGTGGAGGGTTGGATTAGGTGTTGTTTATGAAAAGATATTACAGAAATACAAAGTATTTATTCTTATGTATATGTATATACATTCATATATATACATTTGAATATATATATATATGTGTGTGTATATGTGTATATATATATATATATATATATATATATATATATATATATATATATATATATATATATATATATATATATATATATATATATATATATATATATATATATGTGTGTGTGTGTGTGTGTATGAATATATATATATATATATATATATATATATATATATATATATATATATATATATATATATATATATATATATTATAAATATATAATTATTTTCGTAACACAACACTTTTCGGAAATAAATGCTATAGATATTTTTTCAAATTCAGTCCAATGAAAATTATATATCAAAAACCAAACCGCTTTCCGTTGTGACTAATAATACATAGTTTTGGAATGAATATGTATGCCTCGTAAAGGAAACAAAGGCTATACTGGTCTATAAAAAAAGAATCAGGAAGAAATTCCAAAGTACAGCAGTAGAGGGAGAGAAAGGAGACAGCCGCTGAACAGCGTAATCCTCCAGAGGAGAAGTGGTTTCCCAAAGCTTTGGAATTCTTCACCAGCTTCTGATTTCCTCTTATAATCTCCCTTCCTCTACTTCTGCTTGTTTCTGGCCTGTGTTAGAAAAGGACATTGGATTTCCAGTCCTGTCGTTCTCTACTTCTAAAAATAATTCTGTAACTAAAAACATTTAACAGACGTTCTATCAGATGGTAATTATATTCTTGGTAAACATTATCAGTAATGAATGTGCCTGTCAAAGCTCTCTATTGCGTGGCCGTGAACGCCGCTGAAAATAGAAATAAATAAAAGTTTTTAATTTCAGGTTCACGGACGATCAACTTATTTACCGTAGATAAAATAGAAAGCTTATTACGCTTTAATGCTATTAATTTCGTTATAACGAGCTTGTAATTAATATTGCATACAATGCTCATATTATTAAATTGGTGCTGAAACTACAAATAATCATCGTGGAACGCCTACTATGAAATATGACTGGGTGCCCTTCAAACTTTCGTGACCATCAGCCATTTGAGTTGGATTTAAACAATACAGTAGAAGGTTTGTGCCTGTTTGTCTGGGACCGAATGTATTTATATACATCTGGCTCCCTGTTGTTTCAGCCACGTATGAAGGCAATACACCGAATGTATTTTTATGCATTTGCCTCCCTGTTATTTCAGCCACGCATGAGCAATACGCCGAATGTATTTTTATACATTTGCCTCCCAGTTATTTCAGCCACGCATGAGAGCAATACACCGAATGGCTTTTTTTATACTGTTATTTGCCTCCCGAATGTATTTTTATTTTCAAGCCATGTATGAAAGCAATACGCCGAATGTATTTTTATACATTTGCCTCCCGGTTATTTCAGCCACGTATGAAAGCAATACATAGTTATTGTCTAAAACATGTTTTCTCTGTACAGCAAAAAAAAAAAAAATCATTAAGTTGATTTTGCGCATAAATTTATTTCTTTATAGGTTATCCAAACAGTATTCGTTTAGTATGGCTCATCTCCAAAAGGGAAATTTCCACCGCATAACTATTTTTGGAAAATACGACTCAGTTATATGATCAGTGCTCTAATTTTGTTTCTGCACTTAGATAGAATGAAGATCTCTACTCGCAAATAAAAGAAAAAACTGGATATGCCGTCAAAATTTTGTGTCCTATATGTAGCCATGAATGCTTACTCTGAATTTCCGATGTAGATATTTTTTCATGCCAGGGTTATTCATTTATTTGTCTTCTCATGAAATCATTTATTAGGAGAAACACTTGGTTTTTAGTTCAGTCCTTACTCTACCAATTATATGACCTGAATTGAACAGAAAAAAAAAAACAAACCGGTGTTTTGATAGATATACTTACATTTTTGTCATTTTCATTATATAACTATTTTTTCTATATTTATCCTCTTATTTCCGATTTTTTCGTATATCCTTTTTCAATGAACGTTTACTTTGTCGTTTATTCAGTATTCTTTTATTTATCAAAATTTGGGCATCCTGTTTTATTATTTTTATTATCAGTAAGTCATAGTATATCTTTTATTGTCATTATCTATCTGTAATCCATTCATCACTTTCTTTAGCATTTTCTTAATTTGCAATACGACATTTATCAAGTGGTA
>NC_089755.1:39387620-39405120 GCF_040412425.1 Macrobrachium rosenbergii
AGTTTTGGGCAAAATTGAATTTTATTTTCTTTATATTTGTGGGATATTTCGGAACATTTTTTTTCATAAGTTCAAAAAAATTTGTACTTTAGATAACGTTTATAAATAGTGCTGCTATTCTCTTAAAACAATTTTGCTGTTAAATATGAACATTCCATCAAAGCTAATTGGACCATACTGGAAACTTATACTGGGGCATCATGTGGATTATTTCTTATTTTTAAGGAAAGTAAGGAATGATCTTTTAGCGTTCAAAGAAATGTTCATAAAACTCTCTCAACAGCAGTAGCAGCGATAGCAACAGCGACAGTAGCAGTGAAATTGATCATATTGACTCTTTCCAAAAACAAACCTTTCCCTTTGATTGATAATGTATTATTCAACGTGATTATAAAAACCTTTCAAAAATCACCAGTCCAAAAACGTATTAATAACAGTAGTAATGGTTACTATTGCTGCTGCTGCTGTACAGGTTGTTTATTGTTGCTGTTATTATTGCTGTTGTTGTTGTTGTTGTTGTTGCAGTAGCAGCAACACTTGCATAACTTAAAGAGAGGAGTGGGCCGGACATGAAGACTAATCTCCCGGATGTTTGCAAACGGATTCCCAACTCTGGGCCAACAAAGTTTGCCAGCGAAGTCTCCCGGATTGACTGAGATTGAAAGGGTCTGTCCAAACACTGGTTTTTCTCGTACTGAACGCCCAAAGAGTCAAGACATTTCCAGGAACACGTGAGGCTTTTTTTTTCGTATGGAAAACCAATACTTTATATACATGCATGCCCCCGCACACATGTAAAAAAATATATATATATATTTATACATATAAATAAACATATATATATATATAATATATATATGTGTTATGTGTGTGTGTTTATTTATATGTATAAATACATGTACATATATGGTTACATGTGTATGGGTGCATGTATGTATTATTGTGTTGGATTTCTATACAAAAAAAAATGCCTGCTCGTGTTCCTTGAAAATATATATATATATATATATATATATATATATATATATATATATATATATATATATATATATATACAGAGAGAGAGAGAGAGAGAGAGAGAGAGAGAGAGAGAGAGAGAGAGAGAGAGAGAGAGAGAGAGAGAGAGAGAAATCATGAATGAATCAAATTTTCAGAGGTGGTCCGGCTCCCTCAGGAATCGAACAGCTGGCCTCTGGCTGGTGATGCAAATGTTCAAACCACTGTGTTCTATTTTTTATCGGTTTGGGAATGTATGTAAAATTTATCTGTAATACACTCATGAATGTTTCTGTAAAATTAAAAGAAATACATCAGCAACGCGCCGAATATTTCTATTCTGATATAGAAAAAAGAAACACTTTAATTAAAGAAAATTTAAAAATTCTCAAATAAATGACCAGGCCCATTCATTTGCCTCTTTTGCCTCCGTTTATTTCAGAAAAAACAAATCCATTGAGAATTTTCGTTTGAGGCTGAAAGAACCAGATTTTGAGTCACTGGTCATTCGCAGTTCATTGGTATTCTGGGCGGAATAAAAGCCTAATCCTGAAAATAAATTCTTTGAATAATTTTATCTTTCACTTTTGGAGGCCAATGAAGTTTCACAGGGATTTTAGATTTGATTTTATAGTGACTGTTTTCTTCGCTGGCAAAGCTTAGAAAATTAAGATTATTTTACGCAGGATATGTTTCTGTTTATTACGTGTAACCACAACTAGAATATTTTCAACTTTCGTCTTAATTTCAAAACATTTTAACAAGGAAAAATTCATCATAGTTGCATTAGCCCTGCAACTATGCAGGAACACTGGTAAAACAAAAGTTAGAAATTTGTCATAATGAAAATGAAACGCTTGAGATTCTGATAACTAGTGATTCAAACCAGCATTCGTTTTTTTTCCTCATTTTGGCAAACGCAAAAAACGAAAACCGAACAGTTCAGACCCCTTACCAACGAGTATATCTGCATGTCTGCCGAGCCCTAATCTGAGTAAAAGTCCTGGTGAAGTTAAAAATGTTGTCAACTAGTGATAAATTACTGAAAAATACATTTTCCACAGAGGATTTTGCAAAGAGATGAAAATAGTCCCAGCTCAAACTATCATAGACACGTGGCATACATACAATTCAACACTGCCGGCGCGGCACCCAGAGGACAGGACCCCATAAAGAAATGCTCCCACTTGACAACTGAATTCAGTCCATCTTGTGATGAAACAAATGCACAGCGGAAGAGCGAACGCCATCTAGGGATTAGGGTTGCAATCAAATTAGTGGGGGCCATAGTCATGTCGCGCATGACCCCATCCTGGGAAATGAACGAGAATGGAAAAAGTACTTTTCTTGATTAATAGAGAGATTAGAGAGAGAGAGAGAGAGAGAGAGAGAGAGAGAGAGAGAGAGAGAGAGAGAGAGAGAGAGAGTTCTTGCTAGATTCTGAGGATTACAATAAACGTGATGTGGGTGTATACTGATAACTTTTTGAGGACAGACGTCAGGGAGTAAAAGGAGCAGAAATAATAGAAATGTTTGGCAATGTTTGCTTTCCCCTCACCGAGTAAAAATAATAAAAATTATCATGCTTATTATCCTAACTGGTGTTATTTTCTTGCAATCACAAGTGTCTTACTTTTAATGAGATCAAATATTCACTTTATGAATTTAATACATAATAAAAAAAAGAATGGATTAGATGAAAACGAAATGAAAATATAAACGAACTTAAAGGAGGGCAAAACCAAAATAATATTAAAAATGTATCAAGTATACCGATCTAGAAGCTATTTTCAAAGAAGCTAAATATAACAGGAAGAATACAACCACTTTTTTATTTGTTTATCTATTTCATTATCTACTGAATTATTTTCAACAGATATTACAACCAAGATATCTCAACTCCCCAAGGTTAATTCGAATAGTATATTAGTACTAACAAAAACTAAATTTGATTAGTCTACGTTTTTTATCCTGATTGATAAATAAAATGGAAACTCTTAAGATCTTCTAAGACTCATTCAAGGCCCTTGTGACTCACGTTTTACATATTTCAAGGTTCGACATAAAGACACGAAAGGTTCGTGTCTTTATGAGTTCGTGTGACCACGAATACACTGGCTGATCCGTGCACACGTACGCTGACAAGAATAAATGTCAATACATAACCACAGCAGTGCTGTCTATGCATTCCGGTGACCATGAGCGAGAAGGCGTCAGGTTTTCACTTTATAAAAATAAAATCAATTTGACGGTCTATTTAGCTACGAAGGATTTTTTTCATTTGTATTCTAAAGTTTCTGATGCTTGCTTTACCTATCTCTGGAAGCCTTTCTCTTTCGTGAAATGCAAGGCATGTCACTAGCTTTTCTCTCTCTCTCTCTCTCTCTCTTTACAAATTACGGTTCACAGGATTTAATAGAATAATTTTTCCAGTTGTATTTGATCTAATACATACATACATGCATACATACATAAATACATACATACATACATACTTAATGAGAGAGAGAGAGAGAGAGAGAGAGAGAGAGAGTCTCTCTCCCCCTCTCTTATTAATTTTAGTTTAATAGTTTTAATAAAATAATTTTCAGTTGTATATGACCTACATACATACATTCATACATACATACATACATACAGAGAGAGAGAGAGAGAGAGAGAGAGAGAGAGAGAGAGAGAGAGAGAGAGAGAGAGAATCATTCTCCTGTACTCTGACATTTGAGTCACGCAACTAATCCCACAGGAGCCAAGTTAAACCCGGTTCCAGAATTCGCTGCGTAAGCTCAGCGGATAATCAGACCTCGTGCGTAATTCTCATTATGTTATCACGAGATAATCCGGATTTCACCCGGAGATAATCCGTCAGTAGTAATCTGCAGGTGATGGTTTATGTTGGGACAGTTTATTAAGATCGAATACACAAACACTGTATAGCAAAATTTAATGTTTTTATATATATATATATATATATATAAAATTTAATGAGTATATATATATATATATATATATATATATATATATATATATATATATATATATATATATATATATATATATATATATCTTCTTCTGTTTTAACGTGCTTTTATTCCCATTTTTATATATGTTATATTTTACTTGTACATAAGGTACTTAAAATTATTTCAGTTGATAAAGGAACAGGGTGATTAATCTAATGGCATTTACAAACTCATTTTACATTCCTGAAAAGAATCATGATTGAAAGATATAGATAAAAAAAGTATACATATGAAATATGATAAAGTACAACGCTAGCGGATTTTATTTCTTGTAGGATTGAAATGAACGACTCAGTTTTAGAAAAAGAAAATTAATTATTTGAAATAAAATTAATTAACATGGTTAAAAGAATTAAATAAAATGAAATTGGTTATACTGAGAACAACTTTATCCTTGAGGTTTTAAAGTTTTAATCTGAGTTTGTGCACGTGTACGTACACGTGAATTTATATGTACGTGTATTGATGACAGCTCCGCATACATAAAAATTCACGTGGACGTTCATGTGCACATACACTACTTCAAACACTTACATTAATCTCACGCATGAAGCATTGTTCTCAGTATACCAGATTTAATTTTATTTAATGCTTTTAACCTTGATCATTTATTTTATTTCAGATTATTAATTTTCTCTTTCTAAAACTAAATCATTCACTTCAATCCTACGAGGAAAAATCCGCTATCGCTGCGTTTTTTCATATTTCGTACATATAGGCCTACTTTTTTATTTATATATTTTAATCGTTATTCTTTAAAGGAATGTACTTTACCGTTTCGCAAGACTTACGAGAATCGAATAGATTAAAGACACGTATATAAATTTAATAATATTCTTTGATACAGGAAACAATGAGAAACAACTAAAAAATACGCCGAAGTTTCTTCGGCTCAATCGAGTTTTCCGTACAGCGTATAATGCTGTATGAAGCTCTCAGCTACTGCCCATGAAACTCTCAGCCGCGGCCCATTAAAATTTCAACCACGGCCCGGTGGTGGCATGTGTTATTGGCACCTATAGCGGTGCCAGACGCATGATCATGGTTAAATTTAACCTCAAATAAAATAAAAACTACGAGGCTAGAAAGCTGCAATTTGGTATGTTTGATGATTGGTAGGTGGATGATCAACAATTTGCAGCCCTCTAACCTCAGTAGTTTTTTTAAGATCTGAGGGCGGACAGAAAAAGTGAGGACCGACAGACAAAGAGCCATCTCAATAGCTTTCTTTTACAGAAAACTAAAAAGAAAAAATTTACAACTGTACAAAAGAAATGACAAATCCTCTAAAACGTTTAAACATATGGAGAAAATGCAACAATTTCTTTTATGACAAAACTGAAATGCAGTAATATACAAAAATACAGAGAATACTTCAAGGTTCCCGAAACAAGCAAACTAATAACGAGGTCAAAGAGGAGACAACCACAATATTTTCTTATTCTCTTAAAAATTCTGAAAATGACAAAGGGAGGATTCTTGGGTAATTTGCGATAACAAACAGACGAGTTCTTAATGAAATTTTAACAATAAAAATACGATCGTAATAAAGGCAGACGTCCATAACAAATCTGTAATATCAAAAGATATTTTAGATATCTTTTGAGTATTTTTTACGATCAAAAAAGACAAACGCATTGTTCGGGATTGCAAAATGATAACTCGTATCAAAAGACGAAAAAGAAATAAATGAACAAAAGCCCGTGACAAACACGAACAGAAAAAAAAGGCATTAAAAAAAAAATATAAAAAAACAAGAATAAGCAAAGAAAGGGGCCATAAAGGGAATGGGATACTACAGTGGTTTCCCAAAAGGTGAATTGGACCATAAAACACAATTTGCAATTGAATTACAAGGAAGAAAGACCCGCACGGTTTTGGAAACAACACAACAGGCCAGTTCATCCCGACCTCTCTGCATCAATTGAAGGGCGGCACGAGAGAAACTCCTCAGTTCTTTGCGGGGTCTTTTATACGACTTTTTCATTGTCTTTAAATTTTTCCTTTACGGTTTGCGTCTTTCGTCATTACATTGTTTATTTTATTTTAAGACATTCCATCACTATCGTCGTCAGTGACGAAGTGAACGATAAAAACACGAGTCTTTCACTTAATTTACGTTTATAAATGCCGGGCTAAGTGCAATTATGAGTTAATTTGGAATCTGACTCATTCCATTTGTCTGATGGCTTTAACTCTTTATGCATTACTAAAAGTACCAAAGAAGCAGTAAAAGTATATCATCCATAAAGGTCTTTCATACCATTTTTTGAATGGGTATTTCCATTAGGTCCAGTCAGTATCTGTTTATTTTTTCGTACAGAATGAACTGAAAATCCATACTGATCATGGAGTGGCAATCTTCCTGCCGAACGTGTGACCTCGGGCGGCCATATTGAAACATCTCGTACAGCACAACAGTACTGTACTGTAGTGACTATTAAAAGATTACGTTATTCTATTATAAGTCAGTTACTCATTTCTGTACAATATACCTCGAAATATTGTTGTTCTGAGGATTACTGTGGCTGAAGTGAAACATTTTATGTTCTAATCTGTACATATTTCAAAAATTTGAAAGCCAAATACATTCTTAATGGCAAACAAGAAATAGCATAACTGTGGAGGCTGATCTCACTCGTGCAGCAAACTGCATTTTGTTTAGCATGTTTGGCTACACTGGTATTTCCGGGAGCATTGTTTAGAGAAAGTTTGGAAAACACGTTTGGCAAAATATGATTTCCCCGCCTTGCTCAGCGTCACGTAAACAAGCCGACGCCAGAAAATCCTAGCAAGGTAATTTCTTTATATTCTGAGGCTTTGGAATAAGGATTACAATTAGAAAGCAATATTTATTTATTTAGCATGGAATTGTTCTTGATCGAAAGACAAAACAATAAGAATACATACCGAATCAATATTCTTAGGCCTAGAATTTGCTTGGCCTGTACCTATTGTTACTATTCTTAAAGACTACTTTTTCTTTGGCATAATTATTTGATAAACTTTTAGCATAAGAGAAATTCTATTTTTTTTGTATACGATATTAAGTTGTACTTAGAATAAGATTTAAATGATAACATATCTTACTAAATTAATTTCCAGTCTATGAGACATTTATTTTGATGACAACATAAATCTAATCAGAATTTGTTACATAAATAAAAATACAACTATTTGCACTTTGAGTCGAATAATAATAGTTGTTTTCTACGGAGCGTATACTCCGTCCTGAAATACTCTCACGAAGTGTGACATTTTGGAATTTCGTTCAGAAACCTTATTTGGGAAAATGCATTATGTTCAACAAGTCTGACGCTACCTTTACATGCCTATAACAGGCCTACCTACTGCAAAGAATGCTTAATGACTAGAAAAAATTCAGCAGGTGGCCCTTTGCTTCACAGTAACATGCTCACTAGACGTGACTTGATGCCGTAACTAGTAACCTATAGGCCGACACCTACGTACTACTAAGCATTGTAGATATCGAGCAAGACCTTTCTTACTCTACATCATCTGACACATGTAAAATCATTGGTATTCTGATTCCAAAACCGAAATCACCACTGCACTTATGTACCACAATAATTTGCTGAAATCATAAGGCTTTTGAACAAAGAAAGCCTATCTACTACTAACAACACAGTTATCTGAGTAGAACAAAATTCTAGGTTGATAAAATTCAGTATGCTTTGCTTCCCTCTGGAGTGTTATTCCATTTTCTCTTGAAGAACACTTGTCCCCACTTCTGTAATCATAAACCGCGCAACGTATTTTCATGAAGATGATGAACGAAAAAAAAAAAAAAAAATCACAGACCAAATAAGCACCTATTCAATTTCCGCGGTTCACGGGTGTGTAAATATGCAAGCTAGGCCCTGCTGCTGCGCAAGCGCCAAACTATAACTAGCACTAATATACAGATAACGAGGCCCTGCTGCTGCCCAAGCGCCAAACTATAACTAGCACTAATATACAGATAACGAGGCCCTGCTGCTGCGCAAGCGCCAAGCTATAAGTAGCGCTAATATACAGATAAGGTGGCCCTGCAGCTGCGCAAGCGCCAAACTATGATTAGCACTAATATACAGGTAACGAGGCCCTGCTGCTGTGCAAGCGCCAAACTATAACTAGTACTAATATACAGATAACGAGGCCCTGCTACTGCACAAGCGCCAATCTATAAGTAGCGCTAATATACAGATAAGGTGGCCAAACCATAACTAGGCAGATAACGAGGCAGCCAAACTATGAGTAAGTAGCACTAATATGTTGTGATAACGAGGCCCTGCTGTTGCGCAGGCGCCGAACTATAAGTAGCACTAATATACAGATAACGAGGCTCTGCTGCTGCCCAAGCGCCAAACTATAACTAGCACTAATATACAGATAACAAGTCTCTGTTGCTGCGCAAGAGCCAAAACAGATAACTGCATAAGTAGCACTAATATACAGATAACGAGTCTCTGCTGCTGTACAAGAGCCGAAACTAATAGTAGCACTAATATACAAATAACGAGGTGCTACTGGCAAGAGCCGAACATAAGTAGCGCGAATATACAGATTAGGTGGCTGTTTGCGCAGGCACCAAAAGTAGCATATATACAGATAACGAGGCCTTGCTGCTGCAGCAAGAGCCGAACCATAAGTAGCACCAATATACAGATAACGAGGCCCTGCTGCGCAATGGCCAAAATATAAGTAGCACTAATATACAGATAATGAGTCTCTGCTGCTGCGCAAGAGCCAAACTATAAGCAGCACTAATATACAGATAACGAGTCTGCCTGCAAGAGCGAACTATATAGTAGCACTAATATACAGACAACGCTGCTGCGCAAGAGCCGAACTATAAGTAGCATTGATTTACAGATAACGAGGCTCTGTTGCTGCGCAAGAGCCGAACTATAAGTAGCACCACATACAGATAACGAGTCCCTGCTGCTGTGCAAGAGCCGAACTATAAGTAGCACTAATATACAGGCAATGAGTCTCTGCTGCTGCGCAAGAGCCGAACTATAAGTAGCACTAATATACAGATAACGAGTCTCTGCTGCTGCGCAAGAGCCGAACTATAAGTAGCACTAATATACAGATAACGAGGCCCTGCTGCTGCGCAAGAGCCGAACTATAAGTAGCACTAATATACAGACAACGAGTCTCTGCTGCTGCGCAAGAGCCGAACTGTAAGTAGCACTAATTTACAGATAACGAGTCTCTGCTGCTGCGCAAGAGCCGAACTATAAGTAGCACTAATATACAGATAACGAGGCTCTGCTGCTGCGCAAGAGCCGAACTATAAGTAGCACTAATATACAGGCAACGAGGCCCTGCTGCTGCGCAAGAGCCGAACTATAAGTAGCACTAATTTACAGATAACGAGTTCTCTGTCTGCTGCGCAATGGCCGAAACTGTAAGTAATTAATATACAGATAACGAGTGCCTGCTGCCGCGCAAGAGCAAACCATAAGTAGCACTCAATATACAGATAACGAGGTCCTGTTGCTGCGCAAGAGCCAAACTATAATATACAGCAGGCAACGAGGCCCTGGCTGCGCAAGTTCCATAAGCAGCACTCATTATACAGATAATGAGTCTCTATAGCAAGAAAGCGCTGTAAGCAGCACTATATACAGATAACGAGTTTCTGTTGCTGCGCAAGCGCCAACTTGTAAGACAGTACAATATACAGATAATGAGGGCTCTGTTGCCGCGCAATGGCCAAAATATAAGTAGCACTAATATACATATAATGAGTCTCTGATTGCAAAAAGAGCCAAACTATAAGCAGCACTAATATACAGATAACGAGGCTCTGTTGCTGTGCAAGAGCCAAACTATGGCCAAACTGTAAGTAGCACTAATATACAGATAACGAGGCTCTGCTTGCCGCTGCAAGCACCAAAATGCAATGCACTAATATACAAATAACGAGGCACCGCTTGCTAATATAAAGATAACGAGGTCTGCGCAAATAACGCAAGGCCAAACTGTAAGTACCACTAATATAATGATAACGAGGCTCTGCTGCTGCGCAAGCGCCAAACTGTAAGTACCACTAATATACAGATAACGAGGCTCTGCTGCTGCGCAAGCGCCAAAATATAAGTAGCACTAATATACAAATAACGAGGCCCTGCTGCTGCCCAAGCGCCGAACTATAAGTAGCACCAATATACAGATAACGAGGCCCTGCTGCTGCGCATGCGCCAAAATATAAGTAGCACTAATATACAGATAACATCTCCAGTTATTATTGAACCTCTGTGGAAGAATCTCGAGCATGCAAATAGGCATTTGTCATTTAAGGGACTAGTTCACCAAGGAACGGAAAATGACAGATGTAAAATCAGTCAAATAAAAGGATGAAAATGTAATTGAAATAAAAGATGATCGATTCCTTGATTCAAGAGTTATCAAGCGCTACAAATACCAAGGTTACAGATGTCGATAATGAAAAGTGCGAGGCAGTAAGAAATAATTTTCTTATTAATATCATGGTAGTTCATCCTCCTATATTACATGTGAAAATGATTGATGCTTAAAAATGAAATACGGAATCCTTAGAATATTAAAATAAAATCTCAACTCTAGGCAGCTTCAGTAACATAGTTTACAACGATGACATAACTTGATCTAGGTAAGACTAGAAAATAAAGGTAAAATGAAGATAACTGAAGATTATCTTCACTTGAAGATTATCTCTTCTTTTCAGAAGGGAAGCTGACGACCTAAAATATATCTTCGCTAAGTACAAGAGATTTATGGTTTCGTGGAACAGGGGAAAATGTTTAGATAAAACTTCGTCTTATTTTCATCGAAGAGGCAAGGAAGTGAAGACGAGGCGACGGGGAAAGAGGGAAAGGAAAAATGATTCAGGGAAGGATGAGGAAGATACTGATTATGAAGAAAAGAATTTTTGTGAAGTATATATATATATATATATATATATATATATATATATATATATATATATATATATATATATATATATACACATATATATAATATATAGTATATATGTATGTATGTATATATATATATATATATATATATATATATATATATATATATATATATATATATATATATATATATATATATATATATATATATATATATATATAGAGAGAGAGAGAGAGAGAGAGAGAGAGAGAGAGAGAGAGAGAGAGAGAGTGCGTGTGCTGCACACCGAGTTGAGAGGGCTATGGGCTAGCAGCCTCACCTTAAAGACTTTATGTGATTCAGAAGGTTATCAAGGAGTGTGGATGTATGTGAATTTTTGCGGATGTGTTTGTGTGTGTTCGGTGTGTTTGTTTCATTCCTAAAACCATTAACTTTTAACCCTTAATTTTTTCAAGTACTTCTGTCAATGAGGAAAAAATAAAACAGGCCTCCATAATTATTTCCATTTCTGTTACTGGATTTCAGGATTACCTGCAATAAAGAGAGAGAGAGAGAGAGAGAGAGAGAGAGAGAGAGAGAGAGAGAGAGAGAGAAAATCAAATGCCCAGTTTATCCTATGTTAAAGTCTATCACATTAAGACAATCTGTTCGCTTGTTTTAGAGTTTAGCCTGAAAGTCCAATCTTCTTCAGTGTAATGAGTCTTAGCAGTTCGAAACCTGTAGTCTTTGCAACTGACTAACATTATTTGCTTTTGCAAACTGAGTTCGGAACATTCTGTCTTCATAACAGAGTTTGAGACATTATTTCTCGTCTTTTGCAACTGAGTTCGTTATGTTTGCAACTGAGCAAATTTGCAACTGAGCTGATTTCGTCTTTTGACGAGTTCGAAACATTATTTCTCGTCTTCTGCAACTGAGTTCGAAACATTATTTCTCTTCTTTTGCAACTGAGTTCGAAACATTATATCTCGTCTTTTGCAACTGAGTTCGAAACATTATTTCTCGTCTTTTGCACCTGAATTCGAAACATTATTTCTCGTCTTTTGCAACTGAGTTCGAAACATTATTTCTCGTGCTTCGTAACCAAGTTCTAAACGTTATTTCGGAGCTTCGATTTCTCGCTTTCGTTACCGAGTTCGAAACACTGCGTTTCATTACCGAGTTCGAAACATTATTTCTCGTGTTTCGTAAGCGAGTTCGAAACATTATCTCTCGTGTTTCGTAACCGAGTTCGAAACATTATTTGTCGTGTTTCGAAAACAATTTCGAGTTTCGACGAGTCTGATCTCACATTATTTCGGACCTTCGATTTCTCTCTTTCATTACTGAGTTCGAAACACTGCGTTTCATTACCGAGTTTAAACATTATTTCTCATGTTTCGTAACCGAGTTCGAAACATCATCTCTCGTGTTTCGTAACCGAGCTTGAAACATTATTTCTCGAGATTCGTAACCGAGTTCGAAACATTGCGTTTCATTACCGAGTTCAAACATTATTTCTCATGTTCGTAACCGAGTTCGAAACATCATCTCTCGTGTTTCGTAACCGAGCTTGAAACATTATTTCTCGAGATTCGTAACTGAGTTCGAAACACTGCGTTTCATTACCGAGTTCGAAACATTATTTCTCATGTTTCGTAACCGAGTTCGAAACATTATCTCTCGTGTTTCGTAACCGAGCTTGAAACATTATTTCTCGAGTTTCGTAACCGAGTTCGAAACATTAACCCCTGTGTTCACAACCTAGTTCGAAGCTTCATTTCAGTCGTTCGAAAGCGTGTTCGAATATACGACCTCGAGCCTTGGCAAGGAACAGCTCCTTAGCCACGTGCAAGTAATTAATGAGTATATCGTCATTCATACTGGAGTTGTATATCCAATTCTGTTGCTGCTGATTAGAGGAGCCCTCAAAATCCAACTGGGTTTCATTGTCTTGTTTTCGCAGTATTTCATCCTCGTTATTTGCAATCCTTTTTATCTCCCACATTCGGTGGGATAATTAGAGTTTAGACCTCGTGATTTAACCTGTTATGGCTGAAATGAGTGCATGGTTTGCATTGGTTATTTTCCCTTTCTGTGATTGCAATGGCAAAATGCAATATTTTTGTTATGATTGCCATAATGTGTGGCTATTTTTTTCCCAATGCAGATCATTTTTTTTCTCCCATGAGAATGATATCTTAAAATATCTTATTATTTAGAAACTACAGAAGTGATTTACTCAAAGGCATCCCAACGAATATTGTGATTCTTATTCAAGGCAAACGCGAGAGAAATCAGAATCATGACTGTATTATTACTTTGTTTTTAAATCAGACAATTTCTCTCTCTCTCTCTCTCTCTTACATAAAGGAATGTTTGTGATAAAGTAAGGTCAATAAATACTTCATTCGTTAGATTATTTAAGCAGAAGTGCTCTCTCTCTCTCTCTCTCTCTCTCTACTTATATACTACTACAAAATAAATAAGGTTTATAAAGATTCAGTGTGCCGTTATATGAGTGAATGATATCGTCCTCTAACTCTCTCTCTCTCTCTCTCTTCTCTCCTCATGTATTACCAATGAAATAAGGTTTATAAAGATTCAGTGAACTGTGCTTAATGGAGTGAATGCTATCTCTCTCTCTCTCTCTCTCATTCTCTCTCTCTCTCTCTCTCTCTCTCTCTCCGGCCTAGGTAACCGATTCCATTCGGCAAATAAAGCATCAAGAGAACGTCACCCAGCAACAGTACGAATAAATAATCTGAACAGCAGATCATCACTCACGGGATGACCTTTCCATCACTCGTTTGGAATGACGGACAGCCATGACGTCAGTATGACGTCACTCCCCCTCGCTTCTGCCTGACGTCCAGGACGCCTTGCCTAGGTAACTTTTATTCTGCGTCTCTAATCTCAACTTATTAGCGACAGGTTTGAGGTAGTTAAAACACACACACACACACACACACACACAGAGAGAGAGAGAGAGAGAGAGAGAGAGAGAGAGAGAGAGAGAGAGAGAGAGAGAACATACACTCAAATAGCACAGTACACTGAATCTTTATAAACCTTATTTCGTGGTAATATATGAGAGAGAGAGAGAGAGAGAGAGAGAGAGAGAGAGAGAGAGAGAGAGAGAGAGAGGACGATATTATTCACTCACATAGCACACTGAATCTTTATATAATCCAAAGAATAAGGTATTTATGAATCATATTTTGTCACGGAATTCCTTTATGGCAAAAGAGAGAGAGAGACAGAGAGAGAGATAAAACAAGACGCTTTTGACACACGTGAGAGGCAGACACATGACAGGTATGTGGTTACTTATGTAGTAGGTATGTGTGCAAGTGTTTGAGCGTGGGTGTGAAAAAAACAGACTGACAGACAGACATACAGACAAAAAGACAGAGTCGATATGCTAAAACAGATACACATAAAATACCAAACAGAGATATAAACGAAGAGGCATAGGTCTAGAAATCAAAACAGTACATGTCCTATGAAACCAGAACGGAAATTGGATAGGCAAACGTTTTGCAAGTTGAAAAGGATCACTGGCCCTTCGTACATTTTGCAATGTGTTGCGAATCTCCACTCACAGTACGAATAGCTGTGTCAGGAAAGGAAATGACAACAGTTGAACTTTGCAACGTAAATACTAGCAAATGAAATTAAATCATGGCGTGAAACCTGAAACTGAAACAAGGACTGGAAAGTAGAAAGAAATTAGGACATGAAATCTAAGACTGAAATGAAAATGAAACGTGAACGTTGAAGAGTGAAATGAAACATTGACACGAAACATAAAACAATAACTTACGGGCTATGGAGTTTGATCTGCTGAATCCTTGTATACATAAAAGAAATTTATACTTTTAATGAAACGATTTGCCATTCTGAATAACCTTCTAGAGAAAAATATGTGTTCTTATTTAAAAAAAAAATCAGTTGATCCTAAGAGGAAAAAAGTTTACCTTTTTAATACTGCTACTGAGAAAAGCTGTTTTTTACACTCACTGATAAAAATTTTGGTCCTTAAGCAAAGCTGTAGAGAAATTTTTTTTATTCTATTTGATATTATTGCCAAAGAAAGAAATGTCTTACTCAACACCCTTGATATTCTTTTCTAAAAACTCTATCCCATAATATATTAAAATACATTTAATCTTTTTCAGTATTCTTACAGATTAAAGTCATTTTAGTATTCAGTACCTTACAGGAAATGTCTGGACTTCTAGGAATATATATAATCACCATTCTACCACACCCCTACACAGACAACTTCAAGCATTCAGTACCAATAAAGATAAACAATTTTGATTTGTCAATACCCTTTAGAAAGTAATTACCCCCTTTCCATTAACTTTCTAAGGAAATACTTAGGCTTTTGTTCACCCTTTCATATATAACGGGATTAGTTCTGTTTATTAAGGTCTTTTAACTATTGACCCTTTTCAAAGATTTCAAGGGATAAAACTTTGCATGAGTGGGTAGTTCAATTGAAAGAATAAAATCTGTCTCTTCCTTTGAAACGGGTGAAAAGACTTCTGGGAACATAATTACTTTCATGAAAAGCCCTGTTTGACCTATTTATAACAGGAGTCTATTGTATCTGCACTCTTCGGTTACTGAAAATCATAAATCTACTTGATAAGCGAGACAGGACAATGGACAAAAAAAAGCCCTTCTGATTAAAATCATTCTAATGAAAAGCATCTATAGTCACATTCTTTAATGAATATACTTATTTGCAGTAACTGTACAGAGTTTTGGGACTCATTATAGTCTCAATGGCTCACGTCATCTGCCTTTTAAAAGGAAGAAGTGTTACATCATAGTATCCAGAAACAGCAAGGTCTTGAATATCTAAATGAGTGGGAGAAGCAGTGTGAATACCAGCTTGCAAGCTCCCGGGTGTCTTTAATTTTCTGTTTAATAACCAGCATTAGTTACATCATAGCAATATTGATCTCTCTCTCTCTCTCTCTCTCTCTCTCTCTCTCTCTCTCTCTCCCTCCTGTCGCTGATCTTTGAATTGCTCGTAGGTTAGACTTAATCCTCTGATGGTGGTCTGTCTCCTTCTGTGGGATCCATTTCTACTTTCCTCAGCTATTAATCCAGCTGTAAAGGAAATAGGTCACACTCTCACTGATTTCCCCCAGGCTTCATAAGGCTCTCACTCTGTGTGTGTGTGTGTGTGTGTGTGTGTAAATGTATCCCAAAATCTAGTTTTCTCTCCCTCCCATCTCTCTCTAATAAGCGTATCCCAAAACGTTTTATCTCTCTCTCTCTCTCTCTCTCCGTAAAGGTATCCCAAAATCAAGCCTGATCTTCCTCCCCTCTCTCTAACAAGGGTATCCTAGACCGGTCGCTACTCTCTCTCTCTCTCTCTCTCTCTCTCTCTCTCTCTCTCTCTCTCTCTCTGAGGGAACCCACTATCCTATTTAATAAAAACGTCTGGAGTCACGAACAGAATCAGGTCGTAGAATCATTGTTTAAAATCAAGAGCTCATCAAAAAAATCTTGAGTATATTAGATTATCCAATGGCTTAATTAAGATATCGAGTTTTTAGAGATGATTTACACAACCGCCATTAATTGAAGATCCTTGTCTCTGTCTCTTTGTATATTCATACATACATATATATGACATTATATATATATGAGAGAGATATAGATATATATATATATATATACTATATATATATACACATCATACATATACATGTATATACTGTGTGTATATATATATATATATATATATATATATATATATATATATATATATATATATATACAGTATATATATATATATATATATATATATATATATATATATATACATGATGAATTGCTATCCCATTTATGCATCTAGGCTGTATATTACAACTGAAAAATGATTACATGCAGACGAGTTTGCCAGCCTCATTGTATACTTTAATTACTGAATGAATAAAATGATGAAATTCCGGTTATTTTGGGGTAAATTGCAGTATCTGCGTTTTTATTATGAGAATTTATAATAAACTCCTTGAATCAATCTAATGATCATTACTTCAATAAACTTACATGAACTAGGACCCTTACATAATAGCTATCTTTATATATAAAAACAAAATAAAATAATGGTAATTTATTAAGTTATCTTTATCTTCTTTTATTTTTACATATAAAGATAGATAAGAGAGAGAGAGAGAGAGAGAGAGAGAGAGAGAGAGAGAGAGAGAGAGAGAGAGAGAGAGAGAGAATCCTAGAACGAGAATTAGCTCAAATACCTTGTAAGAAACCGACGTGGTAGGAATGACGAAAGCCTTTGGTGAAAAGATATTAGAAATGAATAAAAAGGAATAAAATGGAACCTTTTAAATCATTTCTCCATTTGTAATATTAACCCCAGCAATGTCATTCATTAAACAAACCAACATATGCACAAACTCATACCTAATTTTTACATTTCTTTGTAGCTCTAATTGAGGGCCTCGTATAAAAGTCTTAATACTCAAGTATGCGGTTCGAATGAAATTCTAAGCTGTGGTCTTTGGTGAAATTCCCATTTTCTTTGATAAAATAGCCAGATTAGGCAGTCAGAC
>NC_089755.1:39410120-39417620 GCF_040412425.1 Macrobrachium rosenbergii
ATTTCAACTGAATTTCATTGGGAATAGTAGTAATTAACCGTAGGATATGTCAAGTAAATATTACTAAAAACATGATCATTAAACCTTTGGAAATTTAAAGTAAATTTTAGCACTAGCAGGGGCCTCCCACACTATGGTAATTTTCAGTAAATTTCATTAGGAATAATAACATTCAAAGCATTGAAATGCAATGTAGATAACATTGACAACAGGAGCACTAAACTGTGTTAGGTTTAAGTAATTTCCTATAGTAACGGCAGCCATTTGAACTCTAGCAATTTGAAGTAAATTTCATTGGAAAAAGCTGCACCTGTTTATGGAAATGTAATAAAAATTACTTTTTCACCAGAGACAATATTAAGTAATGTCAGTTCTAACAGGAGCCATTCAGACTATAGCAATTTAAAGTAATTTTCATTGGGAATAGTTTCAGATATAATATGAAAATGTAATATAAATCCCACTTTTAACAAGAATCAATATTTATTAATGTCTTTTCTAACAAGAGCCATTCAAACTGTGGCAATTCAAAGTAATTTCACTGGAAGCAGCCGTACTTAAATCATGGAGCTATAATGCAAGTTACTGTGCAAGAGGAACACTAAAACTGGGGTAATTAAATGTAAATTACAGTGACAACAGGAACCAAAGAAACCCCTTAAACTGAAGCAAATTTCACGGAGGAGAAAAGTATCACTAAAGTTGTGGACATTTAAAGTAGATTTTACTGATGAGGGGAGCCACTCAAATCATGACAGTTGACGTAAATGGCACAAGAGAGTTATGTACCAATAGCAACCTACAGCTTGACTTCGTAAGAGAGCAATCAGTTTTACAAAATAGAAATAAATTAGCATTAGAAGAAGCAAAGTTAATTATGATTTTTTCTTGGGTGAAACGCCGAAGTTAATCAAAATTAACTTGCTAATAATATAATGAGCAGAGATGACAAACAGCCCTCCCTATCCTCTGAATAAAGAGTCAAGGAAGATGACAGAGAATTACGAAAGAAAATTTGTGAGTCTTCGCCATCAGTAAACTTATCGGTACTTAGTTGGAAAAAGTCGTCAACTAATTATCAAAGGTTCCTTGAAGTCTTCAGACTAATTCTCTCTCTCTCTCTCTCTCTCTCTCTCTCTCTCTCTCTCTCTCTCTCTCTCTCTCTCTCCCCAAGGCGATGAAGAGGTATGAGAAGTGTTGAAACTTTGGCTCTTCTTAATTGGTGGAAATTCTTTCATTTCTTGGTTACTTCCTTTTGTATGTATGTATGTTTTTATCAATGTACGTATATATGTGAGGATGTATGTATGTATGTATGTAACGAGTGTCAGACTGGTTTAGACTGACAAAGGAAGAAATTTAAGACCGCATGCTAATTATTATTACTCTCTCTCTCTCTCTCTCTCTCTCTCTCTCTCTTCTCTCTCTATATATATATATATATATATATATATATATATATATATATATATATATATATATATATATATATATATATTACACTGGGAATTCAAGGATCTGAGAGCTGTACTTAAGTAAGCATGCTTGGATAACTGTAGGATTAACTTGTTTCATTTGCGGTCAAAAAACAGCGAATTCCGTGGCGGCAGCTGATTAAAGGAAAAAGCATCGCTCTGTTGTTTTCCAACGAGTATAAGTGGAATAGACCCTAGCTGTGTGACTCAGTTATAACGATACACTACCCTCTAATAATAATAATAATAATAATAATAATAATAATAATAATGTTCTTAAAGGATAGTCAGTGCAAGCTACATATATACTCGTATCTCCTAACTTATTACCTTCTTGTACCAATCCACACCTGATCTCTAAGATCGGAATGGGCCTATTGAGTGAAGGGTCGATATACCCTCTACTGAATATTTTAAAATGTTTTATCTACGACGACCTTAATGCGAAAAAAAGTGTTAATGCAAAATTCAAACGCACAAAGGATTTGAGAGCAAATTCCATTAAGCTGGAATCCAGAGAGAAGATTCATTGACAATCTATTTTGGCTGTGTTGGGGAAATGCTTACGGGAATTTTATTGACAACATACTCAGAATTTACTGCTTCAAAGGGATCGCCCCTCGAGCTTCTAATGGCGGGCGGCCTCATCAAACGGGACGGAAGCAAGAACTGACCGCGTGAACAAATATTATGAAGAACTGCCAAAATGATATTAGAGTAATGAGCGATCTGTGAGTGGCGTCTCTCCTCGCTTGGAACGACTTGAACCCCGTTGAATTTCTGTAAGGTTGAAAGCAATGTATTCTAGATAAATGTATGTAGTTAGAGATTTGTTGTAGCCTATTGTAAATCATTTAATGAATAAAAGCTTAAAAAAAAATTCTTTGTGAAATATGATAATACTATTTATAGTTTTTTTTTCACAGTTTCTTTTGTAAGTATTTTTTTTTAGATGATGAATAATGACTGATAAACTTTCATTTTTTAAATGCATGAGCTTTCAGCGATGTGTTCCTTTGATAACTGACAATACCAGCGGTTCTTCCACAATAAATTATTTTTTAGCAATCTGTACTTTTGAGGTAGACAAAATAAAAGCAACAAATTGAAAATAGAATAGTATAGAAAAACTTTCACTGTTTTGCCCACAAATGTGGAGATATATAATAATAAACTTGAAAGAGACAAACAAAAACAAGAAATTCGTATCGGTTTTCAAATTCTTCTCCTTGTCGAGAATCTGATGACAGGTAATTTAAGTACTGACATTTCCTAAATTGGAAAATTATTATTCATATGATCTTACAATTTTTCAATGACCCAATTTTCTATCTTTCTTTTGAGCAAAAATGAGAAATATTACCGCCATAATCAATTTAAATGAAACATTTAAATTATAATCCAGTGAATAATTCAATTACAATTAAATCTCTGACGTTTCATTGATTATTTTCCTATAAATACAGTATAATCTAATTATGGGTTAAATTATGTTGTATCTTTCATTTTTTTTTTATTAAATGCTTCCATCTTTAGCTACATGGAGAATGGCGTTGATTTATGGAGAAAAAATGCAAACCCACTAATATCCCATCCCTCCCCACCTCTCTCTCTCTCTCTCTCTCTCTCTCTCTCTCTCTCTCTCTCTCTCTCTCTCTCTCTCTGCCAGTAGACAACGCCTCTTGGCGGAGCTGAAATTCCTAAAGTTAAGAACTTCAAATGTCAGAAAACTTCTGATGTCTCTGAATATTAAGTTTCTGAAGAAGGGGAAAGAGAGAGAGAGAGAGAGAGAGAGAGAGAGAGAGAAGAGAGAGAGAGAGGAGAGAGAGAGAGAGAGAGAGATACACATCCCAAAGCTATTCTACTCTCTAGGACGAAGACTTAAATGGAATTTTGTATATGTTCTTTGAATGTATCATAAGCAAGCAGAATTGCTGTTAATTATTCTGCTTAAAGAGTCTGTATTCACATAAATTCGTGTGTTTATGACAGTAATTAGCCATTAATTTCCATATCCATAATCTTTTTGTGGAATCGACAACATTTAACGTATAAATTCGAATATATTTGACGGTAATTAGCCATAATTTTCCATATCCATTTTTTTTATATTTCACAGCAGATTTTTTTAAGTTTTTATTCATTTAACGTCAGTCGCTTCTAAATTCGAAACGACCTATAATACGAAATCCTATCAAATAAATGGATGATGGCTGTATCTGCCCTGTTAATTTGATGGTGTCGAAATTTTTATTGCCTATGTAACAGAAGGCGAGAATTTCACGGAACCCAACGAGCACACTTTGTTCGTCTGAATTATTAGAGTGCGGAATGAATATGACAATAGTAGGTGTTATTATACTTTGGTTTGGTGATTCTCTATCCGTATTCGTAAATGATAATTGATCAGTGAAGCCGAGATTTATCAGGGAATGAGGTCACTGGGAATTTGCTCATCATTGATAATACTGTCTTGGTTAACTACAACCGTGATGATAATTAGTATTAGTTTTTGCATAATATTTTTTTTTATGTTGAGTTTTTTCATTAATAATATTAAATTCTGCATAATAATAATAATAATAATAATAATATTATTATTATTATTATTATAATCAACCAAGGAACCCCTGTGACGAGGCTATAATATTGCGAATTAAAATATTTATGCACAGAGTTAAAAATGATAACTCGGTGCTTAAATATTTTTAACACTACTATGGCTTTTAATTCTCAATAATAATAATAATAATAATAATAATAATAATAATAATAATAATAATAATAATAATAATACTCGTAGAAGCATGAGTCTGAAAATGGAGAAGTAAATCCAGTTATGTATATGTACATATACATAACTGTGGATTTGCTTCTCCAATAATAATAATAATAATAATAATAATAATAATAATAATAATAATAATAATAAATATGGGTATGATAAAGGGCTTGGTACCTATGAATAGCCAAAAATGAAACGAAAAGATGAAATATCCATAACAGTCTGTTACATAATAATATCATCTTCAGATCCTGATAACAGAACAAAATGTTCCACGAAAAAAAGTTTTTTGTAAAAAATTTTGTTTTCAAATCAGTATAAACGGTTTAATAAAAATTTGCTGAAATCTCTACACGTTAATGCCAATGGCCCCTAAGTACTATCTTCTAAAAATAGCTTACGAAGTACTTGTTCCTTCTCCCTTAAAAACAGTCCATCACGTGCTTTGTATGGATGAACAGTTGAACGAAAGTGCTGGATGTTAATGAATAGTTGCGTAAATGGGGTTTACGAGACGTGCTTTGCACAGATGAACGGTTCATTAGATGTTCTTTTTTCAAAGAGAGTGAAAAACTGAATATTGTTTGAAGAACTTTACGTGGATGATCCCTTGACTAAAAGTACTTTGCAGTGGAGGTGATAAACTGTTGGTTAACGGGATAAATGCTAATAAGCAACTGACTAAATATATTTCAGAGTATGAAAGATTATAATGGATGAAATACTTTAAAAGGTAACACATACAGTTTAAGTGTTTCACAAACAGCCAGAAGTAAAGAAGTGCTTTGGAAAGGAAGTGAAGAAACACTTGGTTAAGCACTTCGAAAACGGGTAAAGCGCTTAAAGTTATAGGAGGAGGTGGTTTTGCAAAATGAATTTCTCTCTCTCTCTCTCTCTCTCTCTCTCTCTCTCTCTCTCTCTCTCCTGGCGTAAATAATTGATCCAAATACAATTATTCACTTACTCAGCTGACCCGAACATCATATTTCCCTTCATGTTCATAAAACATCCATTAGCCAATCGACTCATGAATAAAGACATAAGAGTTTTATCGCCAATGGTATGGAAAGCGTTATTTATAGAACATTACGTTCGAGTAACAGCTAGAAGGACAGTTTGTTACCCGAAGGACAATGGTCGCAGTCCATTCCATCCCCAGAGGGAGATATTATTCTACGAAGTGGACTGAGGGTTCGGGATAACTTCGGAGTTTCCCGGAGTGGTGATAACTCTCTCTCTCTCTCTCTCTCTCTCTCTCTCTCTCTCTCTGTGTGTGTGTGTGTGTGTGTGAGTGTGTGTATGTGTGTGTGTTTGACTACATACTTTCCAGATTTTATGGCCCATTGCTGTTCGTAGCAGGCCATTAAGGTCTGTTGCAAGTTTTGTTCACGCTGGATACCTTACACGAAAGGGACCTGTAAGATACTTTTAAACTTACTCTTTCGTCCACGTTTGGGACAAGCACGAGTATCATCTGCCATAACAGACGTCTTGACATTGCGAGAGCGCTTAAGTGAAGCTGCTGAGTGTAGCTATAGGAAGTGGTTGCGTACGCACAGGAGGAGTTTACGCGATGGTGGAGAGTTGCCCCTTCCTAAGCATTCGTGTTTGAGACGTATTCAAACTCTCCCGTAAAAATAACCCTTCCAATTACTTGGGATGAATGTGGCAGAAATGCCTGGAAATCCAGACGCAAGGAAATGGAATTTTCCTGGTTGGAAAAATGCACAGAGCACCGAAATGGAATATCATGACTTCGGCGCACACAGGATATAGTATTGAAGAAAGTTGAGGAATAAGGAAGTATTTCTTGGGTATACATACAATTGAAATGTATACGGACTCGGTAAAAATGGCTTTCAAGGATCTGAGGAGAATAAGGCACTTCCAACTGCTGAAATATGACCACTCGTAACGATATAGAAAAAATGGATTTTTTGTGTGACAATATACTGTCATGAACAACGTTAGAATTTTCAAGGATTTCACAGTTAAATGCTACGAGAGATGAAACGTTAGTTACCAGAATTATAAATTTGTAATGACATGGGAACAAACAGGGATTCCGTAACTGGTAAATATTCAAGTTTTGAAGATTTAGGCGAAAATGTAAAACATTTTAAGTAGGCTTGTGGGCCAGGTTTTATTTTGAGTAAATGTAAAATTAATGCATTTATGTTATGCTGCGCTTACTCGTTTGTTCTACATCGTAAACATTAAAGATACTTATATCTTATAATCCGGCATAACACAGATTGTCAGTTGAAAGGTTGCTGTTATAATTATGCATGACGACCGTATCAATATTGCAAGCTTAACTGAATGTATGTTTCATAAATATAAGTGAAAATAATTTACCGCTATACAAGTATGCTGGAAAATTTAAGCAAACTGCATTGAACAATCACTGCTGACTTACAAAAAAAAAAAAAAAGTCGAGATGTTATATAAATCTAGTAAAAATGTGATTGCAACAGCGATTTTAGGTCTATAACACCTCACTCATAAGTAATTTCCAAATTCATACTGTAACAACAAACCTGATGTCAATCACTGTTGACTGATTTACATCAGGTAACATGAAATCGACTCGACGAATTATAATATTGACCTTTAGCACGTTAAAAACTTTTCCGAGCAAATCAGCTTTGGATATTCCCGTGATCTGCGAATATTAAGTGAAATATATAACGACAGTTTGGAGTTGTAAGTTAGGGTAGGTAGTGGGATTAATTCTGATCTGAACGGTACATGATAAACAGGTAGTGGGAAGTGGGAGTGAAGTGGTGTACTGGGAGGAATGGGGATGAAGTGAGGATGAAGTGAGGTTTGGGTGGGGATGAAGTGAGGATGAAGTGAGGTTTGGGTGGGGTTGAAGTGAAGTTTTAGTGCAGCCGAAGTAGGGTTTAGGTGAAGATGTTGGGGTTTGAGATTCGGTTGAGTTTACAAGGTTTGGCTAGAACAAAACAGTCAGGTCAAATATTACCTTTGAACGGTACGAATTTTGTTATTTTCTTTGTGGCTAATCAGTTAACGACATACGACAGCAGCACCACTTATCTACATTCATCTCTCTCTCTCTCTCTCTTTCTCTCTCTCTTCGTTGCCTACACACATGCACAATAATAAAAATTTCCTCACCCCAGTCCAAATCAAAATAATACTTAAAAGCATTTCCTTCAAAATGAAGAAGCAACAATTTACAATAGAAGATCTACAAGATACCAAACGTCCCCTGGA
>NC_089755.1:39420120-39460120 GCF_040412425.1 Macrobrachium rosenbergii
ATATATGTGTGTGTGTGTGTGTGTGTGTATATATATGTATGTATATATATAAATATATATATATATATATATATATATATATATATATATATATATATATATATATATATATATATATATATATATATATATATTGATTTTATTCAGTTAAACGTGAAATAAACTTAAGATTCAGGTTTCCTTTCGCTTCACGTTCATACTCTTAAAATCAGTTTTGGCGTATCTTCCGGATAACATTTATTTACTTAACCGATTCGGTGGGTTTTGTTGCACAGGTTCCTTCTTCATGGGAAAGTTAAGTCATTACTGGTAAAGTTTGAGATGTCGTTCTTTTACTTTAGATACATGTTGGCGGATTATTGTTAGTACGAGCTTGTTGGGGCGCGCTACGCTCGCTGGAACCTGGGGCTACTGTCTCACCAACCCTCCCGATCCCCTACATACCTCCCCGGGGCGGACAAACAGATTTGCAGGAGGAGGGTGGACATCTCCCTAACCCTCCCGATCCCATACCTACCTCCCCCTGGGCGGACAAACAGATTTGCAGGAGGAGGGTGGACATCCCCCCAACCCTCCCGATCCCCTACCTACCCCTAAATGAAAAGATTAATATTTAAATGACGTAATGAATTTTCTAGAGTTGCTTCATAAAGCCAATGATTCTTTAAACACACTTTTTTCGTTTTTATTTATTTTTTTATTTCAGAGTTCATCGATTTTATGCTCCACATTCAAAAGCAAATATGACGAGCTCTCAAAGTGTGTCAGTGAGGACGGGAAATCATCACCTCTTTATCTATGTAATGAATCCGACATGACCTGTTGCTGGTCACAATGAGGCCCGAGAGTCAAAGAATGAATCCAGTGCGGATATAAACTCACACTGATATACGGTATAATGTTAATCATGGAAGCATTGTTCTCTGGTATATATCCACTAATATACGGTATAATGTTAGTAATGGAATCATTAGTCTCTAGTATATATCCACTAATATACGGTATGTTAGTCATGGAAGCATTGCCACTAATATACGGTATAATGTTAGTCATGGAAGCATTATTCTCTAGCGTATCTCCACTAATATATGGTATAATGTCAGTCGTGGAAGCATTATTCTTTAGTATATATCTACTGATATAGGGTATAATGTCAGTCATAGAAGCATTATTCTCTAGCATATATCCACTAATGTATGGTATAATGTTAGTCATGGAAGCACTATTCTCTAGCGTATATCCACAAATATACGGTATAATGTTAGTCATGAAAGCATTATTCTATAGTACATGTCCACTAATATACGTTATAATTTTAGTCATGGAAGCATTATTTCCAGTACGTCCACTAATATACAGTATAATGTTAGTCGTGGAAGCATTATTCTCTAGTACATGTCCACTAATATACAATATAATGTTAGTCATGGAATCATTATTCTCTAGTATATATCCACTAATATACGGTATAACGTTAGTCATGGAAGCATTATCCTCTAGTATATATCCACTAATATACGGTATAATGTTAGTCATGAAAGCATTATTCTCTAGTATATATCCACTAACATGCGGTATAATGTTAGTCATGAAAGCATTATTCTCTAGTATATATCCACTAACATGCGGTATAATGTTAGTCATGAAAGCATTATTCTCTAGTATATATCCAATGTCAATTATATCCTGCTATACCAACGAAACTAATATTCCTAATTTTCATTGTCGTAACCTTAGATATTGTGCTGGTTATGAACTTGACTTTAAATAAAACAGATAAATACAGATCAGTATAAAGTACATCACATGAGTAAGATATAATTGTAAAATGACTCACAAACAATTTGGCGTCACTTTTGTTAGCGCAAGTGAACCAGTACACTAGCTAAAAAGAATTATGTCAATAAGTTTGCAATCCATAAGAGAGAGAGATCAGAGAGAGAGAGAGAGAGAGAGAGAGAGAGAGAGAGAGAGAGAGAGAGAGAGAACGTACGAATAAACAGTCCCGTTCATTTCTTATGAAGACTCGTTACTATCTTACGGACTTTCTGCGAAGTAGTCAAGTATTGTTTATTCTCGTTCCTCATGGAGTATTCCATTTTCCAGTATTCAAATATAGACTGATTAAAGACAAACATGCGATATTGCCTCGCACTCTGCAGAGAGAGAGAGAGAGAGAGAGAGAGAGAGAGAGAGAGAGAGAGAATTACGGATAGAAAGGGTAAGAACAGGGAGACGAAGGGAATGAAAAATGCAGACATTAGGGGAGAGAGAGAGAGAGAGAGAGAGAGAGAGAGAGAGAGAGAGAGAGAGAGAGAGAGATGGAGAGAGAGAGATGGAACAGGAAGAGAAGGGAGACGATGGGAAAATGCTAAAAAAACCAGCCATTAGAGGAGAGAGAGAGAGAGAGAGAGAGAGAGAGAGAGAGAGAGAGAGAGAGAGAGAGAGAGAGAGAGAGAGAGAGAGAGAGAAAGTAAAAAAATGGGATACACGATATATCCATAAGAGACTTCCATCGGAGATTGAAACGCATCCGAAAAAATCCTTGAACAAAAACGGAGACACCGAGAACTAAGAATAATGTTTTTATGATGGACGCCATTCAGTGGAGAAGGGACACGACTTGACCATTTTATTGTGGAAATGACTGACAATATAACATGAAAATGTATATTGTATTCTTATCTAAATTATTCATTTTGGTTGATCATTTAGCATTTCACTGTAAATGTCAATAGCTTAAGGAAACCGTCCAGTGAGTTTATCCATGTATTTTCACCTAGAATATAACTAAATGAATTGTTCTACATTTTATTGTGAGTGTAAGTAAAATATTCTTACAAAATTTCATGATTTTAAATTCATATATTTTTCGTCTATGATTGTGTTTAATTCTCTTAGTTCTATATAGATCAAAAAAATAATACTGAAAATTAACACAATATCAAGCGTGCAATATAAATGCATTTCTGCCTCATGCCGGGATCGAACCCAGAATCTCATGGGACAGGCGAGAGCGCTATTAACTGGGTCAGTTGGTAGTGCCATCATCACCCTTCACTCGCTAGTGTAATGATAATAACAACAAGCAAGTAAAAATTGCGTCGAAGTTTCTACGGCGCAATCGAGTTTTCTGTACAGCGCATAATCAAGGCCACCGAAAATAGATCTATCTTTAGGTGGTCTCGGAATAATGCTGTATGAGCAGCTGCTCATGAAACTCTCAACCGGCGTGGTGGCCTGTGTTGTCTCGTTGCCAGAAGCACGATTATAGCTAACTTTAACCATAAATCAAATAAAAACTACTGAGGCTAGAGGGCTGCAGTTTGGTATGTTTGATGATCGGAGGGTGGATGATCAAAATACCAATTGGCAGTCCTCTAGCCTCAGTAATTTTTAAGATCTGAGGGCGGACAGAAAAAAGTGCGGACAGAAAAAAAGTGAGGACGGACAGACAAAACTGGCACAATAGTTTTCAGAAAACTAAAACTAATCAACCTTCAGAGTAAATTAATAGATGAAGGTATCCACGGGGCATGTTTCAAAACAATCTAACAATTTCTAAACATTATCTTAGCTTGGATGGAAAGAGTTGAGGTAGTCTCACCATTTAAGTTAAAGAGGGGTTAAGGTCTAATAGGCATCAGTGTTGTAGCCAACGATGGGAATAAGACAATACACAGAGTAGACGAAAAAGAAATGGGTCATATCTTCCCCTACTATTGTTAGGACACCGAAGGATTTTCTTACCCACCAACAGGAAACGCTTTGTTCCTGATCTCAGCACTGTTTCTTAATTGTGACTTATAGTAAATAATTGCTTATTGTTATTAAACTAACTAAACACAAGGTAAATTGAAGATGACGTATTCCAAGATCATTCTAAGGTCACACATTCCTTTATGGTTTTTAATTCAGCTTAATGGGATCTCTGACAATTACTTCCTATCAATGAATTGACTACAAATAAGACAAAAAAAATCATTATTTCCTATTATCTCCTAACGTCACATATTCAGTGTGGAAACTATTTTATTAAACCTGCTTACCACTTCTTGATAGTTCCAGACAACTGGGACGACTTGAATACTTCTCTTATAGTTTATAAAACGAAAAGCCAAAATCAAACTATATAAGCAATGTTGTGCAAGAGGAAAATCAATATAATCCTGCAAGTTTAGAAATAAAACAATGATATTCCGGTAGGAATTGTTTTTATCATTTTGTTTCATGCGACCCGATACCATTTGTGACAAATGTGGAAGATAGTCTGATTTACGTCAAATAACAAGGAGGAAGGAATGCAACGACATGAAGAATGACAACAGAAAATTGCGAAGAAAATCCGAACGTGGCAATGGAATCCATACGACTGTAAATTACATATGAAATAATGGCATTTGATGTTTACTAACTGGATCAGTAATCATCAACTGTGAAATGTCCCATTGCTGAAAGCTGTCTTCTTTGAACCCAACTGTCCTGACAAGAGAAACGTATGTCTACCATGCCTGATGAAGATAAGACAAAGACACATTTGGAAAAAATAATAGTTTGAATTAAAATGGACTGGAAATAAAAGAGAAAATTTAAAGGGAAACAGGGGCATCTCATATTCAATAAGTGGTTGAATAAACTTTACCAAAAAAAAAAAATTATAAAGTTTTAAAAGTAAGATTGCTATAATTTCTGAAATCATCCTCATATTTCTTGTTTGGACAACATTGCTAGCGAAGCAGGTTTACCGTATCTTGTCGCAAATTGGAAACACAATGACAGTCACAGACGAATATATTAACAAGTAAAAAATGAGCCGAATTTTCTTCGGTGCGATCGAGTTTTCTGTATAGCCGCTACATCGTATAATCAAGGCCACCGAAAATAGATCTAGCTTTCGGTGGTCTCGGTATAACGCTGTATGAGCCGCGGCCCATGAAACTTTAACCACGGCCCAGTGGTGGCCTATCCTATATTGTTGCCAGACGCATGATTATGGCTAACTTTAACCTTAAATAAAATAAAAGCTACTGAGGTTAGAGGGCTGCAATTTGGTATGCTTGATGATTGGAGGGTGGATGATTAACATAGCAATTTGCAGCCCTCTAGCCTCTAGTTTTTAAGATCTGAGGCGGACAGAAAAATGTGCTGACAGAGAAAAGTGCGGACGGACAGACAAAGCCGGCACAATAATTTTCTTTTACAGAAAACTAAAAACTGAGACATAATGAAACATCTTTGAACAGACCTCTCCCTCGAATAAAAATTGTAAACTTTACATCGATAGAAATCGGATTTTCCACTCTCCTAGGATATAACCGAGAATCCTTACGTTAAAAGTGGCAGATCACTTGCCGATAAAATGTCGTGCGCTTTCCCTGGAAGTCCTGTAATCCACCGTTTCCGAGTAAGTAAATCAATCTTACCAGTGTGGAAATCGTATAAATGATCATTTTATGTTCTCTGGGACTACGTATTTCTGGCTAGCGACGATTTGTTAAGACTTTGGGATTAAAAGAAAGACAAGAATGAAAAATCCTTCGTATTTATCTTGGAGTGAGCTTTTGCGTTGGGTAAGAATAATGGAAACTAGACCTTGGGGGTTCCTCTGAGACTTTTTTTTGTGCTCCTATATCAAAGAATGGGAAAAGATATTAAACCTTAGAAGTTAACTATAACTTTTACTGATTAGGTTTCGAAGAATAGGAAAGATTGCAAAGAAAAGACTGAGTCATTTATCCGTTTTTAGTCGATTTATATAAGTGTCTAATGTGCTATAAACGATTTGATTGTAAATAAATATCTAATTCATTAGATCATGCCACGTTAAACTACCGGATTTGATATTGTAAAAATAAATATCTACTTCATTAGATCATATACGTCTATATATTCATTTCATATATAATATGTTCATATATATATATATATATATATATATATATATATATATATATATATATATATAATGTATTATTGTGTGTGTGTGTGTGTGTGTGTGTATTCTTATGTAAATCTCTAAGACACGTTAAATTATTTTATTTTGATTTTTTTTCTATGGTAAGAACGTTCATCTTAACTTCCGCCTACTATCATCCTTGCCCGTATCGGTTTTCCGTTTAATGTTTAAATTTTTTGTTTCCTTTTGAATAATCTCCAGTTAAAAATTATTTCTAATATTCATTGCATCTTCAGCCATAATATGGCTCGCTGAAGCAAAGTATACATTTTCATCTAAGTCGCTCAGTGTGATTATTTTATATATGGCCACCCTTTCACACGCATTGTCTTTAAAATTGCTAGGTTTCGTATTTAAACTAATAAATACATTTATTCTAATAAATACTATTTATTCATACTAATAAATGATATATTACACCAGTTAAGAGATTACCAACTTGAATGATTTAACCAGTTTTTTTCCAAAAGCTGGAAAAATGTTCGAAGAAAACGCTCCCTAAACAATAAAAAAGGTTTCTTTCATTTGGGTCGCACAAGAATAATCTCATTCTCTCTTTTCTTACTGGAGGCCGAAATCTAAGCGGTACCAATCGTACTGTGAGGTCTGATACTAACCAGATGGCCAGGGCTGCTGTGGTGTCTGTTATGCTATGTAATCAGAAGTTTTAGGACGCGAAAAAGAGAATTACAAGATTAAACTTAGTTCATGACTGCGGTAGAAAGAACGAATCAAGAAAAACGCATTAATGGGTTTAATGGGCCCACCTCTCTCTCTCTTTCAGCCTCACTCTCTCTCTCTCTCTCTCTCTCTCTCTCTCTCTCTCTCTCTCTCTCCCCAAGGCGATGAAGAGGTATGAGAAGTGTTGAAACTTTGGCTCTTCTTAACTGGTGAAAATTCTTTCATTTCTTGGTTACCTCCTTTTGTATGTATGTATGTATGTATGTATGTATGTATGTATGTATGTATGTATGTATGTATGTATGTATGTATGTATGTATGTAATGAGTGTCAAATTGGTTTAGACTGACAAAGGAAAAATTTTAAGATCACATACACTAATTATTACTCTCTCTCTCTCTCTCTCTCTCTCTCTCTCTTCTCTCTCTCTCTCTCCGATTAGGTGCTTTTAGTCAAAGCTGACGGATATAGAGTTTTAGAACAAATTTATGACAAAGTTCTTTACGATTGATGTTGTAGACATCTTTCAATCAGAAGTACAATTCCAAATTGAAAATGCAGTTTTGGTTGTATTATTGGAGGATAAAACAAAGAGACCTTTTAATCAACAAACAGATCTTCATCCAGTATGTTCAGACCAAGCCAGAAACAGTTACCAAATAAGAATAAAAGACTTATTTAATTATTTTAGTCAAAGAAAAAAAAACGCGCCAGCAGGAATCAACATATTCTTAAAAGATTTACCTTTTATTATGATAAATTTAATCTTTATTATTACTGAGTATTTCCATTGTCATTTTTCCTTCTCTTGAAGTAATTTGCCTCACATGCTTAATTTGCATAATGAGAAATCTCATCACTTCCTACTTCTTTATTTACTTCTGTTTATAAATGCCTAATCTAATTAGAATACTCCTGCAATATGTGTATAATTTTTGATTGACAGATTGCCTTCTGGCTGTACTAATTCAATGGCTTCAAGTATGTCTGTATGTATGTATAGATGTATGTATATATATATATATATATATATATATATATATATATATATATATATATATATATATATATATATATATATATATATATATACGTGTATGTATACATACAGATAGAGAGAGAGAGAGAGAAGAGAGAGAGAGAGAGAGAGAGATAGAGATCATTAGGTTGAGCGTTGTATCATGAATAAATGAATTTCACTTATATAAACTTATATATCTGTGAGCGTCTTCAAGACCCAGCGAAGAAGGAGGTGAAGATGACCTTTCTATAAAAAAAACCTGACCTGCTTAAGTATTCATCTCAGTCTTACGTAACGTGTATGCCACATAGGCCTTTCTTACTCGGATAATCTAACCATTTTTCACTCTTCGAAGCGATCGGTGCGTGTGAGCTCTTTTATTAAAAATTCAATATATGAAGCCCATTAATATCGCCCATCTCATTCGACAATAAGGAGAAGCTATCTCTCAAGAGCCCATACAGACCATCGATCAATTTAAAGCCATAAAAAATGATATCCCGTAGAGCCGTAAAGTGTTAGATAAGTAGATCACTCCGGGTAAAGATTTCCAAGAATTGCCATCTCTCTCACAAGGAGGAAGGGATTGATAACAAACTTTCTGAGTCTATAATGCAAGGGAATACGCCACAAAGGGGCTAAAGACAGGCGCTCTTTAAATCATTTTTACGAAAAACAGGGAACTTGAAACTCTGATAACAAACCCTAGGACCCAGGAAGCTTCCATGCATCAGACAACGCAATAGCATTTATGGTAATGAAGTGGGTAGTCCAAATTGATAATACCAGGTAATTATTATAGGTACGTCGACAGCTATTGGCCTCGGGACTCCAGCCTGACATTTTTGATCGATGTTATGAGAGCGGATTGAAAGGAAAGCCGATAGATAGTCCCACTTCCCATTCGTTGTGACAGGAACTCTTTCCATTGCTGTGGACGGCAAAAAATCAATGTCCTTGTCAAACGCCAGTCCGGAAAAATACCGCCATTTTTCTACGCCAGCCTAAAATGGCAGTACGAATGCACCAGTATCGATTCTGTTGCTTGTAGTTTTCTGTAAAAGAAAACTATTGTGCCGGGTTTGTCTGTCCGTCCGCCCTCAGATCTTGAAAACTACTGAGGCCAGAGGGCTGCAAATTGCAATCTTGATCATCCACCCTCCAATCATCAAACACCAAAACACAGGCCCCTAGCCTCAGCAGTTTTTATTTTATTTAAGGTTAAAGTCAGCCATAACCGGACTTCTGGCAGCGCCATAGGTGCCAACAACATAGGCCACCACCGGACCGTGGCTGAGCTTCATGGGCCGCAGCAAAGAGATTTATGGGCCGTGGCTGAGGCCACCACCGTACAGAAAACTCGACTGCACCGAAGAAACTTCGGCGCATTTTTTACTTGTTTATGTGATGTTTAGGGAGTTAAATTCTTTTCATTTAGAGCCAAAAAATATTGAAGCGCCCTTTCTAATCGGCACCAAATAATGTAAAATCGCTTTTCATTTTTTACGTACATTTTTTAAACTTTTCTCTAACTTACAACATTCTCAATGAAATTGCTTAGTACACCGGAGTCATGTATCACTTATTAGATAACTACATAAAATATGAGGGGAAATTCCAGCAATTCACCTCTAATGAATAGCTGGATGAAATGAATGGAACAAGGACCGGACTCTCAAAGGATTTGGACTAATAGCAATGAAACGAGGATATATCAATTTTTCCCAAGGTCATATGCCAAGACACATCATTACATTATATATCCATCAATCTATCTATCTGTCTATCTACATAGCTATCTATATATGTATATATCCATTACATATAGACATAAATATATATATATATATATATATATATATATATATATATATATTATATTATATATATATATATATATATATATATATATATATATATATATATATATATATACACTGTATGTGTGTATTTCATATATATATGTGTATATATATATATATATATATATATATATATATATATATATATATATATATATATATATATATATATATATATATATATATATATATATATATATATATATATGTGTGTGTAAACTCTACAGTATGTCTACATATATATATAGATACATGTGTAATTGTAATAGCCACAATAATATATATATATATATATATATATATATATATATATATATATACTATATATATTAACTTTTGATGTGAAACGCTATGTGTCTTAACAAAAGAAAAAAATAAAAACGTCACGTGTGAATTAGTGAAAGACTCATAAAACAGTCACAAGTTACAAAGTGAACTATCTTCGTGGATATAGTTTATTTTCGATTGCAAGACCAGAACCTAAAAAGTCGAAATTCCCTTATCTCTCCCTCGATAGTTTTGTGGATAAGACGTTGCAACCTTGTACTAGCCTGAAAGGTTCACTCATCACATATATATATATATATATATATATATATATATATATATATATATATATATATATATATATTTATATATATATATACATATATTATATATACATATATATGTATAATTGCTTTGGATGTAAGTTTTCTCAATAGTAAATTTATTTCGATTCTAAGGGGTTTTGGATGACCTTATATTTCAAAATAAAAGAAATTTCGATAAAATTTAGTGATTATATATGATATATATATTATATATATATATAATATATTATATATAATATATATATTATATATATATATATGTATGCTTATATGTCACTAAATATGTATGTATGTATGTATGTATGTATGTATGTATGTATGTATATACATATATATATATATATATATATATATATATATATATATATATGTATCCATGTATATATATATATGTGTATCACATGTGTGTATGTATGTATATATGCATGTATGTGTGTAATGTATTACTTGTACATCACAAATTCTCTATATCCAACGATAAAACAAGGCTATGAAACATAACATACTATCCCGAACAACCAAAAGCCACGGAAATACCGAGATCTTCCTTGTTATTGTCAACGCATTGTCAAAACTTTGGCAACATCTTGACAGTAAGTCGACAGATGTCAAAATAGCAGTTTTTCTTTCTATTTTAACGGATATGTACTTTATTTGTTAGCAAAAATTGCTATGGGTACGACTGTTCTGTATATTCCTGGTGTATGTTTGTATTTATGTATTTGGTGAAAGAGGAAATACTTACCAGACATTCTTCCCTTGAAAAGTAGTTGTTGAAATACATTGGAATTATCGGTTGATGCGTACATATACACAAAAATGAGAGAGAGAGGGAGAGAGAGAGAGAGAGAGAGAGAGAGAGAGAGAGAGAGGAATTGATAGCCACAAGAATTTTCTTTTTCTTTTTTTTTTTTAAACCAATCGCGTCACGCTTATTAGCCTGCTAAGTAATTTACTCACCAGCCCAGTACTTCCACGAAAATTAGTAAAATGCTTATAAACGCGCTTCCTTTCCTAATTAAATCGAAGGATAATTAACTTATTCCCGAGTCTTCGACTTTGCGCTCAATTTGTAAAGGCATTTCTAAAAATTCTTAATTAGAATTATCATTACTATTTATTATTACGGGGTATTGCAAAGGACACCAATTTATTTTTTTCATCTCTCACTGACTGTTTACATACTGTTTATAATAAAGGCCAAGTGTGAAACAGTATCTTATCTCTGTACAGAATTTGGCTGTATATTTAGGAATGAAACATCCATATCAAATTGATCTTCTTCCATTAATCGTTTATGCAGAGGCTCAATACTATTAAAATCGCTGAGTTTAATAATCTTTAGTACTATAATTGTATAGTATAATCTTTTATACTAATAGTTCTTTATCTCATATACTATTATAGTTAAATACCTCTGGGCTTCAGAATGTTTGTCACAATGTATGATGATTAAGTTGTGATGGCAAAACACGAGTGTTTCTGCAGGATGGGGTATTCAGGGCCCATTTTTATTTGTCACAAATCGTTTTCTTGTTATCTCCCTCAAAGTTTTAATTATGATTTGAGTCACCTCTGTATTTTTTATTCATGATTTCGAATAAAAAGTATAAATATCATTATAGTCTATGATTCAGTGATGTTTTAGTGAGTAATATCTTACAACAAACCATTTTCTTGTTATCTCCTTCAAAGCATTAATTATGATTTGAGTCGCCTCTGTATTTTTTATTCATGATTTCGAATAAAAAGTATAAATATCATTATAGTCTCTGATTCAATAATGTTTTAGTGAGTAATATCTGACAACGGTTGCATTTAAGTGCAATTGCACTGATAACGTCACCTTTGAAGATTAAGATCTGTTCGTCTGAGCAGACGCAGCTAAAATATTACCAATATTGTTATTTCAGGATGAAACCCTATACATGGCGTAATAACACGAACATAACTAATATTTGGAAATGAATCCATGCTTATGCGGGGCCCTGCATACGTCAAAATTACCAGGAAATTCTGTCATATTATTATAACTCCCAATCTCGGCTTTACACCCTACGCCGGTGGAGAGAGATTATGTTGACTTAACGTGCATATTCAAATGCGTTTGGGTATATGTGTGATGCGTTACAAACCGGGTTATGTTTTCTAAATACATTTTCGGAAGACATAATACACATAAAAAGATTCTATGTAAATTTTGAGTTCTGAATTGTTTCTTGTAATTTACTTTTTATAGCGATATGTTGGTCATGAGTCCCGCTTTAAAAGGTAAAAATTTCGCAGGTTGATGTGTAAGCTAGAATTGCCACGTGGAATATTCTTGTAAACAGAATTATAAAATAAGACAGATGTTATTTTCCATATCACGTAGAAAAGTCACTAAAAATTTTATCTAAAAAATTTAATAGGGGGATACTCAGTGGGAAATTTAATTTCATCTTAAAGAGCGCGAGCTCACCCATAATGTTTACTATCCTCCGGACACGTTGGTAACTTCCTTTTTAAATTAACCGAAGAAACTGAAAAATATATGTTATTTTCCAACTACTAGGAAACGCTGAACCGAAAGAGTAAATATTTATTGTCATATTTCTCTTTAACGTGGCCGTTGCTGTGTTTAAATGCCTCTTCCTCAGAGTATAGAAACTCATTCTCAAGAAAAATTAAAATTATTTATATCCTTCTTCTTTACGCTCTAAAAAAAATTTTAAAAATGAAAAAAGCCTTTCCGACAATTTTAACCAAAACTAGTAGAACATTAAGCAAGTAAAATATGCGCAGAAGTTTCTTCGGCGCAATCGAGTTTTCTGTACAACGCATAATGCTGTATAAAACTATCCAACGACCGGCCAGCCGCTTATTTGCTATTTGCTCCCCAGATAAGGTCAAGTTAAGGAGCGTCGCACGCCTCCGGAAAGCGCTGCCAGACGCACGATCCATGGCTAACCTTAACCGTAAATAAAATAAAAACTACTAAGGCAAGAGGTTGTAATTTTTGTATGTTTGATGATTGGAGGGTAGATGATCAGCATACCAATTTGCAGCCTTCTAGCCTTAGTACTTTTTAAGATCTGAGGGCGGACGGACAAACAAAGCCGTCACAATAGTTTTCTTTTACAGAAAACTAAAAAAAAAAAGTGAGAAATGAAGTATAATTCAATTTCCTTTCCGTTCTCACTAGAGGGGATTAGCCTTAAGCCACGGAGTCGAAAATAACAGGCAATCTCTTAATCTAATTTCCCAGAGTTTTTGACTACTTTCTTTGCAAAGTTACTTCAAAAGAGCGATCTTATGAGCTCTTTTCGTGCCTCCCTGGTAATTTGATTAGATCAGAAAAGTATTCATTTTACCGTGAGGCTTACTTTCATTTGGAAATTAAAGCGGAAAAAGTTTATATTAACTTGACGAATGTATTTTTCTCTTTCTGATTTTTTTTCTTTATTTTACGAAGGATTCTTTTTAGGATGTCAAAACGTTCAAAGGATACTCTCTCTCTCTCTCTCTCTCTCTCTCTCTCTCTCTCTCTCTCCTTTCCCTGTAAACAAATATGAGTCTGATTCCCTTTAGCTCATGGAAAGATCATTAGTGTGGAACGTGTGTGCATCTATAAAAATTTATTTATGCTTGTTTGATTTCCATGTATGTTTTTATGCATATCTGGGGATATCGTGCATGAACATTGAAGACAGATATTCAACAATCGCGACCCGCTGCACGAAAAATAAGAAACCTGTAGAGGTGTACACGCTGGCCCATTGTATCATTCTATTGTCGTATTGTATTGCATTGTATTGCATTGCATTGTATTGCATTCTATTGTGTTCTTTATATAACTGGGTACAGAATTTGTACGAGTGGTGACATTTACTCTGACATTAGGCAAAACACAAGAATGCAGAAATTCCTCAAATCGCAAAGAGACAATGGCGATTTTTATTCAATCTTTCAATTGGTCATTGTCTAAACAAAACAGACTATTGTTCGAGATTTAGCGTTCCATTCCTTTTTCGCACTGCTCAGACAATGTGATTGATACAAGCATAGCTGACTCAAGTTGCAAGTCTTCAACTGACTTGCATTTTCATTGCACTTGCCCAAAAAGTATGACGCGCATGTATGCAAAAAAAAAAAAAATCAAATATCTTACTATTCTTTCGCGATAATCGTCTGAAATTCGTTCTCATTATGCTAGGCTACTTCAATTCTTCGGAGTTGAATTTTAATCACGAATCTCTTTAAGTGGATCCAAAAACTAAATTTCATAGATACTTTCAGTGGTACGAATTTATTGTGTGTAAGTATGGATGTTGGAAAATTATCGCGATTTTCATAAGCAAATTTTTTACATTATTATACAAGATCACCTAGTTAAATTCCTTAACTCTCTAGAGGCTGATCAAAATGTTTTGCCAAATTTATCTGGTTAATCCAAACTCCCTACAAATATCTCTAATATTGTAAATTTAAAATTACTTTCAGAGTTTTCGGATCAGTTTGCTAGCCCCATACCTTTTGACAGCATTATTACGACTTTGCACAGTCAGTTAACTATCAGGTCCCTAATTCACTGCGTATTTTACCAGACCCACAAGGGCAAAAAAAAAAAAAAAATCCGTTCCACTTTTTGTTCAGCAATCAAACTCGTGTTTTATTATCAGTGAGGCGAACGTCGTACTTACTTTGCTAGGAAGCCTATTATTATTATTATTATTATTATTATTATTATTATTACTGGAGAAGCAAATCCACAGTTAGCCTATGTATATGTACTTATATTTAAAGATAAATCAGTACAGATTTATCTGTACTGCTTTATCTTTAAATAAATGTACATATACATAAAAGTGGATTTGCTTCTTCATTTTAAGACTCATGCTACTATGAATATTTTTTAATCAATTATTATTATTATAATAATAATAATAATAATAATAATAATAATAATAATAATAATTATTATTATTATTATTATTATTATGATTATTAAATATTATTATTATTATTATTATTATTATTATTATTATGAAGTCAGAGAGCAAAGTAAAAACTCTAGAATCGAAAGGGTCAAAGGCCTGTAGCAAAAACCCTAATGCCTCAGGTTCAAAAAACTTTTACCAAAGTAACTCAAAGGAACGCCACAAATATGCCATTGTTTATCCAACCGAAAAAATGAGACGGTGGTTTTTTTGAAGATGAATGAACGGATACTCTCTAAATGTTTTGATGTGTGCTACAGATAAAAGGTAAATAGCGCGATACAATTTTCCCGTTTTCTGTTTACCAAAGACTTGGCTCCGTTTCATAGTAGAATGACTTTTTTTTATATCTGAACTTGAAAGGCGTTCATGGAAACTCGCCAGTGACGATATTTTGTAAAAGATATTTCTTGAATCTCAAAGGGGGTTATCCAAATCAGCTTACTAATTAATTTACTGACTGACATATGAAAACTGGCGTCACAACAATTAGTTTCTCGTGGCATGAGGTCTTCCTAAAAAACATGAGGAATTAGGAAACGTGTCTTTGGCAATAAGCCTTTGCCACCCAATATTTTTATTTATTAGAAATGAAAAAAAAGTTTTCGTTTACGGACTACTCTAAAGAAAAGGGACGACTTTTTCCTCCCTTTTAATTTTCTCTAGTTACAAATGAGACAGAACCAGCAACCTAATAATGCCCTTTGCCGATCTTTCCTAGATAGTGACCCCCAAGGGTTTTAACCCGGCATGCATCCACCTCTGCGGCGTGTTTATCACAAGCCCGTTGTGGATTACCGTAAAAACATAAACAAAAGACTGTAAATATTATAAAGATATTGACCCCAACAAATATTAGTCTTAGATAACGACCCCCGAAAACCCTTGGGGGTTACTATCTAGGAAAGATCCCCCTTTACTTGTCCAGGTCGGAGGAAAAAAACAGAACAGACGAAAGGCGATAATAGAATTGCATTATATGAGAAGCAAGGTTATAAGTGTCGGATGAATAGGAGCAAGATTATTATTATTATTATTATTATTATTATTATTTTATTATTATTATTATAGAAGAGTCTCGCCCCATGGATTTGTGCCTGAATGTGAGGTGAAAACTGAATCATGGGAATATTGAAGTTGGACAGCTAACAAAGAGACAAAAGGGAACGGTTGGGAAAAACAAATGTTCATGAGAACTATGAAACGAAACTATTCTAAATGAAAAACAAGTAAAAAATGCGCCAAAGTTTCTTCGGCGCAATCGATTTTTCTGTACAGCCGCTACAGCGTATAATCAAGGCCACAGAAAATAGATCTATCTTTCGCTGGTCTCGGTATAATATAATGCTGTATGAGCCGCGGCCCATGAAACTTTAACCACAGCCCGTTGGTGGCTCTATCTTATATCGTTGCCAGAAGCACGATTGTGGCTAACTTTAACCCTAAAAAAATAAAAACTACTGTGGCTAGAGGGCTGCAATTTGGTATGCTTGATGATTGGAGGGTGGATGATTTTGCGGCCCTCTAGCCTCAGTAGATTTGAAGATCTAAGGGCGGACAGAAAAAAGTGCTGATGGACAGACAAAGCCGGCACAATAGTTTTTTTTTTTCAGAAAACTAAAAATGAAATTCTCCTAACAAAAAACAAAAACCAAAAAAATTGAAGGACGTTATGAAAAATAAATAAAATTATTTTCACAAAATAATCCAAAAATGTTCGAAGAAATAAATGAATAAAACTTGCTCTCCTTTCTGAACTTTCATGACATGACCAAAGTCGTTGCAGATTACTCAAAAGCTGAGTATTCACGCTTATCAGCCGCGAAATTCGAGCTGACGGCACGCCATCCATAATAACAAACCTCATGGGCATAGTTCCATTGTCTTCTACAATGAAATACAGATTTGCCTGGTCAAAACGGATAAGTTTTCGCCCAGTCCAAAGTCTGTGACTCATTCAAAATTACACGTTTTTTCTTGGTTGACATTTATAAATAATAAAATATAAACCTCTAAACCCGAAATAATTAATAAACCTCTAAAATAATAAAATCATAATAATAATGATAATAATAATAATAATAATAATAATAAAAATAATAATAATAATAATAATAATAATAATCTTTATTTCGGTCAGGGCTATATACAGTACATGGGATATATAAAGCGGAGACAATACAATGGAACGTTTACATATATCAGACCTACTGCAGCTATACAAGGAGAATGGCAACCATTGGAAAATAGGGTAAAAAATATATACATGGAAATATTCGCAGATAAACAAGTATATAAGTGTGTGGGTATCATCTTTATTGAGCATTGCATTTTCTTTTAACGGCTTTGCGTTCTTTCTTTTCCATTGAATATTATAATTCTTGCAGAACTGCAGATATTCTGGGGTCCCATTTTTCGACCAGTAACAAATAAACAAAAAAAGCGGCCATCCTATTTGTAACAATAATAACCAAACATTTAAAATATATATAAGATTAGGTCCGTAATGAATTGCAACATCTATAATCTAATAAAAAATGAATATCAGAAGATGATATTTATTAAGAAATGAATAGCAAAACCTATGATTTATTAAGAAACGAATGGCGAAAACTATAAATTAATAAGAAATGAATATCAAAAGCTATAATTCATTAAGAAATGAAGATCAGGAGCTATTATTCAATAAAAAATTAATAACAACATCTATAACCGAATAAGAGATATAGTTAAGAAACCATTGCGAACTGTACCGTTTGAGATGGAATATAAGTTTAACTTCTCCCTCCCTAACCAGCATAAAATTTAAGTTTTTGAAAATTATATAACTGGGTCACAAGGGGGGAAACTCGAAATATATCTCCCCTCCCTTTCAACTGGACATGAACTCTTTAATTGCTGTCGACAGCTAAAAATCTCTGCTCCCCCTTATGGCCCAAAATAAAAAAAAAAAATCCATCATTTCAACTGTCTGTCAAAATTTATAGCCCAGAACAAGGATGACGATTTATTACTGGGTTTAGTTGAGCTTTGTTTATCTTTTTCAGCTGTTTCGTTTTATCACATAATTTCATTATTCTCGCTCTTGATAGCCAGCTGTATAATTGCATTAATCATTTTGCTCTGTAATAGTATTGTTTTTTTATTCAATAAATTTGTGCAGTGTAAAAAAATTTTGTAATGTGAAACAAGTCTTGGAAAAGACACACAACTGTCAGTGACTTGTTGAAACTAGATCTGTTGAACCAAAGGTTCATGCAGTTACAGAGAAATCTCACCAATAAGTCGAACTCCTCATAACGTGCTAAGTCATGCATGTTTATCATGAGCAATAGGTCAAGTACCCTCATAAAAGTTGCGTCATCTCATAAACCGGCCATATTTCTTACTTGCCAGCATCTCCAAGACCTCCTCAATATGGAATTGCCAATTATTTCTTAAAATGCTTATCTAACAGCTTACCAAACTTTTCCGTCATTTCAACTAGGTATCCCTCATTTAACCTTGCTTTATCTTTTCATTAAAACTTTTTTCTTCATTCGTACAACGTTCTGCCACTTAAAGCATATGTGTATTACAGCCTTCCCGCCCCTCACCACCCCCACCTCTCTCCCCACCTCTCTCTCTCTCTCTCTCTCTCTCTCTCTCTCTCTCTCAGCGAAAGCTGGATGATTTGCCACTTACTTAAACTAATGTTAAAGGCCAATATATGAAGAATTGGAAAGGTAGGCAGCAATCTATGCAAATTCGCCGAACAACGAATACCAAGCCCTCGACGTTCTTTGACTCGAGAGTTTTATTTGCTTCTGAGCATAAATTCTCACTTCACGTTTGTTGTCTTTTTAGGTTCATTTGCATAACCACGCAACTGGCTTCTGCTGATTTCAAGGTAAGTGGTGCTTTTGAACAATGAACAGAGAACCTATAAATAAATTCATGAACAGCTCCCTTCGTCTTATAAAAAAAAACTATCCACAGAATTGTCACTAAAATTCTTTGCGATTATATAAGGATTACTTTACACTTCCAAGCTTGATTAAAGGTCAGCCAGTTTGAAGTAAAATATAAGAAATTTACAGATCAAAAAATGTTTATTAACACATGAGTAAATAGGTCTTGATGTTAAGAAAATTTCATGAAAATAATGATTAAAATGATAAAGGAATTTACCGCTTTTGCTTTCTTAAGTGTGCCTGAAAATACGAAGAAATGCTTGAAAGTGATTTAGGTTAGGTCGCTATATTATTTAAGGGCGAAGTGAAATAAAGCGAAAGGTAATCCAATGAAAAGCTGGTGACGACAAAAGTTCCAAAATTAATAACACTGTAACAAGTAAGATCAAATTAAATCTCATGAAATATGATTTCATAAAACGACCCGTGAGAAATGAGACGGAAAATTAATGAAACCGAGAGAACATATTTTGAAGCCAACGAATCGAGAGACAGGACAAGACGACGAACCTAATTAAAGTTTCTTTCATTGGTCCCTCTCCCAAATATATCATCTCACGAGGCTAAAGAAAGGCGTCTGGAAGGGGGACATATAAGGATGTGATCCACTTCAACTCTAATTTCCCAAATGTCATTTCGACATCCTCTCCCAAAGCTAGATGGAAGACTTGCGGTTTTAGTGTCCATTCCACGTTTCTCATGTTTTGATTGATATGCAGAAAGTGTTGATTGGTTAACGTTTTTAAAAGGAAGAAAAGAAACAAAGAGTATATATATATATATATATATATATATATATATATATATATATATATATAATTATACAATTATATATATAATGCATATGTATATGTTTATATACATATATGTATGTATGTATATATATAATGTATATGTATCTATATGTTTATATGTTTATATGCATATAATTTATATATACAATATATATATAATATATATATATATATATATATATATATATATATATATATATATGTGTGTGTGTGTGTGTGTGTGTGTGTGACTCATACAGTTAATGTACCTTTTCTCGTAAAATATCGTCAAACAGAAAATGAAGTAAAAATTTCATATTTTCATTTATTTCTGACTCTTGACAAGGAAACTATAAGTGGCGTTTTATTCCTCATGCGATGGAATTAGAAATACTGAAATAGCTTCATTCTGAATACAGTCTGAGATTGAAAGCATATATGACTGATAAAGACATTGATTCCTTTGAATAGAATAATAAAATCCCTAAGGAACATAATACTCGGCATAACCCTTCAAATGAAGTACGTTTTATACCGTTTTCTTTTATTCAGTGAAATGAAAGATGTGCAAAGGGAAAAATACTTGACACGCTACACTGAATTTCACACGACCTCTGGGTAATGAATTCATTCTGCTCGTCGACGAACTGGATAATCCCAGATTTTCTATGCCGCCGACTTAAAACTATCTTGCAATTTTAGTTTTCTGTAAAAGAAAACTATTGCGCCGGCTTTGTCTGTCCGTCCGCACTTTATTCTGTGCGCCCTCAGATCTTAAAAACTACTTAGGCTATAGGGGACTGCAAACTGTTATGTTGATCATCCACCCTCCAATCATCAAACGTATCAAATTAGAGTCCTCTAGCCTCAAGAGTTTTTATTTTATATAAGGTTAAAGTTAGCCATAAACGTGCTTCTGGCAGCGATATAGGATAGGCCACCACCGGGCCCATGGGCTGCTGCTCATACAGCTTATACCGAGACCACCGAAAGATAGATTTATTTTCGGTTGCCTTGATTATACGCTGTACAGAAAACTCGATCTCGCCGAAGAAACTTCGACGCATTTTTTATTTGGTTTGTCAGATTCCCTGCCAACTAACGTAGGTAAATGATGTGAAAATGATGAGTGAGAATTATTATTTCCAGCGCATATCTTTATATAATGAAAATCAAATAATAAAAATAATTCCCATTCTGTCGTACACCGAGGATTTTTTCGTTTGATTGGTAAAAATAGCTGAACCAAGAAACACAGAAGACAGGGCAACTGGCAAACAAAGTGGTAAATCAGTTATTTTCTTTTAACATATAACGTTACGAAATTTTACGTAAATCAAGATTTTTCTCATTTACAAACCTACAAAATTTAAGCGTTTTAATAGTAAACGTGACTACAGCAAGTTGCCGTTAATCCTCTCAGTAATTATGCTAATGTATTTCTATACCACAATCAAAGTTCTCCCAGTATCATGGGGATACCAAAGGCTTTTGGCATTGGAGATGACTAACAAAAGCAAGATGATGCTGTCAGGTGCAACATTTTTCTATAAAGTCAATTAGACCTAAGGCAGTGCTCGAAAGAACGACCAGGGGAGTTCGTTGTGAGTCTTGGAGAATGTGGAGTTCTGCAATTTTCCTCTTTGATCTTACGGTTTCTTTTTTGTTTTTGTGTTGTTCATCAAAAACAAATTTCCCAATTATAAGTTGCTACTCTTCGGTATTTCCCCTTTATTACCTTGTACGCCTCTTAATACTGACGTCTTCGAGAAAACATTATTACGTTAAAAGCTTAACAGAATCTTTATTTTAGAGGGACAGTTTAATGTCTCCAAACCGATCAATTATTTTTCTTATCAAACCAAATGATTACGGAGAAAAATTAAAATAGATGTTTATAGATTAATAGAGGGCATTTGAATTTATTCAAATATATAGGATTTTTTTTATCAATTTTAACTAAACCTCCCTTGGAAAAACTATACTTTACTTCATTTAACAGATTCCTTATCAGAAGTGACAATTGGAAAGTAAAATGAAATTGCTTTTACGTTATTTTTCAGAGAGAGAGAGAGAGAGAGAGAGAGAGAGAGAGAGAGAGAGAGAGAGAGAGAGAGAGAGAGAGAGAGAGAGAGAGAATTGAAACATGTGAAAAGTGTTGGTTGGTTCAAATCTTCAAAATACGCGAATTCTTTAAAGGATTTTTCGAGGCGATACATTTGCATTATTATTTTGTTGTGTTCTGTAAGGGATTCTGAACACTAAAATAATTAAATTCTCTGAACGTAAGCAGTAATAAAAGTTTTGAGAATATAGCATTTTCATTCCACGCCAAAAATAAACATTCTAATCGGTCGGTTTTAGATCGCATTTATCTCCAAAACATCATTGCAAAGTAAGACTGAATAACAGAAAACATTGCTAAGTAAGACTGAACACGGAAAACATTGCTAAGTAAGACTGAATAACATAAAACATTGCTAAGTAAGACTGAATAATAGAAAACATTGCTAAGTAAGACTGAACAACAGAAAACACAGCTAAGTAAGACTGAGTAACAGAAAACATTGTTAACTAAGAACTAAATAACGGAAAACATTGCTAAGTAAGACTGAATAACAGAAAATATTGCTAAGTAAGACTGAATAACAGAAAGCACTGCTAAGTAAGACTGAACAACAGAAAATCAATCATACTCCTTTTAAATATCAGCGAAAGAACTCAGTACCTTGAAATGCAGAATTTCCTATTATCGAAGTGGAAGTAGAAAATTGGAATTTTATTGGGCGGGGTGGGCGGGGTGGGCGTGGTTGGGAGTTGCAGCAGAGTGCAAGAGACGCGTCAATCCAAAGTTTGTCTCTGTTTTCGACAGTTCGTCAAAGGGAAAACGGGTGTGAAATTGGAAAACCCACCAGAGAATGGTATAGTTCTAAAACTACTTCAATTAAGCAGAGTTTATACATTTATAGGTTCTCTCTCTCTCTCTCTCTCTCTCTCTCTCTCTCTCTCTCTCTCTCTCTCTCTCTCTCTCTCTCTCTCATTACCCAGAAGGATTCAAAGGATTAGAAGATATAAACCTTCAGATGCTGTTCACGGATTCACATTTCTCTCTCTCTCTCTCTCTCTCTCTCTCTCTCTCTCTCTCTCTCTCTCTCTCTCTCTCTCTCACAGCAGTGCAGTCACAACCAACTCAGATTTACAGATACATTATACATGATTCACATTTCACTGTCTGTCTTCTGTTACGCATAAGGACATAATTCATTATTTAAAATTACGAAAGAATTGAAACAATTTTGTAGACCTTGCTATGGTGAACAATAATGCAATGTGTTTTATCGCATACAGTATATTACAGTTGGCAATTGCACAAGGCAATTCCTGTGAAGAGAATGAAAAAGATGTCTTGACTTTTTTAGAAATTATTTATACCTGTTTCTTGTAGTCTTTGACAAACAATTATCCTGAATATTCATATAATGAGTAAAAGTAATAATAAAAATGTTACAAATATAACAAATAAAGTAAAAGTAATTAGAACATTAAACGACAGCAAAATACCAGGAGCTTCATTGTTACACCTTGAAGTAATTTAGAGAACAAAATTTTGAGAATGAAATGTAATAATTAAATGCAATAATTAACTCGAGACAGTGTGTAAAATGAACACAAAATCACGTTTATACAAACTGACATTTTTCATAAGAACTTTGGCGTTCACACAAAACATAAGTGCTTTACGCCTTTTATTATTTCACACTACCCCTTAAATTGTAACTTGTACGATTTTACGACGAGAGAGAGAGAGAGAGAGAGAGAGAGAGAGAGAGAGAGAGAGAGAGAGAGAGAGAGAGAGAGAGAGAGAGAGAGCATGCAACTTATCGGGATCAGGTTTGGCCGTGAATTCCGTGTAACACCACGAAATCATGAAACCGGCCATTAAATGAGATTGCTTTTTTTAAGGGTCACGCAAAAGCATGGAGGTCATCCAGAGTTTGAATGAAAATTTAGTCTTTTTTTTTCTCACCTTATGAGCATATGTCCCTCTAATTCCGACTGATTTACAATGGTTTTTCAGCAACAGCACAAGGAATTAAATATTCAGCATTATTAGTGTCTTCCTAAAAGTAAAAATTGAAATGTAAACTTTAAACTTTTTTAATACTCGGTTTTATCAACTAGGGAAACTTTTTTGCTTGGCTTCTTTTTTCATGTTAATACTGTTGTAAATCTGATGTGTCAACAGAAAGGAAAAAAACAACACAACGGAACATTTGCTTTTCACTGACGAGCTGTGTTTTGGCATCTAAATATTTTTTCTCCTTCACATAAACAGGAAAAAAGAAACAACACAACGAAACATTTTGTTTTCACTGACGAAATCTCTTTGGCATCTAACTGAATCTTTTTTTACTTCACATAATCAAGACGAAAGACAAGACTTTCTATGGAAAATCGCTATAATATCTAAAATATCAAAGAGAAATAGTAGTAAGGTAAGGAATAGACCCTACGAAACCAAAAAAGCAAATCGCCACCACAGCGGAACTCGAGGGGCAAAGAGGAACCGCAAGATATATGGATAAGATCATATTTTTCTCTCGCTCTCTCTCCGGGCCCAGAAGGAGGCCTACATCATTCAAAAAGGTGGTTATATTGGCCCGGGGATTAGGACCTGACGCCCCCCTATCAATCTCTGTTATATTCCAGTTATACCACGGTTATACTAGATTACCCTGGGTTATACCCCTATCTTGGCCACCACTACAGCCTTATGACTTATGACACTTGACTATAGGGGTATCTTGTCCTCGTTTTTTTAATTTATATTTCTTTTTTTCTATATTTTTTCGAGACTACTGTAAATTATAATCTTACAAAAGAACTTCATGTAATTAATATTCTTCAAACTTTATTCTGGTTTCCCTAAAACTAATAAAAACAATCGGCATCATTGTTACTCTATATTACGAATTTCATTTAGTGTTTCTCTCTTTTCCAGATCAACTTCACTCGCCTTTTCCGTTTCCTATATAACTGACAGGAGTAAATGGAAGACTTTGTCAAAGTCATACCCAAACGGCGGTAAGATTTTTCGAGAAATCTTTGACTTTCGTTTTGGAGAAAAATTACTTTTTTTTTATTGACAGATGGTTTTCATATATACTAACAGAAGCATCTCTAGACCAGTTTTATTTATATTATTCAGGGCTATTACTATGACATTTTTATTTATATTATTCAGGATTATTACTATGTATGTATGTATGTATGTATGTATGTATGTATGTATGTATGTATGTATGTATGTATGCATGTATGTCTGTATGTATGTATGTGTTTGTACCAATGCTATTACTCTTGTGTCTGCGTATGTGTGTTGGTGGGGTTGCCGAGCAAAAGAATTCGCCAGTGACTGTACGTGTGCACGTATGTATGCTTATACACACTTAAAACCTTAAATATAAACACTCGAATAAATGCTCTATTTCCCCCGTATTCTCCCTTTGTTCTTAGAGATGGACATTCTTTCGTTGCCCGATATTATAAGAAGAACCTTACAGATAAATACCAAGAAATGCACAGGGGCACGCCAGAGGTGAGACTCATTAAAAATCCTTCACGATACGTATTCCTTGAATGTAGGACTGCGTGATGCCATAAACTCATTATGATAGGATTTCGTAATTAAAAAATTCCTCTCTTTAGAACCATGTGGAAAGCATGCTAGGATATTTGTCGGCAGACGCTTGAAGAATGTCTTATGATTATCTTAGGAATGGTTTGACCAAAGCCTTCCCGTTTTGAATGTTATATTTTGATGGAGTCATGGACTCGCGTCCGTCCTCTTTTTTCTCTCTCTCTCTCTCTCTCTCTCTCTCTCTCTCCCCAGTTGCCACCCACAGCAGTCGGCCAGCAGTTACGTACCTAGTTCACTGCTTGCTTCAACAGATCTACTGCATTAGTGAAACAAGTGCATAGCGTTCCACTTGGTCCGATTCGGGAGTTGGAAATTGGTCTCTGAACTACAGTAAATGTGCTACCACCGGGCTACGAGGAAAATAGAGAGAGAGAGAGAGAGAGAGAGAGAGAGAGAGAGAGAGAGAGAGAGAGAGAGAGAGAGATCATATTATGAAGTCTTTATATTGGTAAGTGGAGAAAATGAAACAGACAGCTAACAAAAGTCTCTTAATGTTGAATTTCAAAAATTTATTCAATCATTCCAGTTCTAATCTAACAGTAATATATAACTCCTCGTTATAGAGAAGTTATTTGCCTCAAATATAGATAAAAATTATTTCCCAAAACTACGAAAAGAAAAAAATTATATATATACGCGGAAAGACAGAGTTCATTTTCTTGTTATCCCAAAACAAATCCCTTCGCTTGGGGCAGTGATCTCATCCCGTTACCTACATAATACAAACATGCTGCAGCTTACAAATGCATCTCCTCCCCTTCCTCCCCAACCCCCTTCCCTTCCTACCCAACCACCTTCCCATCCGCCTCCTACCTCTCCCCCTAACCCTACCAAAGCCAACCACTTCCAACCTTCCCAATACAGCGGATATTTTCTTCTGGCATCAAACTTCAGGGAAATTTCCCTTGCACGGATCTACCTCCCTTCCCCCCACCCTTCCCCCTTACACAATCCACCCCACCCAACCCTCACCACCTCACCAAAGCCTCCAGGAGGAAAACAATAACCTTCGGGGGCCTGCCTTGCGAGGTCCTTTGCCCTACCTCACTTGAGACGGTGTCTGGGACCCTGCTATTTCGAGCTTTATAGGAAAACGATTAAGGGTCGCAACGGGGTTTGTGCTTTCCGCTTTGTGGTGGTCGTAGTGGCTGAGGGAGAACAAAATCTATGGAATAAAAGCAGAGAGAGAGAGAGAGAGAGGTATCGGCTTAGTATTCATGTCCATTCTGAGACTATTAGATACCACGCAGATTAACTGACTCACAGAATATGAGTTAAAAGGTGGCTTTGAGAGAGAGAGAGAGAGAGAGAGAGAGAGAGAGAGAGAGAGACGGGGATGGGGTGTTGACAGGATGGGTGGGGGATTTATATTCATGCTCATTTTGAAACTATTGGAATCATCTGCATTAAAATGCACACAAAATGTGGCATAAAAGGGGGGGACAGAGAGAGAGAGAGAGAGAGAGAGAGAGAGAGAGAGAGAGAGAGAGAAGAGAGGAGGCGGGAGTGTCGGCTTTATATTCATGTCCATTCTGAGACTATTGGATACCACTCAGATTAACTGACTCGCAGAATATTTGGACTAAAAGGTGGCTATGCAAAAGAGAGAGAGAGAGAGAGAGAGAGAGAGAGAGAGAGAGAGAGAGAGAGAGAGAGAGAGACCCCGGGTGTGATGGGGTGTTTGGGGGAGGGGGTAATTAAATTCATGCTCATTTTGAAACTATTAGAATCATACAGGCCTACACACAAAATGTGGTATAAAAAGGACAGGGTAAGAGAGAGAGAGAGAGAGAGAGAGAGAGAGAGAGAGAGAGAGACTGGAATGGAGTCATCAGAAATTTTCCCATTGGTCATTTAATGTTTAATGTTAGCAGTCTTTTAGTCTATAGAGACAGGGATTACGTTGATGCCCCTTCAATTTATTTACAGTCCTTAATTACTTTTCTTCTTATAATGGACAAATCTTTGAGGAAAGTCACAATAACAGTGACATAGCTTGAAAATAACTGCGTCTTACACTGTGATTTTGCTTAAGCGGAAAGACTTGTAACTAATGAGAATTTAATAGTTAAAATGCCAAAAATATGTTGACTTCGCTCTGACTATTTTTATGTTGTGTAATCTCTAAAAATATGATAGCACCGTGAAAACAGGTTAGTATCAGGCAAGTCAATTAACATGCACTGTATACTTACTGTCTAATGGCTTTCAGGAAAGAAATCCCTAATTATAATTATTCCAGGAAACCTGTTCTTTAGCACATGCAATTATTTTTTTCCACTATCTCAGGTCTACGTTAGTTTCCAAATGACATTTTGAAATCAATAAAATTTAAAACTGCTTTATATGAATATAGTCACTAGGTTTTATTTTAATTTTTTCGCATAAAAAAAGACTGTCTTTATTCTTTGTAGTCATTTTTCATGCTGTGACCTTGCATCATAATTAAAAATGGTCTTTTCTGGTTGCTTCATATGTAATAATAATAATAATAATAATAATAATAAAATCGGTTAGGAAATCAAGAGATGAACCTACAGCATTTGAATGTCTTATGCAAGTTAAAGAGTATATTGCTATTTAATTATTTATCACAAACATATTTTACTAATGACAATGTATTATTAATATAAATGTAATACAATCAGATTATGCTTCTCCGTGATTTTGTTTACGTTTACAAAAAACATCACTTTATGTTTAAATCATTGTTCAGTGATGTCTGAAGAATTTCTTCTATTTTGTGTCCGAATTGAGAGAGCTTTTACGCAATATAAGACACTGGTAAAACTGCAATCAAACCTGATAAATAGGGTAATCTTGAAAATCAACGCCTTAAATCAATAACAAAACGGATGTTTAAAATCATGTCTTCAGCGGAAGTAAGAAAGTTTTTCAAAAACAAATTCCTTTTCAAAATATAATCGAAAAAATTCTAAAAATCAATTCCCGTCAGTGGAACAAGCAACTAGGGAATGCATTCTCTTGATTTTCAAAGTTTGAGTGATCCGAATAACAAATGAGACCTCTGTTCCAATATTCCCCATAACTCACAGCATTCAGCCTATCTCTGACAAACATATATCTTATTCTTTAGGGGGTAACCGAGCCGGATAAATCTTCCTGTGATGTGATTTATGAGTTCCTTGTGCTACATTAGATTAATCGCACATCACTTCATAAACGTTCCTTGAGCAATATTAATCATTAATAACCATACATCACTTCAGGAACGTCCTGTTTTGATTTTATTGTTATTCATCTTTGTGGTGACGCTTTCGTGGGTTTTGAAGTTGTATGAAGTATTGTGAACCATATTCTTTTTATTTATAGAATGTCTCAAGGGACTTACAGAATACATACATACATACATCTTTTATATATATATAGAATGTATATATATATATATATATATATATATGTATATGTATATATATATATATGTATATATATATGTATATATATATATATATATATATATAATATATATATATATATATATATATATATATATATATATATATATATAATATATATATATATATATATATATATATATATATATATATATATATATATATATATATATATATATATATATATTTGTGTCCCTCTAGTGCACATACTGAAGGTTTATTACACAATGCTGATGTCAAAACTCTGGAGCAAAATGGCTGACGTGCAAAAAGATTGCTTCTTAAAACACTTGATCGTCTAAGGCCACCTCAAGGTAAGTAAAAGATCTGAATTTTATTCCCATCATGAAAATAATATTCATGACTGTGAAACACGTGAACCAAACAGCTGATTGACTCTGAGACTTGAACTAACTTAAAGCAGAAGAATCAATTCTCAGATAGTGACAAAACAAGTAGAACTGGCTTAGGGCAAACAGATGCTGTGTATCCGACTATCCCACCACTGCTAGTACTGCTACCACCACGAATATTTCTGATTTTACTTTTAGCCTTGCGTACCTTGGAACCAAAAAAATATAAAGCTTCTGGATTATAAATGAGGCGTTCCTAATCTACCAGGAAGTCAAAGTTATTCTCCCTTATAATTTTTTCCCCAGCATTCTGTTTTATTTTATTTTATTTATTTATTTATTTTTTGCCAAAACCTCAGTGTGAATTCTTAATCAGAGGAAATCCAAACGACTCACGGTATATATAAATCTGATCTTAGCTACACATCCATAGAATCTCAAGAGTAATTAAGCAAATGAAACACAAATGAGACCAGGTTTAATGGAAATGTAAACACCGAAGTCTGCTTTGATCTAGGGCCGGTGGTTTGTTGCCGTGGCGTATATAAACACTGGCTGCATATATAACAGAAACCCAAGCTGCGCATCCATAGAATTTCCGGAGTAATTAAGAAAATTAAATATATACGAAAGCCAATGAAATGGGAAGGTAAACACCGTTTCGCAACTTTGACCTGGACACAGTAGTTTAATATTTATGAGCAGATACATGTGAGGCTGGAATTAAAACTATGTTCATAGGGTCACAAGGAACAAGGCATTAGAAATGTGTCTGGGCCTTGAATATATTATTCACGTGTAAGCATTTACAATGTTCACGTCAGGCTGTACAGGGAAATGATGCCTTATTTATCAAGTAAACAGAGGCCGCGATGGTGGTAACTTATGCACGATTAACATCGAAGTGATGTTCAGGTTGAATTTCCCCAGCGAAAATTGGAATGATTTAGTAATAAGCTCACCACCTGCCGGGTATATGGTTTCTGGAAGATTCTGACAGGTAAACATGTTTACATCAAATATATTAAAAAAAATAACTCACTTTTTTATTTTTCTTCAGAATTAAGTGTTTTCCTCTCTCGTTTATGTTTTTTCCCGCCGACGTTGATCAGTTTGAAGTAATTTGTTTCATAATTTTGCTGACTTTGATCAGTATAGAATCATTTTATTTATTTTTTTTTTTATTTTGCTCTTCATCCGTTACATTAATACGAATATACTCGTATGTGATATGAATTGTTCACCGATTTACGTCAGACGTCATTACGAAAATAAACAGAAAAATCCTTTATGGATTAAGAGAAAAGTGAATAAGTGTAATGCTCTACCTCACCCCGTCTGACTGCTTGATTATTATCGCAGTCTTTTGTTCTCGAATAGTTGTTTCATGCTACCACTTTGAAGATTAGTCTTTTGTTTATTTTGAATAATAATAATAATAATAATAATAATAATAATAATAATAATAGGCAATCCAGAAACGCAACACGTCTCTCCCCCCACCTCCCCACCCTCCTCCTCGCTCGGAACAAAAACGGTTCCTTAACAAGATCTGGTTCTTTCACAAAATATAAAATTAACAACGTAATCTTGACGGAGATAATAATGATAACTGCGGTAATAAATCTGTGTCAAACATAGACTGCGATATGATATAAACAATTCTCCACAACATTCACTTATTTATACATCGTATAATCATTGTTATTAGAAAAAAAAAAACTTGTTGGCACCTGATATTTTGCAGGTGCAGTTAAGTTAGGCACTTGGCAGGTCAGCCATTCACAGTCAAAAAGTAAGTGTCTTCCACGAGGATGACCAAAATCATATCTTTCTGCTTATTATACTCTACTCTTCTTTCCAATTTTCTTTTCATTCAGTACCCTTTCATACGCGTTATTCACTTATCTCTTATTCTTCTTGGTACTTTACATTTTTTACTCTGGGGCGGACGTTTAACATTTCACTGATATTTATCTTCTTATTTTCGTATAAAGATTAATATTTATTTATATTCTAAACTTCTTCTTCCTCTGGTCAGTCAGTGAGCGAAAAGTTTAGATTCAAGCACTTTTTTTTTTTTTTTTTTGCTCAGATCTCATAAATCTGAAACCCCGAATTTCATTTCCTCAGGTTTTAGGGCTTCCCATAAGATCATATATTAAGCATTAAAATAAATGGACTGGTTTAAACGTTCTCTCTCTCTCTCTCTCTCTCTCTCTCTCTCGTATACAAACACACGCACACACACACACGAACGTAAACATACGTTCCAATTGACCAGGTTAATTACATATATCAGAAAGGAAGAAACATGAGAGAACGTCCCCCCGCCCCACCTCGCTCTCTTTCTCTCGCTAGTAAATAAACACTAGTGACGTCCCGATGATGCTTCCTTCAGGAAAAATCCGAAGGGAATTGAAAAGAATGTCGGGTTTCCAAATTGAAAGAGTCGCATTGCGGACCCATAAAAAAAAGATGGTTCACTTTCTCTGAGGATATCCAAGAACCGTTGCCATGTTGTGACGACCGAAATCCAATAGATCTGAATGGAAGGGAGCCATCGCCTCTGACCTCGAGACGTGGTCACCAGAGGTAGGGGGCATGGAAGTCATGATGGTTTAATTAGTTTTTGTAGGAACTAAGAGATTGGAAATGAAAAGGACGATCTGCGGGTTAATGTAGGCTTATTTTTTGTATTGCTTGTCATTACTCTGCCATCGATCACGTTAATTAGTTTAAATTATAGATAAGATGAAAATGTATCGTAATAAATAGATAATAACTATATATATATATATATATATATATATATATATATATATATATATATATATATATATATATATATATATATATATATATATATCACTAAATTCTGATAATAGTAATATGTATACACACACAGACACACATATATATAAATATAATATATATATATATATATATATATATATATATATATATATATATATATATATATATATATATAGAATGTGCTTGTGTTTGTGTGCCTGTATTCTGTCTATATACATACATATATATATATATATATATATATATATATATATATATATATATATATATATGTGTGTGTGTGTGTGTGTGTGTGTGTGCGTGCGTGTGTGTCTGTGTTTGTGTGTATATACATACATATTACTTTCGTCAGGAATTCCTGACTGGACTGTTACACTTGAATATAAAGGGTCAATAGGTAACAAAAAGAATAATAATTGATCATTCTTACATTGCCAAAGCCAATATGTAAATAAAATGCTTGGTGAATATAAATGGCTAAAAAAAATAAACAACAAACTTCACGATGTCAAAGGTCAAATGCAACGCACACATTTGGCTAGCTCGTAAAGAATAGCTAACACATTGGCTTTAAAAGTTAAAACACGCATGTGCCTGAGCAAATACGTTTGAAATCCAAGTAAATGCTTTCATAGATTTTCTTTATGTTGTATACCCCTGAGTTTGTTCTCTTGTTTTGCTTTTATGTTTAATTTAAGTGTATATGAGTTAACATATATGTATGTGTATATATATATATATAAATATATATATATATATATATATATATATATATATATATATATATATATATATATAATATATATATATATATATATATATATATATATACTGTATATATACTATATACTATATATATAAATATATATATACACATACATATATATGTATATGTGTGCTTACATATATGTATAAGTATGTATAGACACACATTTATATAAATATATATACATTTATATAAATATATATATATATATATATATATATATATATATAAATATATATATATATATATATATATATATATATATATATATATATATATATGAAATATGATTGTATGTATGCATGTATGTATATAACCTAGTTTATAAATATTACATCTGCCGTTGCTGGACCGATATGTGGATGAAAGTGACAATATTTATCCAATCAACAGCTGAAACGATACATATGAAGACATAAAAAGGAGTAGTTTCGAATGCTGTGTGTACGGTACATGTGTTGTGTTGGGCGATATTTACACTTTGTGATAAGTGAAGAGAAATAACCATCGCAAATATGAAATGGACCCATTTATACATATATCTATATAATGTCTAAAATACGACACATGGAAAGTTAAAGCTTTCATCATTTATTTGTAAAAATAAAACTGTTGAAAAACGTATGAAATTGGAATATAATGTTTTTTACATCACCGGGTAAAATTAGCATTATAGTATACAATCTACCCTAAGCTAACTTTACCTGCCTTACCTAATCTTAACATTAAGTCAATAGTTCTTACACGGATGCATTCGATCGCTGTCTGGGCCATGGGGGCTATAATCCAAGAGGTAAAAGCGTAGGCATAATAATATTAAAATAATATATGTTTATTTTGGTGCAATGTGTGGTTCATTGCTTCTTGCTCACATCCGGTTAATTTTATTTCACTCTCATTTTGCTCCATTTCGGCATTTTGGAAAACTGATGTACCAGGATATCGACCGTTGATAAGAGAAGCTTTAAGTTAGCTATATTCTTTCATACAAGACGTGTTCTCTCTCTCTCTCTCTCTCTCTCTCTCTCTCTCTCTCTCTCTCTCTCTCTCTCCTTCTTCTTGTTCTTCTCCATCTTCTTCTCCTTCTTCTGTTTCTTCTTCTTCATCTTCTTCTTTCTTTTCTTCTTCTTCTTCTACTGAGAAGCACTTAAATGGTAATTCATTCCTTATCTACAGCCGAGCACGACGTTCTTAGAACATTAGTCCTTTACACACCCGAGACTTCATGAAGAGAAGGCAGCCCGGATTCAGGTTTGATTTACCGCGCAATGAATCACGGCGAAACGCGCGCGCGACAGAGTAGCCTTCACTTCTGACAGGTAGCCTTCATTAATCATAGCGTAAACACGCAACTTGTTCACTTGTTTGCTAAAGCTGTCAATCATTTGGTCTCACTTCAGGGGGGAAGCGAAGCTGACAGTTTCGAAGAAGGAAATTGTCTCTAATTCGTTCTTACTTGCCTCATTGCGACCCGTGGCCGCGTGCACCAAATCTGTAGAGCTCGGTGCAATTTCCATAAATTTCCATTATTTTTCTCTTAAAATAAATGTATCCCTACTTTACCTTTTATCAGGGTTTGTGACCGACATATTTCTTTGTGTGTGACCTGGAGTAGCAGAATTAGTAATTATCCAAAAATGATAAAGGAGCTCAAATTATATACAATTTTCATATCCACTGTATCCTATAATTTCTAGATTCAATAACAAGTATCCTTGGATAACTAGCTCTCTAAGATATAAATAGCCTTGAGACATAGTCATTTAGTTACCAAAAATTAAAATGGAACTCCAGTTATATACAATTCTCATATACAGTTTCTGCCATAACTTTAGATACAATACAAATTATTTTTAGATAATAAGCTCTCTTCATAATACAAATTCTTGAAACACATCCCTGAAAACGACTGGAAGCATGTTACCTAAACCTCTATAAGAATGGTATAGTATTAGAATGTTCCATTATTTTATGCATATAAATTTTTTTCAGGTAGATAATCGTGTTTCATGTCACTGTCTTTAGTTTTCTCTCTCTCTCTCTCTCTCTCTCTCTCTCTCTCTCTCTCTCTTCTCTCTCTTTCGATAATACATTTTCATCCATCAAAAATGTGAAGGAAAAAAATATCTTTCAGTTTATTGTGTAAGTACCTCTCTCTCTCTCTCTCTTCTCTCTCTCTCTCTCTCTCTCTCTCCTTAATATATCATAATCCATCAACATTTTCATGGATAATATAATAGATCACTCTTTATTATCCAGCTCCCCCCTCCTTCTCTCTCTCTCTCCTCCTTTTCAGCATTTCCCCCCCTCTCATTCCGCCTTTATTTTCACGCAAATTATATTAATTATTCTCAATTTTTACAACACAACTCATTGCAATGCTAACGTGAGTTACTGAAAGAAATTGCCACTAATTTCATTATCTTTTGGAGTGTTGAGTTCACAATCTGCTTATTTGATGTTTGGAGGTTGAACTGATCAATTTTCCAGAATGAGCTAAAGAGAAATTATCCTTCTTATCTGACAAGTATTAATAACGAGTTTGATGGCGCTCGCTACGCTGCACTGGAACCCGGCGATGCCCGTCATATCTCCCCTGCCCTCCCGATCCCCTACCTACCCCGCCCCCACCAGGGGCAGAGAATCATGTTTGCAGGAGGACGGTGGATGTGTCATGTCTCCCCTACCCTTCCGATCCCCTACCTAACCCGTCCCCATCCGGGCGGACAAACAAGAAAGATCCACTCGGATTTTATTATTATAGATTAATAACTAGGAATTTCCTGATGTTGTCTATCTGGGACTAGGAAGTAGAGATAGGTAACAGATGTTTTGAAGTTGGAATGAAAATTCAGATTTACTTCAGAATTATCAATATTAATTAGATAACTGATTCGTCTGATCCAAACAGTACTTAATAACACGGTTAATTACGATATCGATATTTTGTCAACTAAAGATCAATCATTTATAATAAAAAATCATCTTAAGAATGGCCTTATAAGACCGATTTTATTTAATCAAATAAAAAAACGAGTTTTATAACGAATTTGCTTTAGCAAATTAAGTATTAAAATGTTTCGTTTGTAGGATTATCTAAATGTGTAAACACATTTCTTTGGAAAAAAATTTAATTTTTCTAAAACTTCAAAGCTTGATGGGCCTTTGAGCCTTCGGAAGCGACGTCTGTTTAATATGTCTATGTTATAATATATATATATATGTGTGTGTGTGTGTTTATATATATATATATATATATATATATATATATATATATATATATATATATATATATATATATATATATATATATATATATATATAATGTATTTATAATATATACATACATATATATATATATGTGTCTGTATTTATGTATAATCTGTTCGTTTATTGTGCATCAGTCTCTTTCATGCATAATGTTTACGAGTTAAACAAGCTACATTTGCATAAATACATTCTCAGTGAGCTCTCTCTCTCTCTCTCTCTCTCTCTCTCTCTCTCTCTCTCTCTCTCTCTCTTCATGATGTGTTTGTTATGATATGCTGAGTACAAATAAAAAGTTTTTTTTTTTTTATTTAAGAATAGGTGCATATACTATAGTGTTCAGTTAACGGGCATTTCTTTGGGTCTGTCTGTCTGTCTGTCTTTGTCTGTCTCCAAAGACTAATAATAGAAATATTAACTGATAATCTTATTACATGACACATCATCTCTATAATTACTCAGGCTTTTAGGAAGGTAAATAAAATGACTGGAAATAATGCAAGCAAGGTCGATTTCGCAAGCAAGAGGCTATCTCTTCATACAATTTATCTTCGCAATTAAACCAAATTTGAAGAAAAGAAATAAAACGGCCGTATCCTTCAATTTCAGTTTATCACTACATTAAAAAACCAGTTTTATCCTTTACAATATTTCGCAAAATCCAAGGTATAGTATATCTTCGATTATCAAACGTCAAAATTTTTCCATTTCTATCTTTTTCTTTTGAGATGATGTTGCCATCTCCCATATAAAGTAACCAACATTGTCCATAGAAAAAAAAATTATATCCAGAGCCTAGGGGCGAAATTTTCCTCACACAATGGCCCTACGTTCCCAAGGCCTAACCTGTCAATGTCAGGACCGATGAAACAACGCACGGGAGTGTTGTTGAGGGACCTGGCATCCGTTCACAAGACACCAGCTTTAGAATATCTAATGTATACCGCTCTAACTTAGTTAACATACCTCATACACAGGGAGAAACACCCAGCTCTGTTAAGGTCGTTATTTACACCTAGATGGGTATATGTTATTTCGGCAATTAAACACAAATTTCATTTGTACCGATTACCCTTTTCCTTTTTCGTACTCTTCATACTCTGTGAGATGATTTCTCAAGCCTTCTTAATAAAAGTCTGTTTTCTTGTTTTAAATAGATAAGGTTGCTACTGCACGTTCTGAACGTGACTTTACAAGCACCTCACTCGGATGATGCCAGTTTTTCATATGAGTTATGTTCTAATTTTACTGTTATAATGAACTTTTAAATAATAAAACAAATCAAACCTCGTGGTCATAATTGTGGGTACAACTTCCTCTGTTTGCTTCCACTTAAATTATGGAATCAAGTTATTTTAGCAATGGCCATGAAAGTCTTAAAACTTTTCCCTGTGACGGGAAAATGTAAAGGAAGTCTGTGTCATTAATCGTGGTATTCTATCTCAACAGTAACAAAAGGGTTAATAGTAAGTGGTCTTGTATAAAAATCGCTCTAAAACTGTTGTGGGTATTGCTTTTATAAATTTATAACAAGTGAACATTTACTTATGATACAGAGATGTCAAAGGTAAGTTACTGTTACCAGAGTTTGCTCCTTCGAGTATCCACAAGTTAGACCTAAATTAATGTAGAGGAATTATGTGACTTCTTATCATAACTAATAAGTCTCACACAAGCCTATTTACAATCTGTAATTACACAGATTATCTTGAATGAATATAGCCTACCTGATACTGGAATCATTCGCTGCAAACCTAAACAAAGGAGTATGATAACGAAGTTAAGAGAGTAAGAAGCTTAATATCCATATAAGAACTTAGGGAAGACACTGAGTATACTGAAACCATTTAAACATATGTAACATAATGGTAACTTGAAACCATGAAAAAACGAATATCTTTAACGAGAGTACAGTATTCACGGACAAGAAAAGTCTGTTCACTGGACTTGAGAGAACACAAGAGAAAATCTCCTACTATCCTGAGTAGGCCCATGTACTCTAATAACATCCCAGTGCATATTGCGTGATGAATAATGCATAACGCTCACCTGAGGCCTCGACGTAGAGGACATAAACGTACCTCGTAAAATGAATGACGACGACGACTCGCCAAATTGCAATAATCCGGGGAGAGCAGAGGGCGCTCGTGATGCCACAACAAACAAACAAACAAACCAACACACGGGGAGGAGGGGGAGAAGAATACGGCAAGGACAGAACATAAAACAAACACAGAGAAAGGATGGAATGGTATGAGGAACAGGATATGAAACAAACGCATGATTTTTTGGTGGGTAGGAAATAGACAACAATGATCAATTAGGGGTGCTGTGCTTTAATAACAATTATAATAGTCAGTCTAACTATAAGACAGAAGGAAATATCTTAATCAAGGTGAACTGCAGTGCTTCCTCTCTTTTGAGTAGCGTTGCAATAGTGGCACAGATGACACTTCTTTTCCCCATCATGATCACATTTTCCAAATTTCACCACTTGAAAAATGTCGTAGTTACGTTCAAAACGATAACAATGTAACTCCAAAAGCTCCTCGAAGTTAAAACTAATACCAAAGAGGTGGAAGAAGAAGAAGAAATTGTTTACAAACAAACAAGAAAGCTCAAGAAAGAGTACGAACAGGTTCAAGGCAAATGTACAAGCTACAAAAAAAAAGTACCGTAAGAACTTCAGACCAAAGACGACTAAATAAAAGATACGAGAGTGTCCCAAAACATTTTAAAACAAAAGCGGTGACGAGGGAGCACTACAGAATACGAGAGTATTAGTGCGTATCCCAGAACACACCAGAAAGAGTAAAAATATATTCAAGGTAAATGTACAAGCTGTAAAAAAAAAGAGAGTACTGTAGTAAAATCAGAACAAACACGACCAAATAAAAGATACGAGTGTGTCCCCAAAACGCTTTAAAATAAAAGCGGTGACGAGGGAGCACCAGAGAGTGCTAGAGTCTTAGTGTCCATCCCAGAACACACCAGAGCATCACAGACTAACTGAGGGCAGCCCAGAGAGTATAATGAAGGATAACAGAGCACCAGGTATTACTACGCAGTACCACAAAACATTCCATTTATATCCCTGGTCTTTTATAGGCAATGCACACGTAACAGGCATTAAGAGAGGCGTGATGTATTCGCTCCGTCCAACAGAACAAACTACGATAAACTATTTTCGAGTGTTTCCAATAGCCTATACAGGTATTTTCACTGCATATTTTGAAGCTGCATTAACCCGATGCGTTTCAGTATATTTCATAATTTTTGCATATTCATTTGGTAGGCATTTATTTCTTTATTTGCTTTTGCAGTATTTATTGCTTGCTTTGAAGCAACCACTAAATAATACACAATGCATTCATTTTTTTATATCAATGACTCATCTAACACTATTGTAGTTATATTGATTGCTTCACTGTTTTGTGGTAAAAATGGGAAAGAAAATGTGCCACTTTGCTTTACTTTTAAGCTAATGAATTTCGCAATTCCTGTGAATTACCAGATCATTAATAAACGATTCATCTTTTAAATCTGTTTTCTAGTTTCCATGAAAGAGTCATAATACCAAAAGAGAACATAACATTGTGAATACATTTAATGTTACAACAAGAAGTTTCTTTATTTCACTGGAACTAGGGAGATCAAGTCTCAACATAGAAAATATTTTTCTGTGGGAGAACCTCACAAATGCTTAGAATATTTACCGTGTTATTCAGCTTAGATGGTGAGTCATAACAAGATACAAACACAATTACAGAACTGTTTCACGCACGTTAATTACAGAAACGAATCATGCAGGTTTTGTCATTAACACAAAATTGAGGCTGTTATTTGATTTCATTTTAATAAT
>NC_089755.1:39462620-39472620 GCF_040412425.1 Macrobrachium rosenbergii
CGTTGAATCATAATTCAACTTACAGTGCAAGAGTTTTTGTACGTTGAATCATATTTCAACTTATAGTGCAAGAGCTCTTATAAGTTGAATCATAATTCATCTTACAATCATACATCGGGCTAACATCTTCGCTCTCCAGGCAAATAAGGTAACATCAACATTAACACCAGAATTAACGCTAATATTTTTATTATAAATCATTTCTATCTACCTTAGCAGGTACATTAATTCTAACCACTTGGCATTTCCACTTCCTAAGAAAGGTCATTTAAATTTTCGTACATGTGGCAGAAAGGAATATTTATGAGGACGGTGTAAAAGGAGAAAATTCTAAATACTCAAGAAGACCGTTTTCATTTTACTCTCTTTTTCCCTTCTCTGGAAATTCCATTATGTGAAAACGTTCTTCACTTTATGAATAATAATAATAATAATAATAATAATAATAATAATAATAATAATAATAATAATAATAATAATAATAATAATAATAATATAATAAAAAATAATAATAATAATAATAAGATCTCTGGAAATTCCATTATGTGAAAACGTTCTTCACTTTATAAATAATAATAATAATAATAATAATAATAAGAATAAGAAGAAGAAGAAGAAGAAGAAGAAGAAGAAGAAGAAGAAGAAGAAGAAGAAGAAGAAGAAGAAGAAGAGGAGGAGGAAGAAGAATTGCAGAAATGCTACATCATTTGTAACTTTGAATAAATATATATCAGACTACAGCAGCAGATATAACCGCCACGAAAAACCCAAGTCTGTAATAAATTATGTTTATTTGATCTACGCCGTCAGTTTAGACAAGAGAGAGGATTTCTGAATCAAGTGTTCATTAAGAAATAGTTACAAGGGAGGTCTGAAATTAAAGGAAAAATGCTGTCTGTAACTTACATAGACCTAGAGAAACCTTTTGATAGAATCGACAGATTGGAAATGTGGTTTAGAGGATACTTTGCAGGTAGCAATAAAAAGTGAAGTGAAGCAGACATTAGGATCTGTAGGTAGGGGAGTGACTGGTTTGGGGTAAAATGGCGCTGAAACGAGGGTGTGGTATGTCCCCGTAACTTTTAAATATCTTTATCAACGAACTGATGCAAGAAATCAGAAAAAAGAATGATTTGTAAGTACAAAAATTGTGGGATAGGAAAATGGCTCGCAAATGGAATGTTGATGGATTGTTATTGCAGTGTGTGTGTGTGTGTTTGTGTGTGTGTGTGTGTGTGTGAAGGTATGTGTGTGCGTGTGTTAGTTTAAGGGGGATCAGTGTAGAGGCACCTGTGTAGGTGTATGAAGCGGATATTATAAAGGAAGTTTTGTGAACAAGGAATCATCTCCAGTTCAAGTATGAATGCGACAGTGATCGTCGGGCCTCCTTTCCTCTAGAGCCGCCACCTGTAGAGGTGTGAAGTGAGTTTTTATATATATATATATATATATATATATATATATATATATATATATAAAGAGAAAGAGAGAGAGAGAGAGAGAGAGAGAGAGAGAGAGAGAGAGAGAGAGAGAGAGAGAGAGAGAGAGAGAGATTATTAACGACTGAGGAAGTCGATACAAGATATTCAAAACGGCGACCTCCATCACCCTCCCCCCATACCCCCAGTTTCTCTCTTGAAACCCTCTTCTCCCTCCCCCCTTCCTCCATCCTACCCGCCCCTACTTCCTCCTCCTCCTCCACCTCCCTCCTCCTCCTCCTCCTCCTCCTCCTCCTCCATCCTCCTCCTCCTCTCATATCTTGAGTGGTTGCTCATTATCCTCTACGTTCCTGTTACCTTTGTAGTGCGTTCCGCGGTTGCAGCTTCCCTCCACTCAAAGGGACCATAATGAACATGTTGCTTAGAACGATGTTGATCTTTCAGAGGGAATGAATGCTGGATGAGCGCGCTCATGCGCGAGCATTAGCAATTCAGTTGTCGGAGATGGCAGAGAAGTATTGCATTCATCAGACCAATGAATAATGACGACAAAGGAAGTAGATATTAATTAAAAAGTATTACAGTGTGACGAGAAATTTATGTGAACATAAATTATTCAGTGAATGAATGGGTTGAAATAAAAAGAAATGAGTAAGTATACGAATGAATGAATGTATAAATTACGATTGAAAAACAAAAGTGGCGTTCACTTGGAAATGACGCCACTATTCAAAACTGACAAAAGAAATTCGGATCGTTTCCCCTTGAATGTTTTTGTTGTGGCTGTGGCTATTGTCGGTACGATATAAAAATCTCTCTCTCTCTCTCTCTCTCTCTCTCTCTCTCTCTCTCTCTCTCTCACACACACACATTCCAAAGACCTTACTTGTAGTCATAGAATAAAAAAAAAAAATTGTTTCGCTTCATTTTTAATCTGTTGAACTTGACAGTCGGTTGTAAACTCAAAACAATCGTAAAATGATGCACTAACATTTAATAAGCTAACAAATACAACAGTTTTATTTTCACTCTGGTATTTTATCAACTTTTAAGCCAATAAAGTTACAAAATAAAAAATATGAGAAACTGAAATCAAAAGTTTATAGTTCGGTGTCGGGAAATATAACGGTCATTTGAAAATGAATACTAGAATAACAAGTAAAAAATAGGCGCCGAAGTTTCTTCGGCGCAATCGATTTTTCTGTATAGCGTATAATGATGTATGAACCTTTCAACCGCGGCTCATGAAACTCACCCACGGTCCGGAGGTCGCTTGTATTGTTGGTACCAGGCGTACGATTATGGCTAACTTTAACCTTAAATAAAATAAAAGCTACTGATGTTAGAGGGTTGCAATTTGGTATGTTTGATGATTGGGAGGTGGATAATCTACATACCAATTTGCTGCCATCTAGCCTCAGTAGTTCATAAGATATGAGTGCGGACAGAAAAAGTGCGGACGGACAGACAAAACCGTTACAATAGCTTTCTTTTACAGAAAACTAAAAATGCAGAAGTAGTTGAAGAAACCCCAGATTAAAATATGACTCAGTAGCAAACGAATGCATAAGAGAACAACTGCTAGGAAGAGGAACTTGAACAAAACAAGATAAGTATTTCCAGTGACTTCACAGAACTAATTTGAGATGCTCCTGAGATGAGTATTTAAGTAATAGTTGAACCATACTTTCTTTAGATAATTTATAGTTCTGATGGAAAATCAAGAACTGAACACATGCATCTCACCTAACATTTTATAAGCAATAAATCAATCTATTTCATCATTTTGGCCTTATCCTAATCCTGCTTCACATCTTTCCCTTTCTCGGGTTTTAATTAGAATAAAATGAATAATTATAAAAGAAACAAAGTATGTAAAATACCTACCTGGAAATCTTGACCCAACGGCAAAACTTCATTATCTGAATAATTGCCGTTCAACAATATCTAACGAGTTTATATAAAATATAATAATTGCTTCATAAAAGTTGATTATCTCATTAACTACACCGTTTGATGGAGTCCCTAGAAAGTAATAGGAATTAAATCTCATCAAAAAGAGATAATTATCATCACGAGTTATTTCTTTTATTTATTACACCAGGCCATTGTGTAGCAACTCACAGTTCTTGGTAAGTTGCATAGATAATCAGTGATGTAATTCCTTTGCTCTCTGAAGAAGACAATCTCCCTCTCTCTCTCTCTCTCTCTCTCTCCATTTTTTTTCCATTTCATACTTCGTATTTAATCATTCCATTTTCCACTATCAACGCATCCTCTAAAACCTGTCACGAAATATTTAAGCTTTAATCTTGCAAACACACACACTCTCTCTCTCTCTCTCTCTCTCTCTCTCTCTCTCCACATTTTTCTATTTCATACTTTATATTTAATCTTTCCATTTTCCACTATCAGTGCGTCGTCTAAAGACTGGCATGAAATATATAATCTTTATTCTCGTAAAACTCTCTCTCTCTCTCTCTCTCTCTCTCTCTCTCTCTCTCTCTCTCTCTCTCATATGAATGCTTCACAAACAACAACAACAACAATTATAATAATAAAAATAATAATTATAATTATTGTTATTATCATGATAATAATAATTATTATTATTATCATAATAATAATAATAATAATAATAATAATAATAATAATAATAATAATAATAATAATAATAATAATAATAGGGGAATATGATAACATGCTAGCCCTCTTTAAAACAGGAGTTCCAAGTTCGAATAAAATCATTGTTTACCAATCCAGTGATCCAAATCCCTTTCCAAAAAAAAAAAAAAACTCCTTTCAATTAGTGCAAAATCATCCCTAGGAATCTCATTTTACCGCAATGAGTCACATGATTATATAGGAAAATTTTACGAGTCATATAAAAATTTCTTAACAACATATATATTTCCTTTTTTATGAAGTTTATCATAAAACCTAATGATTTCCTTAATTGTATGATGCATCCAAATATTACCGGAAAAATTATGTTAAGATTAAGAATAAGAATGAAATTTCTGTCGTATGAAATTTATCTTTTCGAAATGTAATAAGTTAATTTTCTTTTTTTTTTTTTTTTGCTTTTACAGTAAATTTCAAGTTTTGAAAAGGATTTTTAAAAGCCGAATATTATAATTCTCCTACTTAAATGGACAGCCTTTCTAGAAAATATCCTTATCATATACTGTAGTTAATCAAAATCTCAGGTATAATTTAAAATGTAATCGACTTTCCTAATTAGCAAAGCTTTATGTGAAAGAAAAACAATGACCCACTTTTCTATTTAGGTCGTAACCTTTCACTTATTCGCCAACGAAATCATGTGGAACGCTCAGAATCACTGATTCACATTTTTCCAAGGTATCAATGCTTGTGTTACCCTGACGATGTCAAGTTGTGTGACAAATAATTTTGTACTGAGAGACATTGCTAAAGAAAACCACCACATTATGACGTCGAAATATTATAGAAACTGCAAGGAAGTAAGTTTTCAGCAATACAAGTAAACAAAATAAAACATATTCATAATACTTTTTCAGATAAAAGAATGTCAGATTTTTTTGCTTTTTGCGTTACAACAAGTTGAGAAATCAATAGAAAAAGATTGTTATCTATTTGCTCTGAAAGACCACGAAGCTTCTAGTTATATACATAACAATAATATATTCTCCATAATTCCATTAAGAAAAGTTAAGGCTGATTATTCTTTGGAAACCAACAGTTCCCATCCATTATACCTTGAAGCACCAACGTAGCCTCCGATAAAAACCTTTGATTATTCAAGACCTCAAGGCTTTGTATTTTACATTTCACTGAGCCAAGGATTACCTCGCCTGCTCTTTCTCCAAAGCCAGGCATTTTTAAAGCATCCCTTCTGGTGTTTATATTTCATCTCCCGGGGCAATATGGAGACAGGGAACCTTCATAAAATGCAAGAGACCTCGACCTATATCTATAGTTATCTCGGAGAAGGGAGTATGACCATGGCCAGCCATGCTGTCTTTCAAACAAAAATCTCTCTCTCTCTCTCTCTCTCTCTCTCTCTCTCTCTCTCTTTCTTCTCTCCTCTTTACTCTCCTCCTCTCTTTCTATCCTCCTTTCTCTTTCTTCATTCCTTCATTCCTTAATAATTTCCCCTTCGTGTGTATTTTTCGTAGTCCTCCTTGCATCCAGTGTTGCCATAGCTTGCTGAAAATGGAACAGCGTAACCCAGAAAAAATCCCTCGTTACTTTTTTCACTTTGATGACCCCTTTTTCCAATTTCCGAGTTGCGATTAGTTTTACCGACAGACACCGTTCTTACGATAATAGGAAGTGAACATTTCGAAATGAATAATGAAACAAATGAAGATATAATATATAGGACCATTCTGGAGGAAGTTGCTTCAACATAGAATATAGCATGCATCTAAAGTATCTAAAGTAATTAGTGACTCTTTTAATTGTTCTTGTGCAACAACAATACGCAGTACAGACATCCTCGCACCAAGAGAGACCAGGTAGGACATCATGTGGGAGTTATTATCATGAAACTTGTATAATTTCAACGTACGTTCCTTTGTTTCTTACTTTATTTTTCTTTACCTGAATAAAAATGTTTGTTGATGATTTACTTTATTATTCCTCTTCCTTAGTTTACTTCATTATTCTTTTCCCTTTAAACAAAAATGCTTCGACAGTTTTTACTTCATCTTTCCATCCCCTGAACGAAAACGTTTCTGCATTATTTTTTACTTTATTTTTACCTTTGGCTAAAAAGGAAACGTTTTGTATTTTCAACTTATTTTCCTGAAATTTCTTTGCAGTGAGAAAGTTTCTAGCTTCATTATTGAATTTTACCTTTCCCTGAAATGAAAACTTGATTAATTTTTTACCTTATTTTCCTATTTTCCCTAAAATGAAACGTTTCTTCCTTTTTCTTACTTTATTTTTCTTTTTCTAACTGAAAGGAAAATGTCCTTTCATTTCGCAACAAACACTTCTCGATATCTCTGAGCGAAGAAAAAAAAAGCTTTGCATAAGAAACTTCGTTCCTAATTAACTTATTCGCTCATCAAAGGAATTTCGCTTTAGCACGCTCGGCTTCCTGTCCGGAATGTTATCATTTATGCCCCTGAATTATCCTGAAAACCCAACAGCCAAAAATTATAAACAAATAAACAAAAAGGCATGTCAAAGGAGCTGAATAAATATAAACGTTCCGCCTTTCATCCAGAGAAATGAGGTAATTTCTATATATTCATGTTTTTCCTGGTGAAACTTTCATCATAAAATTCCAAACTCCAAACTTCAGAGATGAAGAGAGAGACATAAAAATGCTTCGTTCTACATTCACTCGTAATCGCGTCTCTCAGAAGCGGATTATTTTCTTTGAAGTGTATGAATAAATAAACTGAATAAATAGATATGCAAGTAATCACAAGGAAACACAAAATTACCGTTTCCTGCTCATAACTGGTTTCATAATTGCCTTGGAATCATCCGAGAATTTATTCTGTAGGTTTTTTTTTTTATCGGGCAGGGATACGAGGTCACTGGCTTGTTGCAATAAGACGGAAGGGTATTTTTGTTATCGTGTTTCGAGATCAACTTCAGCAAAGTGTGTCAAGAGAATAAAGTTTTTTTATCTATTTTGAAAATTCTGTTCACTTAAGATGAAATTCTAGCATAGAGGCAACGGACCTTTCTTGCATAACTGAATTATTTTTTTTTTCCTACACGTTTTTCAGCGCAATATTTAACAAGAGAGAGAGAGAGAGAGAGAGAGAGAGATGGTAATGCAATGCTAAGTTGATTATAAATTGCAGGTGATAAAGCTCCTAATTTTTTTTTTCTTTAGCATTATGCATCGTGCTACTATACAGACCAATTTATTTTCTAAATGTTCGGTAGCCCACCAACATCTTGAGAATTTTATGTCTTTTATCATAACGGAATTCAGTGCAGAAAGTATAGATCTTTGCTTTTTTTGACATGAAGCGATTGTTATGAAGATAAAAAAAACATGGGTTAATTGTTCTCAAGTGAACTGACACAAAATATGTTAGTGAACATGTATGACCATACTCTCTCTCTCTCTCTCTCTCTCTCTATCTCTCTTTATCTACAGTCTTATATGAATGCTACACTAACAACAAAACAACAACAACAACAACAACAACAACAATAATAATATAATAATAATAATAATAATAATAATAATAATAATAATAATAATGAGATAATGTGAACACGTACTAACCTCCTAAAAATAAGAGGCTCCAAGTTCGAATGAAAACAACTTTCTCAACTGCTGTGAAGCAAAACCTCCTCCGTAAACAAACGCTTCCTCCAATTAGGAAAAAATACCCAAGGATTTCATCCTACCTCAACTAATCATATATTCAAACAGACAGGAAATTTTGAACGAGTCCGGCACGAAGATTTCATAACAGCATATATTTTCCCTTTATGAAGTTTGTCATAAAACATTATGATTTTCATAATTATATTATGTATGAAAATGTTACTGGAAAGCTTACGCTGAGAGGACTGAAAATGAAAATTTGATGTTATATGAAATTTAATCTTTTAAAGTGTATTTTTTTCTGTTTCATCAGTGAATTTGACGCTTTAAAATGGGTTGTTCAAAAGTTAAAAGTCATTATTCTCATATTCAAAAGGGACAGTCCTACAAAATGTACTTATCTTAGTTAATTGATATCTCAGGGATAATTTGAAGTGTAATATATTTCACTAATTAGCAAGCTTTGTATGAATGAAAACTGTTGACCTTTTACAATTACAGTAGGTCATTGTTCACTTCTTCACCCATGAGAAATTAGTAAATAAAGACAGGGAAAAAACAAAATTAGACCTTTCCTGCTCATAACCGGTTTCATAATTGCTTTGGAATTATCCGAGAATATATTCAGTAAGATTTCTTTTTTTTCGGGGGCAGCGTTACGGGGTCACTGGCTTTTATTCCAGAAAGACGAAAGAGGGTTTTTTTTTTTTTTATCGTATTTCGATATGATCTTCAGTAATGTGTGTCAAGCAAAAATTCTGTTCATACAATAAGAAATGTGAGCAAGGAGGCGAAGGATCTCCCTTGCAAAATTAAATTATCAAATGATTTTTCCTACATATTTTTCAAAGCCATGAACACTGTCTTGACGTATATGCATAGACATGACACAGAGAGAGAGAGAGAGAGAGAGAGAGAGAGAGAGAGAGAGAGAGAGAGAGAGAGAGAGAGAGAAGAAGGATAAGTTGATTATTATGAATTGCAAGTGATAAAGTTTATCTTTTTTTTATTATAGCGTCATGCATCGTGTTATTATTCATAACCTCTTATTTTTTAAATGTTCACTAGTCCATCAACATCTAGAGAATTTTATATATCAATATCATGGGAATTAGTTTAGACAATATTATTCTTCCTTCTCTTTTGCCATGAAACGATTCTTGATGAAAAATATGTAAGTGAACATGTATGACCTATCCTCTCTCTCTCTCTCTCTCTCTCTCTCTCTCTCTCTCTCTCTCTCTCTCTCTCTCTCTCGCACAAAGATATGCATACACACATTTTCGATATATTGATTACAAATACTAAGTCTCTGGTAATGAAGTCCAGGAAATACAATTTATGAAGCTTTGGCCTCGGGGGTGAGTTTGCCAGTCTAGAGTTCTCCAATTCATTTTGATATATATTCCCATAAATAAAATAAAAAAAAAGGAAATTTTTCTTTCTCTTTTTTTCTCCCCCGTATATTTTCTCATATTAAAGTCGGTTACTACGTTTAGAGTGAAAGAAAATTAGTCTTTAATTAATCTATTTCGCTGTTACGTAACGATTTGTCTTGTCAATTCGGTGGCTGATCGTTTAATCATTTCCTACTTACGTTTCCAAAGACCTATGATCTTTAAGAGACAGTTCTGGTAGCTGCGACGCCAAAAAACTTATACACAATCAGTCAATCAAGAGACAAGTCGATAGCAACATTCACAATCAAGATCATTCCTTATTCCTTCCTACTTTTCAGTTTTCTGGAAAGAAAACGAATGTGCCCGTTTTGTCTGTCCGTCCGCATTTTTCTGTCCGCACTTTTTCTGTCCGCCCTCAGATCTTAAAAACTACTAAGGCTAGAGGGCTGCAAATTGGTATGTTGATCATCCACCCTCCAATCATCAAACATACCAAATTGCAGCCCTCTAGCCTCAGTAGTTTTGATTTTATTTAAGGTTAAAGTTAGCCATAATCGTGCGTCTGGCAACGATACAGGCCAGGCCATCACCGGCCCGTGGTTAAAATTTCATGGGCCACGGCTCATACAGCATTATACAGTTATCGTGACCACCGAAAGATAGATCTATTTCCGGAGGCCTTGGTTATACGCTGTACAGAAAACTTGATTGCGCCGAAGAAACTTCGGAGCATTTTTTACTTGTTTCTTTATTTCTTTGGGCCTGGGCTTCTAAAGGTCTTTGGGTTGGTTGTCCAACTTACTCTGATTGCAAAAGAAATAATTAAGTAATATTTCTCTAACTGGCCGAATAATTTTCAGTTGTTTTACTAA
>NC_089755.1:39480120-39485120 GCF_040412425.1 Macrobrachium rosenbergii
TATATATATATACATAGTAAATGTATATGCGGAAGCCTTAAAGAGTATAATAATGATTGTATTTACCTCATTACAGGAGAGGAAATTAAGACGCCAGAGATCAGGAAATTGAACAATGTGGCTAGTTCTGAATAATAAAAGTAAAGCCAAAAGCGTCTTTGAAAAAAATATTTTTATATTTGCATTTTTTCTACTTTCACGGAATAAAATGGTAATTAATTAGATGAAACTTAATGCCTCTTTTGTCATTTGTAATCCTAAAACAAAGAGAAATATGACAGCACAATAAACATATTGGGATATTAATCATAAAACCCATTACACTAATTCATTTTATGACGATGTCGATAAGCTCTACACTAATTGGCCATAATGGCCATTTGGGTAATTAGCCAGACGAAGCGTCTCACAAAACCTCAAGAGAAACCCTATCAACATAACCTCATTACTACTTAAAAAAAAATTGACAAAAGTACTTCATTTTCATAAAACCTATCCAGAAACCTTGGCCAGACAACCTCAATAAAGAAAAACCTCTCCTTGAACTTACACATAAACCCTCGACGCAGAACCTCACATCATTAAACCTCTCCAGAAATGCTGGACAGGACACTGCAACACGAAACCTCACCATCACATAACCTCTAAAGGAGCCTAGGCATGAACTCAATAAATATAACCTCAACATAGAACCTCATCACCAAAAAACCTCTAATGGATCGTATACATATAACCTCTCTACAGACATTCACCATTCCAAAACTTCTAAAAGATCCAAGACATATAACCCCAGCACAGAACCCCATTCTAACAAAACCTCTGAAGGAACTAGACACACGACTTCAACACGGAATCTTACCATCCCAAAACCTCTAATAGAACCTAGACATTTAACCTCGGTACAGAACCTCACCATCCCAAAGCCTCTAAAGTAACCTAGACATATAGCCTTAACACGGAATCTCATTCTTACAAAACCCCTAGAGAGACCTAGATATATAACCTCAATACAGAGCCTCGCCATCCAAAATCCTCTAGAGGAATCTTCGACATAATCTCCACACAGAACCTCTAAACGAACCTAGACATGTAACCTCAAACCAGAAGCTCACCATCACAAAATTCTAAAGGAACTTGGTCATAAAACCTCAACACAAAACCTCATTCTCAAAAAGCCTCCAAAGGAAACTAGACTTATAACCTAAACACAGAACTTCACCATCTCAAAATCTTTAAAGGAACCTAGACATATAACCTCAATACAGAACCTCACCATCACAAAACATCTAATGGAACCTAAACATACAACGTCAATACGGAAACTCGCCATCCAAAATCCTCTAGAGTAGCCTGGATTACAACCTCAATACAGAACATCACCATAACAATCCTCTAAAGGAAGTTGGACATATAACCTCAAAACAGAACCTCAGTATCACAAAACCTTGAAAGGAACCTGGAAATATAACCTCATATGGTACCTCTCCAACTTAAACCTAAAGCAACCTAGACATATAGCCATTATATACAACCTCACCATCACGAAATATCTCACTTACAGAACCTTAAAAAATAAAATTTTTACATAACTGTTTCATTCATTTATCCTAGAGTATGGGATTTCGAAATGTAATTCCGTCGTCAGCCAAAATTTTTTTCAGAGGCTCAAAGGCTGGCGTTATTCATTACGTGTCATAGCAGTGTATTCATTACATGTCGCCGTACCGTATTTATTAATGTTGTCTAAAGCAAGGAATGTGTCACAAAAAGGAATGTTGTTCAGTCTCCATAACGTTGAAATGGGTAATTCTATACAGCTTTATAGATTAATTAACATAAGGAATAAGGAGCATAAAGTAGAAAAAAATTTCTGCTGTCTGCAGTCAGAAAAAAATTCAAATGTTAATTAAGGAAACTAATATTTATCGGAAAAGTTTCAAGTGGTGTAAGCTAAATTTAAGCTTAATGAGGAAATATATTTGCACTAAAGAGAATCAGGAAAAATGGCTGAAGAATATAAGCACATGAAAATACTAAACCAGTAATGAAGTAAATTATTTTATGAAAAAAAGACCTCATGCTCAGTCCTGTCTATGAGAAATTAAGAAGCAATATGCCGAAGAACTAGTCTGTAGGTGGTTCCACCTTCCTGAGAAAATATAAAGATTGAGGTAATATGCAAAGCAAGGTAACGGTATAAATAATTGAGGAGGAGAAGGCACTAACGGAGGCATAAAATAACACATCGAGAACTGACAAATTAGGGAAACAGTAGACGTGTTGATAATGAAATGGGTATCTGATCTACAAACATTACTACGTAGAGCGCGTAAACACATGACAAGTGGCGGGAGTGGATGCAGCTAGCATTCGCATTGCATTTAGGAAAAATAGGAGAAACTGAAAAGGAGAGGAGGGAAATAAAAGTTGGAATGAGTTTTGCATTTGTTTTGCCGACACAATGGCCCATGTCCGGAAGCCTCGTCGCCGGGTTCCCGGAAGGTAAGTCTTTTCTCTCGACTTTCTCATCTACTTCATGCAGCCTCCCTTTGTCTAATAAGTTTCCTCTCGCTTTCACTGCCATTTCATTCATGACACAATGACCAGGGGACGGAGGGAGGCCGGTGTTCCCCTCCACATCCCCTCACCCCGAACCTTCCTTTCTTTTCCTCTCACACCTATTCTTCCCATCACTGTCTCCTCCACTTTCCCCAATTTCTCGTTTCCTTTCGCTTTCAAAACAATTTTTATTCATGGCATACAGAGCAAGTGCTCTCTCTCTCTCTCCCTCTCCCCGCCCCCACCCTCTCTCTCTCTCTCTCATACACATTTTATTCTCCAAGTCTCCTCCACTTACCCCAGTTTCTCCTCCCCTTGCACTTTCTAAACAATCTTTATTCATAGCATAGTGACTCAGTACCTTGCGCTCTTTCTCTCAAACTCCTCAAACTCGTCCTTTCTCCCGCTGCCCACACCTTTCCCCCACCCCTCTCTCTCTCTCTCTCTCTCTCTCTCTCTCTCTCTCTTCCTCCTGACCTGTCTGTCTCGGGAATTTAAAATTCGGAAAAAATTTCGATAGTTTTAATTAGCTACAAGTCTTGAAAAGGACTCAAGTTCTCTTCAGGTTTTGTTCAATATCATCATCTGAAAAGATTTGTTTTCCATCTCGAGTTGTGAAAGGATCTGTAATCTCAATTCCCTTTTTGAGAAGTCACTTTTAGGCAGGTGGCTTGTAATCTCTTTCCCAGGGATTTCAGGAGATTACCGGTTAGAAGAACCAGCTATAATTCCATGCAGATGACAAACTGTTGTAAGTATAGATCATGAGTAAAAAGAAAGAATGAATAACAGAACGGTGACGAAATATTATTGTGCGTAACTCGTGAGAAAGAGTCAACCACGCCTCTTCAAAGAAGGACGGTAAACAGAAGCGGAGAGATTTTTCTGCAGTGTAATTGGGATCACGGTTCCTGGAGGAGTTTTGTGGTCAACCACGAGGACGAGGAGGGGCAAGACCTTGAAGTTCGACAGAACAGGTACTTAAAGAGTGCTTGTAGAAAATGCTGATGCAACGTGATCTTGTGGCACAAAGGAAAAGAGACTAATAGAAAACTTAAAACCGGGGCCCTGTTTTTGATAAATCCCCTTTCAAAAGGAAAACAAGAATGTTAACATGTATCTTTATAAACTTCATGTCTTAAAGTTGAGGAGGATACTTGTTTGCATATAACATAAGGGCAATAAATTGTACGGAAATATATCTTCCTTTCCTATAGATCGTCCTTGAGAAAGATAGATGGTTGTATAGAAGATATTGGGGAAGGACTAAGCGTTGAAACATATATCTTCCTAAGGCACGTACCCCGAGTGGAGGAAGAGACTTGGTTCCATACACGAGAAGGGAGACTGGAGGTAGAAACCCACATTTCATATATTTTGTTGAGGGAGATACATACTTGGTTACAGTGACCAATACGAGTAGATATATGTATCTTCTAGTCAATGAAGATATTTTCCTTCATACGCTCGAGTGCAAACATGAATCTAAAAACGTATCTTTACATTGCCACCTTCAGTTGGGTGAGATATTAGATTGTACAGACCAGGAGGGAAAGAAGAATCGGAACATGTCAGTATATTCGTATGACTCATGTCTTGAGTTGACGATACTGGTCTCCTACAACAGAAAGGACACAAATAAAAACACGGATATGAATAAGACTCGTATCTTTAGTAGGGGGAGATACCTGGCTGAACAGACATGGAAACCTATGGATAACTAGGGACATCAAGGAACACAAGAATAATAGATGACAGAGGAGACGCAAATGAATAACAAAGGGTGAAATGCCAAACGCGTAGGCGAGGCTAAGGAGAATTACACATCTGTTACCTTTCAGGAAATACGTAACGGTTCTGCATTTACATCTCTCAGGGGCGACAAAGGATTGAGCTATATTTAATGAAGGTGAGACCTTAGTTCCTCTGCCAGGAGGAAGCACTCTGAGTAACAATTTAATCTAAAACAATTACTTGTATCTTCTCTTATTCTCAACACAGATCTTAAGTGCGGATCATTCATAACTACTGAGACGAACTTCATTCACATTTTGTGCTTTGTAGAAGTAGTAAAGAAAAGAAAGATCTTGTGTACATTCTATTTATTTGCATAATCAAAACTCATTTTCATTAAACAAAGACTTACTTTATTAAAACCATGTCTTTATTCATATGGATTATTTGACATTTAAGACGAATAGGTACAAGGGCAGCTTAACCATTATCACCACAATGTGGAAATGTATTTTAAAAATCCTTGTAGAAAAATTGAGAAATGGATGATGACTAAGACGAATTGGAGGGATTAGAAACCGATTTCTACCTACTGCTCAACCCTTTCTTCTCGGAGTAAGAAATATAAAACTTTAATGGATTATGTAAAAAGGTTAGGTGTTGGGAATTGTTGGGAAGATTCGAACTGGGGTCCTCTGCTATTGGAA
>NC_089755.1:39490120-39510120 GCF_040412425.1 Macrobrachium rosenbergii
TGAAGGCTTCCCTAATCAGACGGATAGTATTTTCAAAGGCATAGGTTTTAAAAACTCTGGGGCCTACAATTATACCTATGCAAAACAACAACAAAAATCTTTGCACTCAACGTGTGCCTAAAGTTTATATTTTGTTTTCATCTGTCATCAATGTGTACTTTTCGCAAACGACTTAATAATCCTCATAGATTTAAGTTTGTTACTATATTTTAGCATATTAATTCACTGATCTGTTCACTTCGCCTGGGGTCCCATCAATTTTCAAAAGTGTTTGTGTTAAATTAACTTTTCAGCGGATTGAATTCTTATTTGCAGAAAGGCCTTAAGTATTCATGACATTTTTCGAACACTTGGTGAGGCTCTCTGTCAACACGTAAAAGGCGGCTCCCAGACAGAGCGGATTTATGCATATCACATTATCGTTATGACTTTTTGACCCCTTGCTAATCCAGCTCAAGAACTATATCAACATCAACACAGTCCCCAGGTTATTTGCTGGTCATCTCTCCACAAATAATTTCGATGGTTCAGTAAATACTCATTCCCTCAGAATGAATTAGAAAATGTTGTTGGGAGTTCTGGACATGAAAAATAAGGCTTGTCATGGACTTTTCTTCACAATTTATAATGACAATTTTTTCTGTTTAAAGTGAAATTCTCGATGACTGCTGGCCTCTACATCAGTGAAATTAGGCCACACTGGGACAAAGAGTGGGTGACCAATAATGGAAGTAGAATACGGAGGTGCATTATTTCCTTATATCATGGAGGTTTGGGGAAGGGGGAGGTGGGGGATGGGGGATGGGTAGGGGGTGGGGCCTTGGCCATGGCAATGGGCATAAGAATCTTATGGCGGACTCACACATTGGTGATTCAAGGATGCGCATGTCGTAATGGTTGGTTTTGGCGATCGCCATCATTCGCGGGTCTGGGGCCGCAAAAAAAAATTGTCAGTGGCTCAGCCACACATTTGCGGTTCAAGGATGCGCGTAACTGCCGAAATGTTGCTAATTACGACGTCATTACGCTGTAATTATGACCAAATCGCCAACAATCGCCGTGAATCGTTACCACTTCGCCAAGTTTGGCAACGTACATCAAGTGATGGCGGATGTTTTGAATGGATGGTGCATATCGCAATTGCGAGTTACGATATTCGCAATCTAATTACGACAAATGGCGACGCCCTTGCGTCAGTGTTGCATAGTGTCCAATGACATGACGAAAAATGAAAGTTGACGCGGTCGGACCGCGTATGTTTTAAACAGATGAACACGTCTGTCATCATGGCAATGATTGGCGATTTGGTCGTAATTACTGCATAATGATGTGGTAATTAGCAAAATTTTGGCAGTTACGCATTGCGAGTCTTGAATCACCAATGTGTGAGTGAGGCATTATCCTTGCAACAAATCATAGGAATTACATGCGAGTGTCAACTAGTCCTTGAGAGCTCTGTTTAATAACGATTCATCTTAATTTTTTGCCAAAGCTTTCTACTTGAAACTAAGACAAAAATAAGAGATAAAAAAATGGAAATAAAACAGAATAACTGAATTTACAGACAAACTAAACAACAAAAACAGCATGTTAATTAATGATACAAGGAGGAAAATTATATTCATATTTTGCCAGATACACACCTGCTGTTTTCTGATGTGTAAAGTTTATGGTTAATACACCAACATAAAATTTTCAGTAAAACTGTTTTGCCAAAGAGTTTGTAAAACCAGTAGGCCTACCTATCGCAGACATAAAGTTGATCAAAATATTTTCACAAACTATTATGTAATGTTAATTCGTTCCAGACTGAATGCTAATAATAATTTATACCGTCTGCATGCTAATAATAATTTACTCCGTCAAAACTTTGTGAAAATCAGTCTAATATACATTCCGCGACATTAATCTTCCGGAATGTTTTGTTCCTGAACAAATGGATTGTGATGTTAATGTCTACAATACTTGAACGCATATACTTCACTCTTTGTTCGGCTTGTTGTCTCACAATTGCTCTAGGAAAAGCTTCCCCGAAGACACAAATTACCATTATTCCGAATTTTATGCTTTATGATACCAGTCCCGAGAGAACGATATGATAACAGACCTGGTACTCTCTTATTTATATGCACGAATAATAACATGCTGATCTGGAAGCACTTCTACAAACGTCCTCCTATCACATGGTTCCATTAACATTATTTATCAAATTGTTTATCTTTTTTTTTTTAATAAGTGAGTTCTCTCTGTATCTCCCATGAGTTTCTCTTACTTCTTTCTAATGAACACCATATTCTTTGGAAGCCTGAATTTCAAGTCAATGGCCTCTGTGAGTTTTTGCTTTTTTCAAATGGATAGGGTTCATCTTCTGAATAATAATAATAATAATAATAATAATAATAATAATAATAATAATAATAATAATAATAATAATAATAATAATAATAATAATGGATCATATCAAGTTTGAACTTGATGAGTAGGATCTCATTAAGAAACAATACTTCATGCTAGGTAATATGTAAATTATTTTCACCGGGAAAATTATTAATTAGTTATATTCCGTGAGCATCGAGCTATGCAAATACGGTGAGCTTTATTTGTAGATGATAAGAGAATTAATTGCACTGTCGAATGACGAAAGAAACAGGGTGAATGAGAGAGAGAGAGAGAGAGAGAGAGAGAGAGAGAGAGAGAGAGAGTTAATTTACAGTGAAAATAGCACTGTGGTTCAAGAAAAGATTTACAGTGACGTAGATATCTTACGCTATATATTATCTTACAGCAATGCGAGTTAGGCGTTAAGATAGTGTATGCAATTTACAGCATATGGCAGTTTAGCAACTATGTAAATCAGGGTTTACAGTACACGAGATTGACACATACATGAGGTATTTCCCAGTATGAGAGTCGTAGTGTTCCTCATTGGATGGGTTGGTATCGTTCTCGGCTAGCACTCTGCTGGCCCCCGCGTTCGATTCTCCGACCGGCCAATGAAGAATTAGAGAAATTTATTTCTCGTTACAATGTGGTTCGGATTCCACAATAAGCTGTAGGTCCCGCTGCTAGGCAACCAATTGGTTCTTAGCCACGTAAAATAAATCTAATCCTTCGGGCCAGCCCTAGGAGAGCTGTTAATCAGCTCTGGTCTGGTTAAACTGAGGTACACTTTACTTAACGAACAGCGTCTTGAATACTTGGAGATATTTAACCACTCTACGAATGAGGTAAATGTAAATAAATTTCTACGGTTTTCATCTCCATTTGCTGCACTTTAATGAATTAGCTCCTATTTGAATATAAAGAACATGAAACATATACGAAATAAGTTAAGTCTTCCAATTACACTATACATAAAATGTTTTGATTGAAATCATGAGATAATAAGGTCTGCTACAGGTTGCACTCTAAAACAAAAATTGAAATGTTTTAGTACCTTACCATATTCTCTTGTTTTCTTGTATCATGTCATATTACGAGAGAGAGAGAGATTAGAATCAAAGTGTATATATTTTGATTAACAACTCAACATAAAAAAAAAAGCGTGTAAACAAACTAGGAATTATCGGTAACATTTCATCTAAAATATGTCAGAAAATTCCTAAATGTTAATAGCAGAATAAAACTGATTATACGGAGCAAATCAGTAATACAAAAGAACAAATCTCTCTCTCTCTCTCTCTCTCTCTCTCTCTCTCTCTCTCTCTCTCTCTCTCTCTCTCTCTCTCTCCTCTTGCTCTCACCTTCCTCTCCAACTAAAAATAAACGCTATTCCAGAAGTGCCTCACTTAATGCTTTGAAAACCTCCCCTACGTCATGAAGAAAACTCATCTTTTTCCAATAAATAAATTCAGACGGACAAAGAAAAAACTCGGTGATAATATTATAGCGTTTCTCCCCTTCGCAATTTTCCGTAATTAGTGCTGAGGACGTGAGACAGGGTGAAACGCGAAGAAGGAAAAAAAGTAATCGTGTTTTCCCATAGAAGATGTGACATGGGATAAGCTGATTATTATGGCACGCGAATTCGTCACCAGGGGTCGAAATGGAAATGAACGAATCTCTCTCTCTCTCTCTCTCTCTCTCTCTCTCTCTCTCTCTCGCACACACACACACACACACACACACATACAAACTCGTACATGATACAGAAACTGATTCTCTCTCTCTCTCTCTCTCTCACACATACACACACACAGGAACTTCATGATGTGATATTATCTCTCTCTCTCTCTCTCTCTCTCTCTCTCTCTCTCTCTCTCTCTCTCTGATCCCTTTAACTCTTTCTTTCCTAAGGCACATAAATACATACTATCTCTCTCTCTCTCTCTCTCTCTCTCTCTCTCTCTCTCTCTCTCTCTCTCTCTCTCTCTCTCTCTGTTTCCATAATAAAATTTTCTCAATAATACTTGGAACTATTCCAAAATGACTTCACCCTGCCTTAATAATAAAAACATCCATTCAGATAAGGGAAAATGCTCGAAGATGGTAGTACAGTGTTTCTCCTCTTCCTAAGGATGTGAACGTCAGTCAGAAGAAGAAGAAGAAGAAGAAGAAGGCAATGACTGAGAGCAAGAAGACAAAAAAAGGGAAACTTCCTTGGTTCACGAAAAAAAACAAAGCGCAAGAAATAGGAAAAAAAGTTACGAATCAGAATTTAAATTAAAAATGATCCTTTAGCTCAAGAAAATAAGAAAATAACTACAGAATCCATAAAAGTAGGAAAACGATAAGTGAACTCATTCAAAAGAGAGAAAAAAAATATGCTGAATTCATGAAAAAAGAAAAAAATCTCATCATTGAAATCACGAAAAAAAATGAGGAACAGTACCAGTCGTGAAATCACGAAAACGAAAAGAAGAAGAAGAAGAGGAAGAAGAAGAAGAAGAGAGCAATTATCACTTTCGTTCGGCATCAATTCCGTACCCGCCCTCTTTCGCCCCCTACCGAGGATTTCCCATGCCGTTGTAATCAGCTTATCCCCTGACTCATTTTCCAGTGGAAAACAAAATTGTATTTTTTTTCACGGCTTTTTTTATTTTGCTACTATGGTCGGTACTCGGCTATGATTAGGAATAACCATGAAAGGGGGAGATGCACCATCGCATTACGTGTGCCCTTTCTGTGTCATCATATTAATTAGAAAAAGCTATTCCCATTTATGGCGTTGATAGATTTTGATGGAGGTCAGGCATCCTGCTAGTGTCACTATAGTTTTTGTTTCCATATATAGCGCCAAAAACGAGCAGAAAGAAATAAATGTGTATTTATTCTCATAATACTAAAACTTCTTAATTACATTTAAGAATCCGTAGCTTCCGTTTATGATGAAATTCTCAATAGGAACGATTTTTCCTAGGAACTAAAAAGAGGAAGGGGAAGAGAGAGAGAGAGAGAGAGAGAGAGAGAGAGAGAGAGAGAGAGAGAGAGAGAGAGATGGTGTCCATCTCGTATGGTCTTGTATCTTTTACTGTACAGCACAAGGGAAAAGGACTTCGAAATTCAGACAGTCCACTTTAAATGGTTGGACTTAAGAACTTCAATAGAAACTCCCCTAATCTACCATTTATTAATGCTGTATATATCTGAAAGATTAAATAAAATCCATTCCTAATCCACTCCCAAAACTCCATGCATATGCGCAAGCAACTATACATGCAAAAAACGTTTGTTTAGAAATAAGTGAATAAATCATAAAAGTCAGAGGAAGAGAATGAAACAGCTCTCATATCACAAACAATATTAATAACGATATGATTCATGATATGAAAAAATACAAAAGAATGATTAACGAGACTCGAGACAATGCAACTTCATAAATGCAAGTCCTAGGAAATGCAGGAGGTCGTCATAAATCCATGCAACAAAAGGATGATTCACTGCAAGGACTACAAAACTTTATAAATCATACATCAAAGGCAGTTTAGCCTCTACGAAGGCCATTCTTTTTTTGGATCTGTGATAAATGCAGATATCGTATGAGGTTGAATGTTGGCCATCTTGATTTGGAAATGAAAGCTCGACTCTGGTTTAAGGCGTCAGTTTTCAGGCCTATGATTGACTTAGGAGCAATACTGTCATCCTGTTGGCCTATACATACAAAACAAAGGGAGAGAAAAGAGAGAGAGAGAGAGAGAGAGAGAGAGAGAGAGAGAGAGATGTATTCTTAATGTAAGTTCCTGATAATTAAAATAATTTTTTATTTTTTCATTATAAACTGCCTGCACCTGTATTAAATACGAATATATTAGATAATTTAAGTAATGAGATGAAAAAACTTGACCGAAGTGGAAAAAATTTTTGAGAAATACCATTACCACCGATGTGGGAAAGAAAAGTAAATAGCTCAACATTAGTAAACTTAGAAATGGAAAATCCGTAAACGACAGGTCACGATTCCATACGAAGTACTGACGAGAATTAAATATAAAAGAGAGTCAAAAAGATGAAGGCTTGGGCAGAAATTTAATCTTACGCACTATTCCGTATTCTACCATTTCCAGGAAAAGACAGACTAGGAGGAACATTGTTTTAGTTCCTGGAACAATTTTCTGAGCTTCGAGAACCGGGACAACCAACTAGAATTATATAAATTGGCTGAACCATTAAGATCTTTATAGCATTAATTGATACCGACCTACTCAGTAAATGAAGGAAAACATAACTTTTGACATTCAACGTATACTGTTCTCTCACTTAGTACGTCATTCTAATTATTAATTATTCCTCTCTCTCTCTCTCTCTCTCTCTCTCTCTCTCTCTCTCTCTCTCTTTCATACACACTCACACACATGCATGCATCCATGCACAAAGAACTGCATGCGTTTTCAGTTTTGATTACCTAACAATAAATGTATATATGCTCCGATTACCTTGGAACTGTCAACTCAAGTGGCTATCAGGCATGCGAGCGAGCATGGACATGAGGAAGAAAGCGTATTAATTCCATATTTGTAAGTCAATTAAATCAGTAGTATATTACGCATGAACGGCAGTAAGTCAGCCATTGACGAAAGGACCCATACGTAATATTTCACAGAAATCACCCCTAATTTCATCCGAATGTTCGCACGACTTCGTGAGTCCATAATTCATAACGGTGAAACACGGCCTCTATAATTATCCTAGTGAAATATGCTAATGCGTATCTTCCATTAATGAACATATTAATGAGGCAGAATTTACTAATTAAATGTGAGCTCGTGTAATGCCGAAATTAATTATGTGCCCAAGTCAAAGCTCCATGATACGGAGAAAGCAACGTGATGGTAAATAAAACAAGTTTGTGATAAAAAAAGGGCCTATTTCGAAACACCTTCGTTGTGTATGAAAATGTTATATCGTTTAGGTAAGGGTCAAAGGTTAGAACTGTTGAATCGTGTTTGAGGTATATCCAGTTGATCACTGTATGGACAAAACTTGCAATCATTACATAGTTGAAAAGGGGCTGATTCATCTTTTACAAGTAAAGCAGACCTTTTGAAAATGAATAATGTGCCTTTGTGTGGAACTGTTACATTGTGTCCTAGACGAGGAGATATGTACTATATATACTCCACGGTGGAAAAAAGTTGAAATTACTTCACTCCATTCTCTAAATAATAATAATAATAATAATAATAATAATAATAATAATAATAATAATAATACCTAAAAATTAAATTATCATTATCATGAAAAATAATTTTGACAATTCGAAACAAATATTTTTATGAAAAAAATGTGATGCTTTATGATTGCAATAGCCACTGTGTCACTCAGTAATAACAGCATTTATGAAATAACCACTCTCCAAATAATAATAATAATAATAATAATAATAATAATAATAATAATAATAATAATAATAATAATAATAATAATGACGATCCGACACCATTCTTTGTTGGAGAGGAAATGGGCAGAATTTCACTTCCCGAAATTCAAAGAACTCTTCCATGCGAGTGAAGCCTGGTGAAATTTCATTAAGAAATAAATATTGATGAGCTTTTTGCTTCTCGGCCCAGTGAGCTGTGAGCTTTTGTTTGTGCGGGGCTCTAATGTAATTGTGTGAAAATGAAGAAATGTAATTGCCCGATCCGATGTAATTTTGGGCCCACTACGCACCAGTGACTCTGGCCACCTCGTAATTTGATTTCCATAGAGGCAGGTTTAAGCGGGTCTCACTTTTTCATACTGGAAATGATATCCGATGCTAATACTCAGGAAGCCCCATTTTTCCATGAATATTTAACACACTTCGGTTGGGAGGGCGCTTATGGAAACGCTGCCTCCGATAAAATTCGCACGCAAGATACAAAAATAAATTAAAAGGGTTATTTTCTATTTACTCTGCTAAATAAAATTGTGGGATAGCATACTATACCGTTTTTACATTTTACGACTTTAAACTGCTAAGGTGAAGTGAAAAATCGGCCTATTATAGAAGCACTCCATGCAACTTATATTCTGCATGATTATGGTACATGACGTAGCATGAGAGAGAGAGAGAGAGAGAGAGAGAGAGAGAGAGAGAGAGAGAGAGAGAGAGAGAGAGAGAGAGGAATTACTGCAGAATAATGTCATGATAGTTCAAAAACATGAATAGAGAAAGCGAGTTACAACAAAAGAAAGTTTTGATAGCTCAAAAATATGAAGAGAGAGAATTAAGCATCTACTACTACTACTACTACTACTACTACTACTACTACTACTACTACTACTACTACTAATACTACTACTTATAATAATTATAATGATGATGATAATAATAAAAATAATAATACTTTATTTCAAGTGCATGGAAAAGTACCGTATAAAATGTCACAGGACATTTTTACACTATTCTAAAACGTTCCGTAGCTTAATTGTACGCCAGTTTGCAAACTACACTTAGCATAATTGCTCCAGAACTACTTTAATTTATTCGACACATTATGAATACTGTAGCGTATAATAATCATTCATTATGTCATCAAACAGTGAATACGTGTATCAACGAACATCTAACGCAACAAAACTCATTCGTTCGTTTTTACAGTTTAATTTGGCAAATGACAAAAGAGAGAGAGAGAGAGAGAGAGAGAGAGAGAGAGAGAGAGAGAGAGAGAGAGAGAGAGAGAGAGAGAGGAAACCAATTGCCATAATCAACGAAAAAATGAAGGTAAATTTAAACTCAGAAAGTGTTAAGGGAGTATTTGTACAGAATAACAAGTTGATAAGTGAAATAGACTAAATTACGAAATATTTTTAATGCAAAACGTCCGGATGATGTAAAACACAGGTCTGCATTGTATGAAAGTGAAAGAGAAAATGTCTGAATGACAATACAGTCAGGAAATAGAGAGGAAAATGAGATATTTCAGGATACAGCAATAAAACATTACGTGTGCGCCACAAAAAAAAAAATATTAAACTTCTCTGAAAGACGACGCTGGAAAATGGAAAACATATTTCACCTGAAGATACTTCTCAAAACATTAACTATTATTTGACCTTTTAAAAAGCAACATTTCCAGTTTAAAGTTAACAATTTTGCCTAAAGCTCTGCGTTAATTCTGGTTACAATTTTCTGTCGTAGACAAACCGACAACTGAGCGTTAAAAATTCTCGAAACAGGCGGGAAAAGGTCGAGAGCGAATCGGGCAACGTAAAAAGCGAGAGTTGGAACCCCTTTAGGAGGATTAGATCCTTTTTATAAACTTTTTCTAAAAAGGGGTTCGAATGGTCTGCAAGAGATCCGAAGAGCCATAAATACCTCATTTCAGTCATTCGGTCAACACAAGGAAAAGGGGCTTCCTGGTAAAATGGATGTGGAATCTGAAAACTTTTCAGAGCGAATTCCGTCTCCATTTTCTTCTGATTTCACGGACAGGGGCTTCTGCTTCTAATTCCCTTCGTTGCAAAAGAGAAAGAGTGTGTTTAAGAGACCTACAACGACCATGAAAGCGAAAGAAACACACATTACCTGCCTTTCATCCAAAGTTAAGTACGTTACCTAAGAGTTGAATAGAGCCTTACCGGAGGGTGAATGACGTAATCAGATTGCTTAAAAGGAAATTGTAACAATGGAAATGAGACGGAGACCTTTCCTTAGTGAGGATTAAATGATTACAGTAAGCAGCTTCTAAGAAAATGTTAATAAGCATTGAGGACTTAGTAAGAAATATGATTTATTAGAAAACTGAAAAAATATATCCTAAATATGAACCTATTTCTAAAATGTAATTGGGAAGGCGAAGTCACGTAATAAAACCAAAATAAAAATCTCATTTTACTAATTATATAAATCTCAATGATTGTAAAAAAAAATTTAATTTGAAAAAATCCAAACCATCATTCAAAAAATGAATTACCATTCTGCTTTATCACTATCTAACGAAACTGCATCTCTTTTATGCAAAAAAAAAAAAAAAAATACCACTTCTCTTCAAAATATGATAATTTTTATGATTTATGAGTTCATATCGGAGCTACTATTAATATTTCAGCAATATTACGAATTCCACGAATGTAGACGTGCGAGATATAAAAATAAAGCTTCACCTTCTGCGGCTTTATAAAGGCAATATTTTCCAAAAATTGCACAATAAAAGACTAGCATAATAATAACTATTCAGATGAACATTCTAACGAGCGAGAGCATTAGCTAACGCGAGAAAAGAAAGTGATGCTGTCTCTTTGTGTATTTCCTTTCTTACTGCAGCGCTCTTGACCTCCCTTGTGAGGGAGGTAAGGGGTGTGAAATTTCTCAGTAATTTCTTATAAAAGAACATCGTTATGTCAAAGGCAAATATCTCTCTACAGAGGCTGTTCTTCTTGAATACAAAGGGGAAGATCAAAGGAGCCTAAAAGGGTGCCAAGGCCTGTGGGATAAATGAGGAGCATCCTTGAACACAGATCCTTCCTTCCAGTTATAAAACCTCACGCACAAACTCATTTATAATTTACTCGGTGTATTATTATGCATGCAGACATATTTACATGTATACAAATACCGTTATACAGCCGAATGCAAAATGTATACATGAACATTAGCTTAACTTATACAAATGCAACCACAGAAGGAATCAATAAAATCATGTAAACAACAAAATACCTGAATCAGACAAGTACTCAAGGATGAAATGCATTCGTATGGTATTAAAATCATTCGTAGTAGATTAAACAAAGTCTTCCAGACATTCTGAAGAAGAATCACACGATGATTAATATGATAGGAAAAAACCAACTTATTGTAGTGAGAAAACATAACTGATGGAATAGATCAATGATATCAAAGGCAAAACTTTCAATAACAAATACATTGAGTTGAAATGAGTCCATAAAAACGTTAGTTTCTCTCTCTCTCTCTCTCTCTCTCTCTCTCATACACTTCTCGGTTTTTACCACACTGTGGCCCCCTACCCCTCACACCTAACAATTAAGGATTATAAAAGTCGCAAAAACTATCAGAAATGTACAAATTATAGTAAGGAGAAATAATTAACAGTAAATGGCACCGTCGGGATGATCCTAATTGCGGCAGGGAGAACTATGCGACGAAATGAAGTTAATGGCAGCTCCAGAATTTTTCGAACTGTAGCAAGGAGTAATAATGAACTAAGTTAACTTAATGGCTGCTTTAGAATTATATGAATTACTGTAAAGAGAAAAACTTCAAGTGAAGGCAGTGGAACCGATCATGGTAAATTTCTAAATAAAAAGTTTTTTTTTCGCAGTATTGGCTGAACATGGTAGCAGGACCATCTCCCCCCACCTTCAGAAAAAATGCATTGACAGATCAGGGAAGATGAAAGATGGAATGGTTGGGGAAATGAGGGAAGAATAAGAACAACGTCTGGAATAAGCAGAGAAACGTAAGAAAAGGATCAATTTATTGTACAAGTATAGGTCATGATCATCAACTGGAGGGATCAAATTAGAGAGATTAAAAAAGAAATTAAACTATTCGGTGCTATCTAGCGTCGCGACCGCTTAGGTCATTGACACCGAACACCGAATAAAAATTATTTTGTATATGATGAAACTTACTGTATATTACAACATTAAGAAAATAATTATATCATTAATAATAAAAATATATTGCATTCTGAGTCTGAACGTATTAAAACTTGACTGAATTTGTTGCAGAAAGGCAGCTCCTGCTAAAACATTAAAAACACATCTAAAATAACTTAACTGAACAGACAGGCAGACAGGCACTCTAAGACTTGCTCTTGAATCATAAAGACTGAATCTTGACATAAACCAAATGTTTTAGAATAGAAGAGAAAATATTTACACTCAGACTAGAAAATATAAAAAAGTAAATGAGAACCTAAGAGATAATTGAATTATTATCTCAAACGAAACAGATATTACCAAAGTGTAATTTTAAGAGGCATGGAAATAATTACGTAAATTTAGAATCACGAAAATTATAACAGCACATGAGACATACTGGAAAAAAAATGACTTGGTGAATGTGTGAATAAATGAAGTGGCAAGCAAATTGAAAGCGACAGAAGTCCAAAGAGACGGTCTATGATCTCGTTGCTTTGAAGATGACAGAGATTGATAAGCAGGAGGGAGAAGGGAAATATGACATCTGTCCACCTGTCAAATACACGAAGGTCTTCCCTTGATGAGAAGGGTTGGAGGCGAATGTCACGATCGATGGGAATTTTGACATTAGGTGAATTGCAACGCAGATAATGGAGGTTAAAGAGGAAATGATAACAGGGAGAGGCAGGAAAATGTAAAACGTAATGTTAAAGAGAAGAAAAAAAGGTGATATTAAAGATGATGAATTTTTAAGACTCGAATGTATTATGAAAATGATGAAATTCATATTTTAAACCGTTGCAGCATAGTGGAATACATCGCACTCTTATTTATTTTCATTCTATTTGCCTAAAGGCTACTTTATTAACCATTGCCGTTTGCACCAGATTACCAATAGCTGTTGCAAGTTCCAATAAAACTTGATGTATAACAAGCACTGAGTGTTAACACTACTCAACGTTCCGCTTTCTAACAGTATAAGTTCATCCCTGACAAAGAATGGTTTAAAGATCTCCCATGAATGGCTGAGAAAAGGGGCAAGTCATTGGGCCGTCATTGCCCTCATACCCTAGAGACTACACGTATATGTATATATTCAGCGCCCTTCGCCCCTTTCCCCACGCTAGGACCAGGGGAACCAGGCAGTGGCTGCTGACGACTCAGTAGGTAGACTTGTGGGGCCCATAGACATCCTATCCCTTGTTAACATAAGGTGAAATCTATGAAACCATGATCAGAGTTTGAACTTAGAACGACACACAGGTAACAATAAAACTGGTAAGTTAAGGCAATACACTCAACTATTACGTTCGATAATGAAGACCGAATGGCGGAGACATGGAATAAATATCGTGTTCAAAACAACACTTTAATGAAACGAATATCGTGGCGCTAACATTTAACTCGCATTATGGTTATCAGGATGGAGCAGAAAAAGTTAAGTATGCCTTAGTTTAACCAGACCACTGAGCTGATTAACAGCTCTCCTAGGGCTCGCCCGAAGGATTAGACTTATTTTAGGTGGCTAAGAACCAATTGGTTACCTAGCAACGGAACCTACAGTTTATTGTGGAATCCGAACCACATCATACCGAGAAATGAATTTCTATCACCAGAAATAAATTCCCTAATTCTTCATTGGATGGCCGGAGAATCGAACGCGGGCCTAGCAGAGTGCTAGCCGAGTACGATATCGACCCGTCCAATGAGGATGAGAGAGAGAGAGAGAGTCATAATTCGCATGTCTAAGGATTGTAAACATTCTAATGGTGTCCAGCCTTAACTTAATCAAAATAACGAACGAACGATGCATTAGAATCCTAATTTTCTTATTTCTCAACAAACGCAAAATAAAAAAAAAAAAGAGTTGGTTAAAAGTACTGGACATTCATTATGTTTCCCAATTTTTATCATAATTTTAAAGTGCTTACTACCCAACAATTTCCTGGATGAACAACTATAGGAGAAAAATTGTCTCAAAAAGGAAATTCCCATATTCATCAATCATATTTTCCGTTCGTACAATCTTATGAATTGACAAATTGGTGAAATTAATGAATGATAATGAACAAATAACAAACAAAGCATTGAAAGTTTGACGTACTGGAATGCGAGAGTAAGTTAGCGGGGATGGAGAATGATGGAGAATTCCGAGTATGTTGAAATAATGTAAAAAAATTCAGTACCCTACTGTACAATTTACTCATTCCTATTGTCTAAAGTCACCTGTATTTGACTGTAAATATATATATATATATATATATATATATATATATATATATATATATATATATATATATATATATATATATATATATATATATATATATATATATATATATATATATATATATATATATATATATATATATTATAGTAATTCCCTAATCGTGTATTTTAAAGTAATTTTTGCTTTTGATTTCTACACAAGAGGGTCTACTCTCTCGCTCGCTACACTTTTCGGAAACTCCTCTGGGGCGCTAAGGACTCAATGTTATTAACGTCTAATATATCAACAGAAAATTAGCGAAGCCAGAAGATTTATCACTATTTCTTTTTTTCTTTTTTTTTGAGAACATCTCTTCGTGTTTCCCTAAAGTGAGGTTCCTACCAGAGCCTCATTTATCTCACTTGCGTTTTCTTCTTCTCCGTCTTCCCACGTGTCATTTATCTCCTTATTCGACCTTCTATTACCTCTGTTTTTCTTCTTGTCCTCTCCCTTCTCCCTCTTCTGTTTATTCGCTCTCCTTCACGTTCTCTATTTTCTTTTACTTCTTTTCCTTAAGTTTTCCTATGGCTTGTTCTCTCCGGCGTTTGTCCTTCATTTCATCCCTCATTTCCTCCTCCTTCTCCTCCTTTTCTGCTCAGTCTCCAACTTTTCTTCTCATTCCCCTCATACTCTCCCCCTCCTTCTCTAATTCTATTTCTCTTATTCCCCTACTACTCACTATCTCTCCGTCTTGTCTTCTCTTGTTTTCCCTCTTCTTCCTCATCTCCCTACTAATAATATCCTCCTCTTAAGTCTCTCCTCTCTCAAACCCTCTATCCACTCCTCCATCGTCGTAAAACTAGTTACAGAGATCATCAATATGGATCATCCTTCCTCTCAAATCTATTATTGTTTACATCCCCTCTTCAAAAATTATCCTCCACGCCAGGACCCACATCGGAAAAGTTCCATAGCGTAGCTCAGACTTAAACGGAAAAGAACGAATTTTCTTTATATTAAGATTAAGATCTTCGTTGTTTTCAGATTTGAATCTGCACAATCTCCTCTTCCGTATATTTGAGAATTGCGTATTTCCCTTCCTGCAAAATATTTACATTTCTCGCGAAGTTCCCCTCATCTCTATTTAGATGGACGCTAAGGTCCCTCTCAGCAGCATCAGTATTCTCCCCTCCTAACTGCCAATCTTCGCAACTTATAATATTGTTGCCAGATATCAAAAGCACAACCCTTATTATCCACTTACTGCTCTTCCTAGCAAAGAAGACTTTGAGTGACGTCATATCGTTCACACCTCTGCGAACTTAACAACCTGACAGGTATTAACGCCATAATTTAAACGCATATGCACGTCTTTCCCTCGAGTAAGAACGACATTAGAATAAGTAAAAAATGCCCCGAAGTATCTTCGGCGCAATCGAGTTTTCTGTCCGGTGGTGGCCTCAGCCACGGCCCATAAAACTCTTAGACGCGGCCCATGAAACTTTCAGCCACGGTCCGGTGGTGGCCTATGTTGTTGGTACCTATAGCGCCGCCATCAGCACGAGTATGGCTACCTTTAACCTTAAATAAAATAAAAACTACTGAGGCTAGAAGGCTGCAATTTGGTATGTTTGACGTTTGGAGGGTGGATGATCAACATACCAATTTGCAGCCCTCCAGTAGTTTTTAAGATCTGAGGGCGGACGGACAAACAAAGCCGGCACAATAGTTTTCTTTTACATAAGGCGTTGAATGAAATTCAATCTAGAGATATTTTTGCTTTAGATATTTCCCAATTGGATGGAAGTTTCGTGAGCTTACACTTGTAAACAAGGCATTGTAAACACCAGGTATGCAAACCGAATGCGAATTCGGTACGTAATGCGAGGGATCAGAGCAAATGCAACAGAGATTAAGTGCAGGCACGAGGGATTTGCAACGCCGCGTGTAGTAAACAGGTAATCCGGGTTCTCCTGCACCGAAAAGTAAACAAAAACATGTATTTGAGGTTGAATAAATGCAAGGGTTGAAAACAAATTTCGGAAAATGTATGTATGTATGTATGTATGTATGTATGTATGTATGTATGTATGCACAGGGATGCCATTATGTCACGTTTCCCAAAAGATGGAGGTAATGAATTATGAACATTTTTAAGAAAATAATTAAGAACTGACACCAAATACTATCAATTTAATGTCAATAAAACGATTATGAGACAAGCCCCGTTCAGTTGTTTAGTGGAATTATTCACGGCATAAAAAAAAAATCATTTGAGAAGCTTACACCCGATACCAGTGACCTGGTACGAGCTGAAGCAGGCCATGACGAGGCCCAAGAGCCAAGTGAGTGAATGGGTAAATAAGTCGAAATACCTGAAAAGGTATGTCACTGGAAATTCAGTAAATGCAATACAAAAGATCAAACCCCACAACGAGGAACAGCTGACTTAGGACACAGGCAATCTAATCGTCACTCATACCCTCCTCTGTTTTGGAGAACCGGATAAAAACTACGCACATCCTGGAACTTCCTAAAGAGTGAGAACACTTAAGAATAGGACCTATTCAGGCATGCCCTCTTTATTCACGAGAATAAAGAACAAAATAAAGAATCATGTTGGTTACGAAATAAGAAGCCTCGTACCTTTTCGTTTGTTCCTAGGAGCGACGAAGAACGGGAATTCTCGAAGGATTGTTTGCAAGTTTCAATTTCCAGACTCCAATTCTGTGGTTTCTCATCTCAGGGAAATAGAGAATTGTGTTCGATTCCATCCGGCTGCAATTTTGGCTGGGAGAAAGATCTTCCTGAAAAAGCAAAAATAGTTTCTGATTTGTCGCTGCATAAATCCAAAATTTATCATAAAGTTCGAAATGCAGATTTTATTTTATTTTTTATTTCCGCTCCACTACGTTTTTAATTAAAGTTTCTTTCAGAAACCTTACTAATACATTTGAAGTGATTTACTTGACTGCTTCTCCTGTTACCATTTTGTTATAGGATTGATAACGTTCTTAATATGTCCTATTTTTTTAAACCTTTCTAACGATTTCTTACAAAAAGCAATTAGTTTTAGTTCACAAATCTCTTTAGGGTTATTCTCATATCCCTGAAATCTTTCCAAAATTACTTATATCCTTTATTCGTATGTTTAGATTTATAGCAGTAAAATTTACACTACTCCATAAAACTATTTTCCTCCTTTCAAATGACTGGAGAACATATTTTCATTTTTCACTGTTTCTCAGAACCACATGCTACTTCAACTGGAAAAATCTTATTCATAAAATTTGTTGAAAAAGGATTTTTAGTATTATTCTTTTTGCGTTCACCAAGGACAATGTCAGACCTTGAAAAAAAATTCAAACAAAGCTATTTGAAAAGACAAAGCCACAAAAGCCACAACAGACACAATAGCTATTATCAGATAGGAAGACAAAATCCGTCACCCACTAGATAAGCAACCAAGACCACACCACCAAAAAAAAACACACACAGAAACACGCACAAAAAACGGGGTTATCTCCTCCGGCCTGGCTGTCCAAAAGGCAGCCTGGAAAAAAATTACAAATAATATAACGAATAAAAAAAATGCACAAACTATATGATAGGAGTGATGGAGGTGGTTTAACTTTTTTATATTATTTTTGGTATGAGTTGAGGGTTAGAGGAAATTACGATCATTCTTAACCCTGAAATAAATGTAAAATGAATTAGTTGTATGTCCAAGACAACAGAGATAGAGATATGTGCTGGTCTTTGCAAGATTTGCGAGAATTAGTAGACTTCTAACCCATGACAAATTGTGTCTTAAAAAGAGGCATTCTATATGATTCAGAATACAAAAAGGAAGAATGAAAATTCAGCATTTGAGGCTAAAAATTGTGCATTATTTACATAATAAAAATGAAATTCAGCTGTACCACAAAAATCATTAGCCTTTACCAGAATAAAGTTAGCATATTCCAGATGCAACATAATTGAATTACAAAGCATGAAAAGATTAATTTGTTCAGACTGATAATATAGTTAGAGGTAAGGAGGATGAAAAATGGTGAAGGCAAAGGATGGACGTAAGGATGGGATAATTGAATTAAATTTTGGAAAAATAAGAAAAACATAAATGTATGTATATATATATATGTTAGCAGTGTATATATGTATATATATGAATATACATCAATATATATATATATATATATTATATATATATATATATATATATATATATATATATATTATATATATATATATATATATATATATATATATATATATATATATATATTATTGTTGAAACATAATAAGAATTACACATGTCATAGCTGTGTTATAAAAGTACGAATTACGAAAGTGGTGTATGCTGTAGAAATTTTAAATATATGAATAAAACCAAGTACCAATAAGTAAACGTAGGTTAAAGCAGACTGGACGAAATTTAGTGTTCAGAAGTAATAATTACCAAAATCGCAATTAACAACAGCGCGAGAAAAATTTTAACATTTAATCAAATAAAGTACAGCCTATTCAGCGCATTCTGTAATCTAGGTACCAAGCAGTACTCAGCATGATGTACGTAATGAATCCAATCTTTTTAATTCACCCTTCACAGTTTCAGCGAATGATATTCAAGCATTTTAAAGTCGGAATTTAATTTAAATTAATGAGTAAATGCGCATCCTCCTCACAAAAAGTATGCACTTCGTTTTTCCGTGTAATTTAGTAAAAAAAAAACATCCGGGTGAAACAAGCCACGCCTTTTTAATTACATTTGGAACACGAGAGAGAGAGAGAGAGAGAGAGAGAGAGAGAGAGAGAGAGAGAGAGAGAGAGAGAGAGAACGAGTTACTATAAAAATATGTACAGACAGACGATGAAACTGACGCCAAATTGAACAAAAACAAAAACAAAAGATTTATACAATTCATAATCCTCTTGAATTCAACCATGCATGACAAGCTGCAAGACCGGTGGCTTAATAATGCGCATGATTTATTCCTTTAACTTTTTTTCACTGGCATAACTTTTCACACACATGACGAAACTGTGACAGCATCCTGGAACTGAAAAGAAACTTCCGAAAACTGTTTAATGCACACACAGAACCTTATGAGCGAAAGGCGTTATTCACTAAAATAGGAAGGTTTTGTTTGCATAAGCGACCTGTGACGTCACGGCTGAACATTACCATAGGGACGAAGGGGAGAGATGTAACGAAAAAGACGTCACAATAAAATTTCATTTAACATATTACTATGAAAGAAACGCTCATCCCGTTTTTGGTATTAACAGAAAAGTTCTTCAATTCGACCGTAATAGTCATTTCATCGTGTTTCATATTCGTGCGAAAATCCGGAGCTGTGTAAAACTAATACCGACGGTACTAACATAATGAGCCGTGAAAATCTTCAAATGAAAATGGGCAGTTTTGTAACAATAAACAAAACGAATAAGGGGAAATGATAATGATAAAGGAAGGACAATGAAAGAAGTCCAAATCAAATTTTTAAAAAATCAGCTAGATGAAAACAGAATAATCGGCACAAGAAATCCGTTCACTTTCCAGGAACACTGAAAAGAATTCGAAACATTCACAGGTAATTAGGAATCTGTTTTGAACCTTTAAACTCGAGAGTGAATCCATTCGATGACTGATCGGCTCATACTACCTCTACTTAGTGGGATGATTCGTTATCACCTAGGAGAAAAAGTCCATTGATTTCTTTCCGTACTGTTACCAGGTTCGGTTAGAACAGCTCCGTTTCCT
>NC_089755.1:39515120-39565120 GCF_040412425.1 Macrobrachium rosenbergii
ACATTCTCTCTCTCTCTCTCTCTTTCTCTCTTTCTCAGCCAGCCATGTAACTCTTTATTGGTGTATTTTTTCCTCATATTTTTGAAGTAACATTCGCTCTCTCTCTCAGCCAGATAGATCTTTTTATTAGTCTTTTTTTTATATTTAAGAAGTGAACATCTCTCTCTCTCTCTCTCTCTCTCTCTCTCAGCCAGATAGACCTTTTTATTGGTCTTTTTTTCCATGTTTAAGATCTCTCTCTCTCTCTCTCTCTCTCTCTCTCTCTCTCTCTCTCTCTCAGCCAGATAGATCTTTTTATTAGTCTTTTTTTATATTTAAGAAGTGAACATCTCTCTCTCTCTCTCTCTCTCTCTCTCTCTCTCTCTCTCTCTCTCTCTCTCAGCCAGATAGACCTTTTTATTAGTCTTTTTATATTTAAGAAGTGAACATCTCTCTCTCTCTCTCTCTCTCTCTCTCTCTCTCTCAGCCAGATAGATCTTTTTATTAGTCTTTTTTTCATATTTAAGAAGTGAACATTCTCTCTCTCTCTCTCTCTCTCTCTCTCTCAGCCAGATAGCCTTTTTATTAGTCTTTTTCCCATATTTAAGAGTGACATCTCTCTCTCTCTCTCTCTCTCTCTCTCTCTCTCTCTCTCTCTCTCTCTCTCTCTCTCTCAGCCAGATAGATCTTTTATTAGTCTTTTTATATGTAATCAATCTCTCTCTCTCTCTCTCTCTCTCTCTCTCTCTCTCTCCAGCCAGATAGACTAGATAGTATTTTATTAGTCTTTTTTTCATATTTAAGAAGTGAACATTCTCTCTCTCTCTCTCTCTCTCTCTCTCTCTCTCTCAGCCAGATAGATCTTTTATCTAGTCTTTTCATATTTAAGAAGTGATTCTCTCTCTCTCTCTTCTCTCTCTCTCTCTCTCTCTCTCTCTCTCTCTCTCTCTCTCTCAGCCAGATAGACCTAGATAGACCTTTTTATTAGTCTTTTTTTCATATTTAAGAAGTGAACATTCTCTCTCTCTCTCTCTCTCTCTCTCTCTCTCTCTCTCTCTCTCTCTCTCAGCCAGCCATGTAACTCTTCATTGGTGTATTTTTTCCTCATATTTTTGAAGTAACATTTCTCTCTCTCTCTCTCTCTCTCTTCTCTCTCTCTCTCTCTCTCTCTCTCTCTCTCTCTCTCTCTCTCTCAGTATAAGCGTACACTGATATTTGTATATAAATTTCTGAAACACGTTTTAAGTTCCAGTCGTTCCTGGTAAATAATATGAAGTGGAGTTTCATTCAGTGGACGAAGAACAGTTCGTGTGGCTTTGGAAAGGCCTGAGTAGAAATCAAATATTGGTGTTTAATTCTGCATAAATTTTCACATGCATCAGGATGTTTATAATCAATTTATAAACAATCTATTCATAAACAAGTGCAAAAAATAAGATATGTGAGCTACTGAAAAACTAAAGGTAATTTATGCTGACATTCCCCTTCGAGTTTATACTCATTATAATCATTCAAAGTTAAGTCTAAGTAAAAACAATCATTTTGAAACTCGTTTTGTGTAACCTTCCTCTATTCCTTGTGAATTGAAAGTAAGGAGTCTTACTCAAATTCCTTGATTCCGAGAACTACTAACGCATTTCAGTCCGTCAAAATTTTATGTATTTTATACCTTGAGACGAGCACCGAGAACCAGCATCACAAATAAGAGAAAGCGAGAGCTTTATTCGAGATAAAGCTCTGAGTAATATTATCATTGTGGGAAAATGCCTTCTGGTACGTTTTTGATAAAGATAAGCCTACGCCTGGGCCTACGTATTTACATTCCTTGGAATTAGGGTCAACGAATGTAATGACGCTGCAAAAATCTAGTTTACTCATTTTTCTTTATGTACTCTGGGAGATCGTCTCGCATCGCCCTTCCATAAATGCTCTCAGAGATCCACACCATTGGACGATGCTTCGACCAATAGGAACTGGCGTTTCTCCAGCCAAATTCTGAAAAATCTCTTGGCTTTGTTCTAATACGGTGAACTTTCTGAGTCTCTCTCTCTCTCTCTCTCTCTCTCTCTCTTCTCTCTCTCTCTCTCTCTCTCTCTCTCTCTCTCTCTCTCGCTTTCTTACTGACTGTTTCGAGTCAATAAGAAGTTCTTGAAATCGGTATAAATTACAACATTTTAAAAAGAATGCTTTTAAAAAAAGAAAACTCTCAGCACTCGTAGAAAATATTGTATTTTGAATGCTTTCGAATGAAATAACGAGAGAGAGAGAGAGAGAGAGAGAGAGAGAGAGAGAGAGAGAGAGAGAGAGAGAGAGAGAGAGAGAGTAAAATGTCATCCAAGAATGCGATAATAAAAATAAAGGTAGTTAAACCATTTGCCTGAAGATATCCAGCTGTAGTGTTCTGAGAGAGAGAGGAAAAGAGAGAGATCGAAGAAAGCTATTAATGCCATTGAACGGATTAATATCTGACTGTTGTGGCTGGCAAGAGCTACGTAAAGCCCTTTTTGTGAGCTTTACAAATGTCATTTGGGGTTTTCACCTTTAAAAAGACATTTATGAATGCCATCAAAGGGTAGTCTTGAGAGGCATTTTGAACCATTAACTGAGGAGAACTCCATGAACTATTCTGAGAGAGAGAGAGAGAGAGAGAGAGAGAGAGAGAGAGAGAGAGAGAGAGAGAGAATCACGGCATTACAAACAGTGCATAAATATCACGATTTAAATTTTATATAATAAAGAACTCAAACTGAAACGTTGAGAAATGTTAAATTTTTTTGTCATGCGGCCTGTGAATATTGACATGAAGTTCTGGTAAAATTTGATTTCTTCCATTTTCCATTTATTTCGTTCTATGACTGAATCTTCAACCTCAGAGTGCATAAACGACACTAATCTTCCTCTGTGGATCATAGTGTACTGAAACTGGTTGGTCGAAAAATTCGACCAATTTTCCATACTTGGTGGTACGTAAATTTTACTAAGAAGCCTGAAAAATTTTTGTCCACAATTTTCTTGACGTTAATATCTGTTAACAAATATTCATTCCTCATAGTACATAAATATTGCTACTCTTCGTTTAACACGAGACAAAGGACCCTTTACGTCAAACTTCTTGTATATTATCAAGTTCATGAAAATATCAGGAGTTTCATCATTTTCTTCATCACGGAACGTTAATAAATTCCCTCTCTTGTTTTGAAGAAGAAGCAGAAGAAGGAAGACTTATATCCTATTTTTCATCATTCTTCTTACCAAGATTCTCGAGTCTCCTTCTATTGCCTCTCTCGACATCATGACTGACAATCCTTGTTCTCAATATTATTCTCGCTTCTTTATGGCAAGCCATCACATCGATTGCAGCCAATCAATTCTGTGTTAAGATTTCTCCTTTGTTTTTTCTCTCTGTTATTTTATGTTCTTTTGTTTTTTCCATGTATTGATTTGATTATTATACGTTTTTTTTTTGTACTGAAATTGCCTGAATTTTCTCCTTTTGTTCGTCCATCGTTATCCAACAGCAAATTTTATTTAATTATTTTTTTGTCTTTTCATCTTTCACAACATCATTTTAATTAACGTATGTTATAATATTACAAGGAAATATTCTTTTTCCTTTTTTTCTACTATTAAGAAGTAACATCTACTTTTAGTTGTTTTCCTTTTAGATTACTTTGGCCAGTTTACTTTTATTTTCTGTTCTTATTACTAATCCCTAAAAAGTTGTGTTTGTCTTTCCCTCTCTTATCAAGATGTTTTTTCCATTTTAAATCGTAACAACTATCTCGGTATTTCTATCCAAAGTTGAGATGGGAAAAGGCGTTTCTCTCGGTGTTATCTGTATTCTCATGTCAATTCGTTAGTTTACTCTCAAATCGGTCGGTTGCCATGAAATTATACGCAGTGATGAGAGATGACAAAATCATCTCGATTTCATCCCAATATCATGCTAGCGTGATCATTTGAATGAACTGTTTAATTGTAATACAGCTTTTAACAATCAGTTTCAGTTGATGGTTATAACCGATTGCATCATAATTTAACTGTACAATAATTGGTACTCATTTACTAATCGCACGTAAACGTATAGGCCGGATTTTTGAACGGCTTACAAAAGAACTTTGAACAAGTCAAGTGAATTCTTTCTTCAAGGACACCTCAAAGAAGAATAATCGAATGTATAATGAAAACATAGACACGGCATGGTCGACGAGGAATTCCTATTCTCACGTTGGGAAACAAAGAGGTACTAATAGTCAACTCTTCAAAACTGAAGTGTCAAATCTGCAATAGATAATAACATGGGTACATAATATCGACAGTTTATCAGGAGAGAGAGAGAGAGAGAGAGAGAGAGAGAGAGAGAGAGAGAGAGAGAGAGAGAGAGAGAGAGAGAGAGAGAGATAACAACGTTATATATCGTCAACAGTCTATATGAGAGGGCATGAAAGAGAGTGCCGTACATAACAAACTCATTTTTTATCGGTTCATATAAGACTGAGAGAGAGAGAGAGAGAGAGAGAGAGAGAGAGAGAGATAGCAGCGATTTTATGTCATTAATCTATATGAGAAAGAACGAAAGAAGGAGCCGTAAATAACAAACACACATTTTTTATCGGTTTATTTAGAGAAGAGAGAGAGAGAGAGAGAGAGAGAGAGAGAGAGAGAGAGAGAGAGAGAGAGAGAGAGAGAGAGGCCAGAACCCATGGCGGAAATAAATACAAAATTTAAATGGCAATCTTTTCAATGACTGCTGATTGATGAAAGGAGCAATTTTAAGACAATTTCCTACGACAAACAGCAATAAACAATTACTAATCTGACATTTACTTTGTAAAGGTCATGTTTTATTCTGTCATTTCCTTAGTACATGTCTTATTCTAGAATTCCTAACCATAGGTTACTTCTAGGGTTTCGAACCCTTATTTTTTTGTAACATTTCAAGCCATGATATTTTCTAAAATGTGTCATACGACGATTTTTTCGCTAAAATTTCAAACTCACTCTTTTTCTAAATTTTCAAACTATATATATTTTTTTTCCAAAAATATTTCAAACCATTACTTTTTCAGAAATTTTAATCCATTATTTTTTATATAAAATTTCAAACCATTTTTTTCTGAAATTTTAGTCCATTATTTTTTTCATAAAATTTCAAACCATGGTTTTTTCTGAAATTTTAATCCATTATTTTTTTAGTAAAATTTCAAACAATGATTTTTTTTTTTTATTTTAGTCCATTATTTTTTTTTATAAAATTTCTAACCGTGGTTTTTTTCTGAAATTTTAGTCCATTATTTTTTAAATAAAATTTCAAACCATGGTTTTCCCAGAATTTTGAATCTCATGATTTTTATAAAATTTCCAGGCAAGATCAAATACTGATTTTATTTAATTTTAAATTATTTTTTAAGGAAACAGACGTTAACGAGCAGAACTGAATTTAAGAAAACGCCAAAAATAAAAAAAATCGTGAAGGATAGGAAGTTATGAGTTAAGGAGACTAGAACCAAGAAGGAAGCACCAAATCTCGTCAGTAGAGGAAATAAACCTCCAAAACGAGCGGTTAAAGGACTGGTGATTTTCACAGAGTAAATATGTGACCAGGTGGCCTGACGTGTGTTTTTCACCCTAGAGATTACTTCTAATCAAACAGCACTTGAAAACAAGACGGGGTTAAGATAATTATGTCCATAGATTTAACTACTATTGACTTCATCCAAACCACGGCATGAGCTGCGTCGTCTGCAACCTTTCCTACAGCTTGTATCCAGACATATAATGCGGAAATGTTATTCCTGTCATTGTTGAAATGTACTGTACAAGGTCAGCCAGCGTCTAGACGCCATCTGCTTTTCATGAATGGAACATATCAGTAATAACCGTTTTCATTACGACCGCAATATCGCCACTAAATCAAGTTTAAACCGCAGGACTCTTTCCTTTAATCAAAGACTTAAAATTTCTCTCTCTCTCTCTCTCTCTCTCTCTCTCTCTCTCTCTCTCTCTCTCTCTCTCGGGTCACCTCCTACATGGAGGACCCTGTTCAACAGTTTCCCATTATGTTGGGACCAGGATGATCCACATATGAGATAGAACAGCATCAAAAGGTTAAAGGCGCTGTCATCTGGGAAGAGTTGGCAATAAGTAATAAACTTGAATGATAAGCAACAATAAACTGAACAGATTCCGCTTTTCCATATTCTGATTATTTAATGAACAGCTCGTGAACTATCAATGAGAGGGCGTTTTCAAATGACAAATTGATAGCTACCGCAACGAGTTATAATGTTCACCATCAAATACAGACTTTGTTTCAAAGTTTGATCATCGCTCACGCCGAGGCTTTACATATTTTATTTCTCTGCTGTCCTTCTTCATATCTTACCTCATTTGTTTATTTACTGCGTATGATTATGTGCTGATTCATCTTGTACGTAAGGACTGAAAAAACGAATAAATCCTTATCGCTGAAACATACGAAAAATGTGCAATTAAATGCAACTAAATATAGTCAAACACAAGGAGATACAAAACAATTCGATGACGGCATAACTCCTCAAAATTGGACATAATTGCGAAGTTTCTAAAAAAAATAACTGACATAAAACAGACATAAAGGAACAATGGGATTTGTCTTTACAGAAAAAACTGCAACTAATGACCCCAGAACATCTGGAGAACGACTCGAGACCCTTTTATGTTGACGAGATAATTGAAGTTCAAGAGCTTTTTTTTCTCAATTTTTTTTTTTTTTGCGTGTGGCAGGGGAAGCTGAGGTGATGGAAATAATCCCGGGAGAGAATTCAGTAATGATATATTTAAAAAAATGTATTGACCAAGAACAAATAATGATAAATATTGGTAAATACCAAGAGAGAAGGAACATTTATCGTTGTCGAATTACTCTGGGATTGTTGAATATCACAGAAGAATGTGTTGCATGCCTGCGCTTGTATGGATTTACTTGTGAATGTGGGTGTATATATATATATATATATATATATATATATATATATATATATATATATATATATATATATATAATATATATATATATATATATATATATATATATATATATATATATATATATATATATATATATATATATATATACATATTATATATTAATGTGTAGTGTATTTTGCTTTTTCAGCAGTTTGTTCTTCTCAGTTTCTTTTTCTGTGCTGAGCTGTTCACGTCACAAGCTTCCTAGTTTTCCTTCTATTCGTCTACAAAAAGAGAAAAATAATTGAAATAATATATAAGTAAAATTAATATGTCAGTGAGCAGAAAACGTAGACTTCCATTAACAAACAAACAAACAAAAAACGTCCATAGAATACGCAGATATGATCTACTGGCGTGAAAGATGTTCCCGAGATATAACTGGAAAGCGAACCCAGTAAAATAAGAATGGAAACTGGAAGGTTAAAATGCAAGAAGAAGAATTCAGGATGGAGGAAGCAGCTGAAAGCAACGAAAGGTCGATGGAGTGTGAATTTTGAAGGGTGCTTCCTTGAAGGCAGAGAAAAACGTGGAAAAATTGCTCAGGTGGATGGAATTCTGCAACTGGAAGTAAACGTCACTGTGGAGGAGGTAGTAAGTACCAGGAAGAGTTTAGGGACCGGAAATGCGGTGACAATAAATGTTTTGCCATGGAAATCCCTATATTTTAATGACACTTCAAATAACGTAAGCTCTGAACGAGTGAGTATTACTGCTGAGAAATGGAAATTACTGTAGATATACTATAGTAATAAACTCCTGGAAAAGTTCAGTAGAGGAAATTCGGCAATGATACGTGTTCTGCCAAGGAAATTTTTATATCATAATTCAAAAAAGTAGTTTAGGCTCTGGACCAGTAATCTGAAAGGGTGGGAGATTTATCACAAAGTTTGTCCACTACTTTCTACGGCGGTGAAACTTATATTCTGAGTACTGATCCAGAACTATGGTAGGGCGTGGTCTTGTGTTATAATAGTCGTTTGCCTTGTAATGGTAGTCTTGTTAGTCTTGTAATATAGTCGTTAGTCTGTTTGGTTAAATCAAGCATGACTGAGTACTGTCAAAGCAAAACAAAAGGAAGGAAAATAGGAAATATTTTTACGCATTAATTTATACCATCCAAAAACTGTCAATGTTTTTTTGATGAATTAGTCAGAAAATAAACGTACGTGAGAGATATATCAATATTTGTCTGGTATTCCCTAACATTTTAGCATGATAAAATGTTAGAATCATATGGATTTGATATTTCAGCATTACCGTATAGACAACATTGACACCCCACCAAATAATTCATTATTTCAGAGAAATATTAAGGCTCAAACAATGATTTTTTGCAAACCATTTAAGATCATGCTTCCTTAAGATATCTTGGAAATATGTAAGAAACTATCAAGGATATTGTTTCTGAATACTGTATTTAAAAAAATTACAAGAATTTTTAAGAACACACTGAAAAGTAAATTATATCAATAAAAATTTTGCTGAAAATATATCAGTAGAACAACTGAATAATCAAATGCATAAGTGGATTTCGGCAACAAACCATCAACGAAAATAATCTAACCCTCCCAAGTGCTTCCTGAAATGCCAATAACTCCTGGAATACATTTAAGCAAAACATTTATTTAAGGCATTTCTACAGAATGATGATAACACTTCCTCTTCGTGTCTATAACATATCAGTAACATTTCAATGAAGCAGTTTCAACAATTCATGGGTTGCCGAGGAACATGGACTTTCTAGACCAAACAGAATCGAAACCTTTTGTTTATAAGGGCGCCTACAAAGGCAGAAGAACTGTATTTACTGTTTCCGATATCCAGTAAGTATTCAGTTAATATCACGGAATTCATTCGGTCAACGCTACGAAACTTATTCTACCAAAATACCGATTTCTCTTCTGTTGAAATCTCGATAGAAAAGAACTCGGGATTTTGACAGAATAAATTTTTATCAAAATCTCGAAATTCGTTGACTCAAAAACCCCCTGAAAGAAGTGTCAAAATCCAAAAAATTATTCGTTTCAAAACTCAGAAATTTTTATCTACAAAATCGTAAAATTCCGAGATATTCGGCCAAAAAATGAAACGCATTGGTATTTCTGCTTATATTTCTTGGTAACTTTTCATACATGTTCTTCAGGCATAACCATCACGAGAAACTGGACATTGGGGAATGGAGGGATGAACTGGGTAGAATAATTTGTTAAAACTTAAATCTTTTCCAAAATAGATGGTTCCTATTACTACACTAGGGTCTTCCTCATTCGTTTTATCGCCAATTTATATATTTAAACATCAATAAAGAGTCTATAAGGAAAACGTTAGTGGAAAAAAAAGACAATTCATAAAAAGTTAAAACGGAGACGAAACTTCACAAATGTCAGCATCCTGAATCGACACGAATCTTCGTAACAAGAATAAACCAGCCATCAAAGATGAACCACGGCAGCACTGTACCATAAGACTTTTCAACAGCGAACCAGGAAAAGAATCTGTCAACAAGAGACCATCAAGGAATATTCAGATTAACGCAGCGGGACCTTTGTCCTGTCAAAATGTCAGCACTAACTCATTCGTGTTTCCTTCAAATAAACAATCATAGTATTACTGATAAAATGCGAAGCCTCCTTTAGATACGCCAGCCAAATAAGTATTATTTGACTGTACTGCCCTAAAATGGAAAACTGCAATATCAGCAAAATTTTCGAAATTGAGATATACCACCTATTGGGCTCGTGAAACACTAATACACAAGTTACTGCAGTTTCAGAATGATTCTTCAGTGCTTTATTTAGGGGGTCCCATTTGCAGTATCTGCAAAATCAGTAGTAAGGCAAGGGAAAACTGCAGTATCTACCATTTTTCTCAGTTTTGTATTTTTGCAGATACTGCAGTCCTCCATTTTAGAGCAGTATGCTTTGTGGGAAAGGTTCTTGTTTCAGTCTGAATATTGGGAGTTTTATTCACCAATATGCAAACCTTTTATTATTATGAGTATTTGAAAAATGGATTCTTATTTCTGTGGAAAAGACATATTTATAAAGAGACTGGACACTAACTTACAGCATCAGACGTTACACAGCGAATAAGTCCTGCAGCGTTGTTTGGAAGTTCTCTTAGGGAAATTCGCGAACAATATCTGAAAAATAAAGAAGACATCTAAATACGAGGTATATGTAAATGATAGATGGATGAAGTTTCATTAACAACACACTTAAATTAAAGTTTACTTCATTAACAGCGACTCGGAACGTGAATTTATCCTATTTTGACAGTTAGTATTCAGTTAAAATAGTTTATGGGACTTGCATATTATTTATAAATACCTATGTTGGAAAATGCTTGGAAAATAAAGTTTCATTAAATATGAAAATCAAAGGACAACTGTATATCAAAATACGTGTCTCACTTATCAGCGGCCTTTCCCATTCTCAACACAAAGTATATCCAGATAAACAAATTGATAGGAACTGGGCAACAACAAAGTTTAACTCCAGCCTCTAACATTATATTTTGTTAATAATAATGGATCCAAACATTTTTCTCCTGAAAGAAAAAACTTCAGAGTTATTGACAATTTTCGAGATTAAGTGAACCTGTGGTTCCCGTTATCTCTTAAATGAAACCCGTTTTAAAGAATACATTCTTTTTTCATTCTTACAGCAGGCTGAACTCCTTCGCGTAGTGCAAGTCTGAAGGATAAAGAGAAAAAGACAGAGAAGGGAATATTGGGGTATCCTTCTTTATCGAAACTAGGCAGGGACGAGATTTCAATCTTGAGTGAAACTGTGGTCATATCGGGTGCGGATATTTACCGTCAGCTTTGGCAAACAGAGTGTGAGGAGGCAGGTGAGAGCTACAATGTCACAGCGAAGCCCGAAAGGCCTACAGAGTAAGTATCTCATTTGCATAAAACGAATGTGTATCCCAAATATATTTCTGGGGAGTCAGAACACTAGAACTTGTTTTCTAAATCCTCTTTTATGTTATCTTCATTTTACGGCTACACTATAGTTTACAATAAACTAAATAAATGCTAATTAAAACATAGATCACAGGGATGATTGGGTGGTTTACGATCGAATTATGCGCAGTCCTGTGATTCGTGGTTTGATAAACGATTTAAAAATACTTGAATTAAATGATCAAAATATCCCAACCTCTAAAGCTCAGAGTGGAAAAGTACATAAACTAGATAGGGAGAGAGAGGTTAAAGCAATATCATGTCACCGACCCTACAAATCAAAATTAAATCAGAGTGAGAAAAGAGGAGAGAGAAATATATATATATATATATATATATATATATATATATATATATATATATATATATATATATATATATATATATATATATATATATATATATATATACATATATTAGAGAGAGAGAATATATATATTATAAATATATATATATATATATATATATATATATATATATATATATATATATATATATATATATATATTTATATACATTATAAAGGGGAAAGACAGCTCAGTAATGTCTGGTTAAAAGGGGACAGACAGCATAGTCATACCTGGATAAAAGGGGACAGTCACCACAGTAATACCTGGTTAAAAGGGACAGACAGGACAGTGATACTTGGTTAGAGGTATAGACAGTACAGTAATACCTGGTTAAAGGTGTCAGACACCACAGTAATACCTGTCAGTTCACCCACGACTGTTCAAAGAGTGAACGTTCAAATGAAAAAAAGTAGAACTGTCAGTCGGATCATCAGCACAAACCCCTCCCCTCTCCCTCTACCTCCCCTCTCCCTTCCCCTTCTCTTCCTCCCCTTCCCTTTCCTTTTTTCCCTTCCCCTACACGCAGACTGTCATCCATAGTTTTCCCAGGCAGCGTTGGATTGTGTATATATATATATGTGTGTGTATATATATATATATATCTATACAACTATCTATTATATATATATATATATATATATATATATATAGTATGTATATATATCAACTATCTACTTAGTGATATATATATATATATATATGTATATATATAATATATATATATAGTATATATATACATATATATGTATATATACTGTAAATCAGCACACAATCACGTGTGGAACAGAAATAAATTTCTGACTCACATCAGGATCGAACCCAGGTCTTTCAATTGAAAGGCAAGGGCGCTGCCCACTAGGCCATGTCAGTTAATTTTGCATAATATTGAGGTTTTAGTAATTGTAGATATCTTTTTATCCATTATATTTCATGATATGGCTCTAGTGGGCAGCGCCTCGTTTTCAATTGAAAGAATAGGGTTTCTACCATGTGAGTCAGAAATTTATATATATATATATATATATATATATATATATATATATATATATATATATATATATATATATATATATATATATATATATATATATTATATATATATATATATATATATATATATATATATAGAGAGAGAGAGAGAGAGAGAGAGAGAGAGAGAGAGAGAGAGAGAGAGAGAGAGAGAGAGAGAGAGAGAGAGAGAGAGCTGAATTTGACTACTGTTTTTTTTCGCAACGTACAAGCATTTTTACCCTCAGGCGCTCCATTTTCATTTCAAAAACATGTGTATACCCAAAACAAATATTTGCACCGATACACGTAGGTAGAAAATAAAGTGCCATTTTAATTCTCTAATTGGCTACCAACTAGTGTACGATCTTTATAGGAGTGAAATTTTGACGTCTCTCTATTAAATTCGGCTAACGCTTGAAATATACACAAAATTTTGTAAGGTTAAAATGTAAATATTTTTCGAACTCTGCTTGTCAATTAATTTTGCATAATATTGATGTTTAGTAATTATAGATACCTTTTTATCCACTATATTTCATGATATTGAGATGAGACAGAATTATACATTTTTTTAATATATTTACTTTGGTGTTGGAGAGAACCATATAATTGCCTCGATTTCATCGTTTTCCTTAACTCTTTCTAAGATTCCGATTTTTAATTTATGGCATCTTCCTTTATATCAAGTTTACGAATTATTAACTTTTGTGTATTCTTACACTGGCGCATGGATTCCATTATAATCTATGCACCAGTTCAAAGTATTTATGTATGATTCATATATGTGTTTCATTTATATATATATATATATATATATATATATATATATATATATATATATATATATATTATGTGTGTGTATACATATATATAGTGTATAAATATAATATATATATATATATATATATATATATATATATATTTATATATATACACACATTATATATATATATACATGTATAATGAACCCACATTCTTACATACATAAATGAATACATACATACACACTCAAACCAATATGCATAGATTACGAAGGGAACCCATCGCCTTTCAAAAAAAAAAAAAGCTGAAGAAGTCTGTGTTACAATCATCACTAATTGAATTACAATGATTGGAGTCTGGACCCAGATGGGAAGACAGTAGCTCGTTAGCCGAGGGCATTAATAACAACCTTCTGTTTCCTCACTTCGCCGAGGCGTGAGCTGATTCGATTTCGCCAGGGGGGAAGAATACGAGTCTTTTAAGGAATTATACTTGCCGCTCGAAGCCACTCGCTGTGGTTTGTTGAAATGTACAGGTAGTAATGTTCAATTATTTCGTTGCCTATCCTACCCAGTGCTTCTTGCAGCGAAGTCCCTGTCTTGTCTGTATCCAGACATGAAAGATACAAGTTCGAATCCTACCCGGGCCGGAAGCAGTAATATATAATTCTTTTTGGGCTTAAGTTATTTGCAAGATATAGTTTATTCGACATTATGGTGGTATTTGTTGCTTGGTAATTACTAATATAATATATATATATTATATATATATATGTATATATATATATATATATTAAATATAAATATATATATATATATATATATATATATATATATAATGTATATATAATTTTATGCATATATATAATTTATGTTACATTTGTGTTGTAGATAAAGATTTGTGTTCGTAGGTACAATCTGACTTTATCGATCTATCAATCCTTTTTACGAAGCTGCCTCCCAGTTCCCACCTGCTAGTTCCCACAAAGGTCTCATTCCCTTTCAGTTTAGTAGATGGGGAAAAACCTCGGAAAAATCCTTTCCTCAGAAACGACAGAGAACGAAAGAATTATGGTCACAACTCGAGCCAAGTTTTCTGGAGAAAATCCAGAGTACGCGATTGCTTTTATTGCAATGTGCATGGCCGGCAAAAGACTGAAGGGCAACATCAACGCCACGGTTTACTTGGAAAACTTTGAATCTATCCCTCTGTATGTATACATACACACACATATGTATATATGTATATGTATATATATATACGTATACATATATAATATATATACGTATATATATATAAAACTATATATATGTATAATTATATACATATATATATTTATATATATACATATATATACATACGTATGCTATATAAAATTGTATATATGTATGTATAAATATATGCATATATATTCATATATATATACATACATATATACAATCCATACATATACAAATTTATATACATATATATATATATATATATATATATATATATATATATATATATATATATATATATATATATATATATATATTACAATCTCTACATAGAATAGAGATTGTAATAAGAAATATATTGGTCAAGATGGTAAACATAAATATTGTGTACGTGTAGGAAATACATCGAGTGTCTTCTTTCTACATATGAACAATTTTGATCATGCAGTTAACTGAAACAAATTCAAAGGCGAATTTTATTTTGTAGGGATATTATTAAAAGAAACATTATAGCATCTAGCATAATAAAACATAAGTCAAGTAGTGTGTGTTTAATATTAGCAATGGACAATATAAGCTAGATAACTGGGTAACGAAATGTACTGTTGACAACTTAGTAACTATGTAATAAACTGCTTAGTAGTTTCATTTCCGTTTGTAATATTTATCCTTTAAGTGTAATTCTTGCCTGTGGACCATTTGCTTCTTGGTTAGGCTGTTTGGTTGTTGTATATTCTACCCTTTTTTCTCGTTTTTATGTTTACCTTCGAAATTTCGAAGCTGTTTTTCATTCTTATACTGTACCCTGATGAGGTGTATCAAGAATGCACGAACGCGTCAGGTACTGCTGTTTTTCATTATTTCCTGCTGGCTCTTGATATACAATCTTCACGTGTTACTTGTGATCGTATAACATATACATATGTATGTATATATATGTATATGTGTATATGTATATATATATATATATATGTTATATATATATATATATAATATATATATTATATATATATATATATATATATTATATATATATATATATATATATATATATATATATATATATGCTCTGAATGATGACTTACCTCTGAGCCATTAATTAACAGCACGAGGTTTAGAAAGGAAAACGCACTATCTGTATCGTGCATATTTGCATAAGGGTCCCGGGGTGGAGGAGAATTTAGTAGTGGAGAATGGTATCGCTTATAATGCAAATGATCAAGTCATATATGCATTTGCTTCCTGCAGAAAAATGTAATAACATGGCATAAAAATTTCCCTTTTTTGTTTTTTTTTTTTGTTTTTTTGCTCTTTCATAACGGAGGTTGCTGAATCATTTTTGTGCATAGGAAGTTTAATACTAAAATAAGCATTCCGCCCATAAGAAAGATTTGGCTGTGCTTTGCGTATATCTTGTATGCAGTAAAGGTGGTTCAATTGATGAGAGTCACATAATGTTCAGTCAAAGGCTTATAACAGGATTTTCGATTACGTTTCCTGCTAAATTTGGTAGATGTGCGAAATAATTACTACATACATACTATAACATTTTGTATACACATTAGCTTTCCATTATGCTGAGTGAACTAGTGATGGAAGAATTGTGATAAAACGCTGTGGATTATTCTGGCAGATACAGAAATTATCTATCTATCCATCTCTCTTTCTCTCATATATATATATATATATATATAATATATATATATATATATATATATATATATATATATATATATATATATATATATATATATATATATATATATATATATATATATATATGATCATGAAGCTACAAATATCGCTTAATACCAAATCCACGCTACTCGGGAATATCCTGATGGGGAATTATCACCGAAGGGAATTTAAGTATGATAAATGGACGGGCACTGCCGAGTCTCTGATCCCACCACACAGACAAGCATCCAGCGAATCCAGTCACTAAACGCCAAACACTGAGCTATCAAGAAAGGTATACTAACGGCGAGTCTGGTGTAATTTTATTTACCCGTCAAGAAATAAATTGTACTTAGCTTCGGCATTAACCCACCTCGACCATGATAGTTCATTGGTATTATTGAACACGCAGCTCTTTTTATGACATTTTTTATCACACCGTGATTTATATACGATCATGAAGCTACAAATATCGCTTATCAAATCCACGCTACTCGGGAATATCCTATGGGGAATTATCACCGAAGGGGAATTTATAAGTGATAAATGGACGGGCACTACCGAGTCTCGATCCCACGACACAGACGCACATCCAGCGAATCCAGTCGACGCCAACTACTGAGCTATCAAGAGGTATTAAGTTAACGCCGAGTCTGGTGTACTTTATTTACCCGTCGAGAGCGGGGAAATTGTACTTAGCTTCGGCATTAACCCACCTCACCATGATAGTTCATTGGCACATTGGAACACGCAGCTCTTATGACATTTTTTATCACACCGTGATTTATATAACGATCATGAAGCTATATTACAAATATCGCTTAATATCAACCACGCTACCTGGAATATCCCGATGGGGAATTATCACCGAAGGAATATATAAGTGATAAATGGACGGGCACTGCCGAGTCTCGATCCCACTGCACAGACGGGCATCCAGGGAATCCAGTCGACACTAACCACTGAGCTATCAAGAGGGTATAAGTTAACGCCGAGTCTGTTGTACTTTATTTACCCGTCGAGAGCGGGGAAATTGTACTTAGCTTCGGCATTAACCCACCTCGACCATGATAGTTCATTGGTACGTTTGGAGCACGCAGCTCTTTTTATGACATTTTTTTATCACACTGATTTATATACGATCATGAAGCTACAAATATCGCTTAATATCAAATCCACGCTACCTCAGGAATATCCCCGATGGGGAATTATCACCGAAGGGGAATTTATAAGATAAATGGACGGGCACTGCCGAGTCTCGATCCCACGACACAGACGCACATCCAGCGAATCCAGTCGACGCTAACCACTGAGCTATCAAGAGGTACAAGTTAACGCCGAGTCTGGTGTACTTTATTTACCCGTCGAGAGCGGGGAAATTGTACTTAGCTTCGGCATTAACCCACCTCGACCATGATAGTTCATTGGTACGTTTGAACACGCAGCTCTTTTATGACATTTTTTATCACACCGTGATTTATATACGATCATGAAGCTACAAATATCGCTTAATATCAACCACGCTACCGAGAATATCCAAACGTACCAATGAACTATCATGGTCGAGGTGGTTAATGCCGAAGTTAAGTACAATTTCCTTTTCGACGGGTAAATAAAGTACACCAGACTCGGCGTTAACTTATACCTCTTTGATAGCTCAGTGGTCAGCGTCGACTGGATTCGCTGGATGCGCGTCTGTGTCAGTGGGATCGAGACTCGGCAGTGCCCGTCCATTTATCACTTATAAATTCCCTTCGGTGATAATTTCATCGGGGATATTCCAGAGGTAGCGTGGATTTGATATTATTATATTTGTAGCTTCATGATCGTAAAAATCACGGTGATAAAAGTCATATAATATATATATATATATATATATATATATTTATTTATATTAATATATATATATATATATATATATATATGTATATATTAATAAATATATATATATATATATATATATATATATATATATATTAATATAAATAAATATATATATATATATATATATATATATATATATATATATATAGAGAGAGAGAGAGAGAGAGAGAGAGAGAGAGAGAGAGAGAGAGAGAGAGAGAGAGAGAGAGAGAGAAACTCTGTATAAAGGACGAATAAAAGGAGGATATCGAGGAACCCTCCGTTTTTGGGTGGCAGCCGCAGAGCTGCTCTTGACTGAACTGGATAGAATAGAACCAGGTGTCTGGCACAGAGAGCGATCGGAAACTAGTTGTAGCAGAAATGAAGAAAACAAATGTTAGTTGGAAGGAGGGAAAACTAAATTAAATTATGCTCTTTTGTGTTCCTATTTTTCTTTTCAAATTAGACATTATGACGCTTCGTGAAACCATAGAGGTATTTTTTTGTGGGCTCCTTATATCACTGGTGCTTTACACAAGCACATAACTACCATTACCCTTGCCATTCCACGTCTCTACAAGCGTATGTATTTATCTAAAGTACAGTTAAATGCTTGACTCCAAATTTTCTCTAAATGCTTCGTCACAATTACCCGCAAACTACCTATTTTCTTAATTTCACCAAAATTGTCTAGTTTTCCCTTAACTTTTAATCCGAAGGTCCTCAAAAGTATCATCTAGAAATCAGGAGACTGACAAAGACATGTAAATGTGATGCTCCATATATCTGGAGTCTACCATCCGACAACAAAGCAAAAGATGCTATCATTGGGCCGCTCTGAATAAAACGTAGTTTTCTTTTCTTATGATATTCTCTTGGAATCTTATTCACTCTAAAACTCATTTTCCTTCTGTACAGCAATATTTTTTCTTATTTTTTTTCAGGCAGGAGGTGAGGAGGGGAGGAAGGAGGGCGAGGGAAGGAAGGAGGAGGAGGGGAGGAAGGAGGAGGAGGAGAGGAAGGAGGAGGAGGGAGGAAGGAGGAGGAGGGGAGGAAGGAGGAGTGAAGGAGGAGGAGGGTAGGAAGGAGGAGGAGGGAAGGAGGAGGAGGGAAGGAAGAAGGAGGAGAGGAGAAAGGAGGAAGAGGGGAGGAAGAAGGAGGAGGGAAGGAAGGAGGAGGAGAGGAGGAAGGAGGAGGAAAGGAGGAAGGAGGAGGAGGGGAGGAAGGAGGAGGAGGGGAGGAAGGAGGAGGAGGGGAGGGTAAATGTTGACGGAGAATTGAAACTTACTTCTCGAGAAAACCCAGGAATTATTACTGGATTTCAGAGAATCCAAGATTCTTCGCATCATGCGAGGACATAACTATCCTTTTTTACGTGATTATTTTTACAGCTTTTTCTTTTTTACACGGATAGGAAGCTCTCAGCATTCTGCTGAAGGGCTTCAAGAGGCATAAATTGGAGGGAGACGCCTTTCTTACGTAACCCTCGCCCATGACGCAATCTATTGTCTGCCAGGTTTCATGACATTGCAACGCATGTCGTGTTTTGTTCAGCATCGTAAAAAAATTATTATTATTATTATTACTCAAAGATAGCCAATGACTGACCTGAAATACACATAGACTACAAGACTAAAATGTATATCTGGAGAGAGAGAGAGAGAGAGAGAGAGAGAGAGAGAGAGAGAGAGAGAGAGAGAGAGAGGAGGAAACCTGCTAAAAGCAATCCAAACGAATTACCTAACGCGGGGTAGGTCTAAGCCGGCATTCCGCGGCGAGCCCACCACCCCCCTCCATAGCTAATACGGCAAAATTGTAACCAGTAAACACCCCTTATCCCGCGTTAGGTAATTCAAGTCGTGTAGTCTTCAAAGGTCAATTACAGTTTAGTTACGGCCGGCCGACAAAATATTACTTTAAATTCTTGTAAAGCAAGTAAAATAACATAGGAAAACGTCAATTGCCATAGTCTAGCTCACCGCGGACAACCGGCTTAGAATTACCTGGAGCACTTGAAACATTAAAAAATCAACAGAAACAAACTAACGCGCAGATCAAAGAACTGCAATAGCATTAAAGACTTTCCTGAACTTGAGAACGTCAAAGACGTCATTTAAGTAGCAGAACGATCATTTTGAAAGTCGCAGAATGCCAGCGCTAGAAGCTGCCGAATATTTAGGTAGTTACAGAAGCGAGATGCGTGAACTCTCAGAGTGATATCGTTAAAGTCTCCAGATGGGGATAACGATTTAAGCCGCAGAATGATAATGTCAAAAGAAGAATAATAGCAATTAAAGTTTCAGAAAGATAATTGTTAAAGGTTCATTTAGCGAATATATATATTTCTGGTCAAGTCAACTGGACATTCTCGAAATATGTAGGCCTAGAGCCTAGACAATGTCCGGAAAGCAACGCCTACATCAAAGTAGAACCGCCTCTCCATAAATGGCATGCTTACACGAAAGACACACACTTAGGAATGCACCGCTTATTCTGTCAATTATAGGTGGCAGAAAGTACTTTGCTATTTTTTCTTATCCAGAAAAGGTCTAAAGACCAGTAAGCACTACAACAGTATGTTGCATCCTAGTCAATTTTTACGTCAACATGAAGGTTAATAGTGAAAAAAGTTCTGGAGTGATAAAGCTGATTATTGTAGTAAGATAATTTTTTTTTAAATCTTCGTTATATATAGCAACATAACCAATTAAGTACAGCGCAGGAAGATGAGCCACTTCACAATGAAGCCAAGAAGACTGGCTCTCATAACGCAATGGACGACCTGATACCTGATTTTCGTCTTGTGTCTACAGTATATTTTTTTCTTAGAACTAAATACGTTTATAATAAGATATCAAAAGTTGCAAACTCAATATACAAAGAAACTAATTATTGAAATGTTCTGAATTAGCATCCAAAAATTTTACGGAAGTGTATTAAAAGCACAAGAGCTAATAGAAATAAAGCAAAGCAAATGCCTATTGTTAGATCCACTTTCTTATTCATATGTGAATACATACTTTTGATGATGATGATGATGAGTGTTGACGTTAGGAAGGATGATGATAATGGTAATGATGATGGTTGTGATATAGAAGACCAGAAGCTGAGCAACGAAGGAAAATATTAGAAATTATTATAACTATTAATTTTCTCTTCCAGCGAGAGGAGGGAAGGGGTTTGATCATCCACAGGAAAAATATCACAAGAATACTACACCTCTGAAGAAGCCTTGATTGCTTTATGGTTCTGGAAGCAGGAAGGAAAAAGAGAGAGAGAGAGAGAGAGAGAGAGAGAGAGAGAGAGAGAGAGAGAGAGAGAGAGAGAGAGAGAGAGAGAGAGAAATTTGTTGCTAATGAATGAAAACTGGAGATAATTTGGTGTCAGATGATGCATTTGTTCCTCTTAAAGGTACACTGAACGCCATCAAAACAGACAGGCAGGCAGACAATTTCTTGCCTTAGAAGAAAAACCTGAAGATCGTTGCAACATCAGAGAGGAAGGAGATATCGACTATTTGTGAAAAGGATAAACATCTAAGGAACTAAACGTCCACTAGAGCCGACAGCAAATAGCGTAAGACCTTGACAAATGAAAATGAGACCCTAATTACCACCATTCTGAATTAAATCTAATTCATATCCGGATGTGGAGATTTACTTGATATATGGAATCCCTTTCAAGCTAAGTTTATTCTTGAGCCACGATTTATTCTTTCTTTCAATACTGGAGATGAGGATTAAAACCAATAAACTTCTACAACTCTGCTGTTGGTAATGTTGCCTTTGAAGTTAAGTATCATAAAAACGTGCAGAACTCAGGGATTAAAAGTTATATTAAAAGATATATATTAGCTCTGGAATTATTTGGCTTAAGTTACCAGCCGTTGTAATTTTTTTATATTGCAAAGTATTCCGGCAAAATAGACCAGAATGAATGGTTAATGTGACGATTTTTTTCGTCCGTTTTATCCAACGTCTTGGGAACACGGAAGGGCTGCAGCTACGCCCCAGTTAAATTTACCACCAAATTAACGTGAAATCCTGAAAATGCCAGGTCTCTCTAACGACTGTCCATATATTAATAAGCCTGAAGCTTTGTAAAACTAATTTTACAAAGTCTGATTTTATTAATGAGTATAGCCTTTACAAACACATGGTAAAGAGCGAGGCTACGTTATCCTGATCGAGAATAGGCTATATTTCGGAATTTAAGGCCCTACTAAGTAAAGCATTAGTTCTTCAGTTAATCAGTATCAGACTTAGGGTTGCCAGGGATTTTCATCTGAATAGCTTTCACGAAAGACGTTACTTTCTGTGGTATCGCGACGTTCAAGCTATAAAAAGTAAATGTAGACTAGTATAAATGCAAAACAGTATTAATTTGCATCAATCTATGGGTTACCATGGACCACTGACTGAGCATTTATCGGTTTTGTTAAGCTTGGGTGTGATTTGGGACTTCCTGTAACTATTTGACTCCGGTCTTCGTCCCTCGCACTCCCGACAAAAAATCCAAATCGTTTTGTGCCAGTTTACAACTTGGCTGAAAAAAATAATTCACAGCACCAATCGATGTTGTTTTATGAGAAAGCTTTTAGCCCACACTTTTCCCTGTTCTGGCTAATAACCTCAATATTAAACGCTGGAAAGCATTACCAGTTGTGCATGTTATCTTTCGTTATCTTCGTGCATACTGTTCCGCTGGCCTATTTCTAAAATAATATTGACAGCTTAGGGGTTGCGAGAAAACTGGAACAAACGCTAGCTTATGCATTCGGTAGTTTCTCGCTGAAGGTCACAAAGCCAAGAGTGTAGGGTAAAAACCATTACACAGTGGTGTTACGTTCAACAAAACACCGTTAGGTAACCTGCAGAAATTCTCAACCTAAATGAAAAGTAATATTTTTTAAGCATATATCACCTTTCCTAACGTATGGCCTATTAAGAACGAGAATAACAAAGCCACCCGGGAAAAAATGAAATTTGCATTTCACTTAAATTGCCAACTAGTAGCAGCGAAATGGCCAATAGCACTACTTTCTTGATAAAAGTTATTTCAATTAAAAGGTTGATTCAACTAATGTAGTGAATTTTCATGGTGTCAGAACCATATGTTCGATTTCATGGGCGATTGAGAAAGGAAGATCAAAAGTGACAGGAAAGTTTTTGGAAACTTTTTCGTTTGGGCACCACCACTCATGTCTGAAATGGCAGAGCTAACCTCAGTGCGGTCAAGCTTTGGAGAAAGTCTCCAGAAATACCCTCTTATAGTTAGGCAGGTTTTGAACAAGAGTGGATTTAATTAGTTAAAATTTGTTTGGCATGGAAATTAACTTTCACCATACTTGGATTTGCAATAAACCTTGTGCCAAAGAACTCTATAATTCATAAAACGCCGCCGCTTGTGAGGTTCGAATCTGTCAATTAGACCTGTGTGCCAGATACTGACTGGATCCCCTATTCTTAAGGCCCGTCCAGACGATCGAGCACAGCTGGACCGCCACTGCCTACATCGAGGAAAGCCCACAGGTAGAACTGGAGTGTTGTCTATATAGTAACGAGCTGGCCCAGTCAAACCCAGGCACAGCCAGAGCGTGTGGTCGTTCAGGCAGGACCTGCAGACCGTGTGCGGTACGATAACTACCAGTATGGTGGCCACCAAGAACAATCTGAAGAAAGCTATATACTGTATATAGCAAATACTGTGTGTATGTTCAATTTCACATTCCAAAGGCAAGGGTGCTCCCGATAAAGTTCTATTAAATGTAGAACATGAGGTCAACTGACCCATCGATGACAACCTCCGCCCCTTGCCTCCATAGGAAGCCTCGTGTCTGGCAGTGACACAGTCATATTACCGACCACGGCCCACGGGTATATTTCCGCTAAACAGCCAACGCAGGAACTTTACCCGGTTTTAGCGGGCACAAGCGGTGAACCTGTTAACGGGCAAACTTCTCGCTTGTGCACGCGGGCAATGCTCGATCGTCTGGACGGGCCTTAAATGTTTTGAAAAAATAAACAGTTCAAGTTGCTTCAGTTCCGTACCTAGCTGTATCAAAGTTTACGTACTTCGATGCAACATTAATAGGCTTTCACTGTTCTGGCTGCAAGTTTGAGAGATTCTGTGTAGCCCTTATTTCTAGAACTAAACATTTCACTGCGGACGTAAATTAAAGTTCTTCCTTATTTCCAAACCTTTTTTTCATAGATAAATGTAATTTACATGAAGTGGTTGTTTTGACTTCTGTCAAAGTAAACCAACTCTAAATTTATACTCATCCCAAAATAAGAATCTATAATTTTACTCCAGTTACAGTAACGACTTGGTCTTTCAGAGAGAGAGAGAGAGAGAGAGAGAGAGAGAGAGAGAGAGAGAGAGAGAGAGAGAGAGAGAGAGAGAAAATTTGCATTAAACCCATCTGTAATGTTCAACGTCTGTAGGCCAGGTGAAGGCTTCAGTTGGTTATTCCAGTTGGTGCCATATCCAACTGCCCCTACCTAAAGTATTTATCCTAACACTTACCAACCATACGTCACCTAAGTACTTTTTTTGTTAACCTTTCACAAAATTTAAAATTACCCTACTTTTTAAAGTAATTCATAATTAAATCACGAGAAACTCCTTTTTATAAGTTAAACCAGATATCTTTAGTTTGCAGTTTCCTTTGCGTAGAACGCTCAAAATATTTCACTACGTCAACGGATTAGCAAAGTCAATAAGCTTTCATATTACCGTAAAAATCTTGTCCTCATGCTCAGATATGTTATTTACTTACATGCAACCTGTACACCATCTCAGTGTCAAGCAACAATGATTCACCAAGTATTTAACACTAAAGTATTTATATCAATATCCTGTTAAACTATTTGCTGATGGTCAAAAGTTCACCGTAGCTTAATAGACTGGCATTTAAACCTATATAAATCTTAATCTAAATGGCTGATAGTCGACAGCTATCCTAGGTTACCTCTAGTTCATTACTCCACTAACGCTTTATTTAATTTTTGTTCAGAAACACTAGCCTCAGGCATATTTTAGGTTATAATACAATTTGCCCAGGACTTAAGATTTTTCCATTTCGTCTGAGGCGAGACCAGTTATGCTATTAAACTATTTCGTTCACAAGTCAGCTCTTTTCAACGATCAGAAATTTTTCCACCAAGTATTTCTTCAGCATGGTTTTTCATTTTGCCATTGTGAGATATGAAATTTCATTTTTCTAAAATTAAAAATTCAATATTTGAAACTTTAAAAATTTGTTTTCAATTTTTAAGTTAATTCCAAATATGCATTTTGCAGATACCTGCTAAGCAGTATGCATGCTCAGGGATTAAAATGCTAATTACACCCTTATTTGCATTTAAAAAAATTAATACCCTATCATTATGGGTCTACAACCACTGAATTAAGACATGAAAGGGGACATTAGGTGCAAGTTCATTTACAACTGATTTATTAATTTATCAAGTCGAGATAGTCAAAACCTTTGTCTTAACATCCATGTGCCGTGCCTTGACTACTGAAGACTCCAAAATGTGCAAGCAATAAAATTCTGCCTGCCCTCACCTTTGAGTATTTAAAACTTCTTAACCACTGGTAGCGATGTTGCCGAGGACAGCTTTGTCTAAAATACACCTGCTTGAATTACCTGCAGCGGCCTTTGTTTCATCCAACTCCCTGAAATTACAAGACAGTGGCAGAACGGGTTCTTCGACCTAATCTCGCAAATGTTCATGTTACCCAAAACACTTACGATAACCAGAGCTATGGCAACCTTCAGAAATTTAATATTTCAAAATTCTACTTTAAACTTTAACATTAGCATTACTTTAGAAATACACTTACTAGGAAAGTGTCTGAATTGGGACCTTGAAAGCTTTAAACTATCTTATATTTTAAAAGGAAAATGTTTAAATTGGGACCTTACAAACTTTAAAAGTTATTTTAATTTCTAATTTTTTCAAAAGGACAGAACTACTGAATTGAGACCCTAAAAGCTTTATCCCATCTGAAATTCTATTTTTTTTTTTTCAAGGAATAAAGTTAAACTGGGACCCTGAAAGCTTTACACTGTCTGAAACTAATTTTTGGAAGGAAAGGATTGAACTGGAACCTTTAAAACATTACACCATCTTAAAATTTATGTAGACAATTATCTAGGGCTAACAACACTAGCTTTTTACCATAATGGGGTTATAAGTGCACGTTCGGCCTTAGATGGGCTAAGGGTGCACGTTCGGCCTTAGATGGGCTAAGGGTGCACGTTCGGCCTTAGATGGGCTAAGGGTGCACGTTCGGCCTTAGATGGGCTAAGGGTGCACGTTCGGCCTTAGATGGGCTAAGGGTGCACGTTCGGCCTTAGATGGGCTTCGAAGATGGGCTGGGTGCATCGTTCGGCCTTAGATGGCCAAGGCTTCGCCCAAGATGTGTGCACGTTCGGCCTTAGATGGGCTAAGTGCACGTTCGGATGGGCTTAGATGGTTCGGCCTTAGATGGGCTGCACGTTCGGCCTTAGATGGGCTAAGGGTTCGGCCTTAGATGGGCCATGGTACGTTCGGCCTTAGATGGGCCAGGGTGCGTTCGGCCCAGATGGGCTAAGGGTGCACGTTCGGCCTTAGATGGGCTAAGGGTGCACGTTCGGCCTTAGATGGGCTAAGGGTGCACGTTCGGCCTTAAATGGGCTACTGATCATATGACAAATTTAATATCCTAAAAACTGCACTGTCTCACTTAAATGACATTAAAAGCCACAAAGTGAAAAATTATTGACTTTCTTTCAAATCATGAATTTTCAACTACGTTAACTGACAATATTACGATAATTCCATGTGTACTAAGTCAAAACTATGGCAAAAATTATATCAGAACAAAAAATTAAAGTTAGCATATGCATTGAAAGTAAGCTTTTTTAAGTAAGCTTTTTTAAAAGTAAGCTTTTTTAAAAGTTACGTTAACCCAAATGTATAGTGACTACCTAGCGTTCTAACCTAAGACCTGAAAGAAAAACAGTTTAAAACCGCCCATGTGCTGCCGTAGGTCTTAAGACTAACGGATAGCAACATGGAAGGGAACTCCACCCCTGCAGGGATGGAGGTAAAAAGAAAAAAAAAAAAGTTGGAGAGAGTTCAACTCACATCCATTGAAAGACTTCTTACCTGGTGTATATTTTCCTCCGGAGTTAGACATTTTTCCCCTCAATGTTTTGCCAAAAAGTGAACTTCTGGGCTGTGCTTGCAAAGCATTTAAAGTTTTTAAGTTCTCAGGTGCCAAACTTCACGTATCTGAAACCTTGCTGTAGCCATTTCTGAAAATACATGGAAACTAATATTCTTGCAGTTAAAATAAACTAGCACTTAAAAATTTGATTTTTAGGAGTAAATGTTTCCTTTTATGAGAAGGAATTAAGTTTATTCATGCAGATAAACTATAGCACTTACTTTTTATGCTTAATTATCAGAAAAGTCAACATTCAATATCCAACTTACTATAAAAAAAAACGGTAGTTTACTGAAGGCTTATTACTCAAGTAAACCAGTTAACTGCGTCACACCGCTACAAATGTTTGAGACTAGAATTGCAGTAACCTAGTGTAAAAACGGTAAAAGATGGAAAACTTCTAGCAAGCTGCCTCTCGCTTGATTTAAAAAGATGGGGATTCTACTTCCGTTCGAGTAGCCAATCGCTTCCCCAGAAACCTAAATATAATGGTGATTCTATATAACTAGAGATACCGCTTGTTTTTGAATGCAGAAATGGATATAATGCAGCACAGTGAGATCTCCCCAAGATAATTTAACATTTTTACCATCTTTAGTTTATGCTTTCACGAGGGGCTGGTACTTAATACTATGTCTCACGGGGTTTTTCTGCAGAATTGCTTATTTGATCAATTCTAACACTTTGAACAACCTAGTTTATTTTAATTTTAAGAAAAACAACTACTGTAGTCTACCGGGGCTGGAAATCTGATGCAAATACAGCATTCAAGTTGTATAAAAGGTTAACAAGTTAACTGCATTAGTTTGGTAAACACTAAACTTCAAGACTCGAAGTTCAAAATTAAATTAGCTATGCAACTCAGAACTCAAAATCTATAGAAAATTTCCTAGAGTTGTGTCAAAGCTCAAAGAAATTCAAGACCAAGTCCGTCCTGAAAATAGTTCATTTAGTAGCATGGCTACCGCATACCTATCACGCTGTAGGGTTGGTTGCACGAATCAAGCTATCTTTCAAGTTAAGCTATGCTTAAGCAGTTACGAACAAAAATAGCCAAGCTATTTACGAAAAACCGATGGACTATCGGGTTTGTCCGGAATTAAAAAAGGATACAGCAAAACAAAATTAAAAGTTAAATATTTAAAAATTATAAAAATTTAGCAAAACTGCTAATAATAAAGATCAAATAGCTACAATTCAACAAATCTTTATATTCAATAGTAACAATCATAACTAGCAAGTAATGCAGTTAAGAGTTCACCCATTGAATAATGGTAAACTAAATTTAAAAATTAAAATTACACCATAAAGTTTCACAACTTAAATGCAAGCCAAACTTCTCGAACTAAAAAATAAAAACAATAATAAGCAAATGCAACTTACCGATAATAGTGGATTCCAGTCAAAAGGAACTACCAACGTCCACCGAAAATCATCTCGAAAACTCTTCTGGAAATTCTCGAATCTCAAAATCCCCTTGAAAAACTGAAGTTAATTGCCGTTATGGTATTGCTAGTCAAAACTCGCTTCACAAAGTCCAATTTTGGGACACGCGAGACCTCAGCAACTCACTTCGTCGGAAAAGAAATGAAAATAGGACGCGCAATCTTTGAGTTACACTTGAAGTCGGTTTTCATTGACGTCACTCCAGAAGGCGTGTTAGTCCAATGTTTCCAGCCAAGGACGCTGAACACCAGAAAAAGAAAAGACGGCCTTTTACGGAATAAAAAAAAACTACGTTGATTTTCTACTACGAATAAATCTGCAGACGAAAACATTTATATATTAGAGCACTGAGAAAATGTGTATCATTTAGACTGTAAATGACGTGATTAAATCATTTCATTATTAATGAAAAAAAAATGGAATTTAAATTAAGAAAGCTATTTATGAATGAAAACGCGCGAATAAAAATGATGACAATTTTAATATATGAATTGGGCGCATAAATATATTTATGGAGCAAACGAGATGGAAGTAACACCGGCATAAACAGGAAACTTAAACGAAATTAATTAGCCAAATATTTTCAAGGAAAAAAAAGGCATAGCATATAACGTAAAAAACATTAGCTATAAAACTTACATAGGATTTCATTTGGATGAAAAAAGATATCAATAATGAGCAGGTATTTAATGAGGTATATATATATATATATATATATATATATATATATATATATATATATATATATATATATATATATATATATATATATATATATATATATATATATATATATATACTTCCTTCCACTGTTCTCAGAAGTAAGTACTTTCTTTAAGATGAACTCTTTTGCTTTCAGAACCTATTTAATAATTATTTTTCATAAAATTCCTTACAACAATAATGATAAAACCGCACCACACTCTTTCCAAACACGAATATAGTTCCTTTTATAGCTGCCCCAATTCCGTACTAAAATCAAGAACCAGTTCTATCACCAGAATGTACTAAGGTTATCTAGGGTTTTTCAGAAACCTCATTTCATCTAATCGTACGCCATCACATCTAGTCAACACGATTACTCCCAGTCCACTTCATTGTCAATTATGTAATTTCCTTAAAGCCTCGAAGCTTACGTCACGTGATCATGACACGTGACACGGGGGAGCGAACGATCACGGGTCGTGTCCCACGTGGGGATAAGCTTGTCCTTTAAGGCTAAAGGGACTTGACGTCTCTGCCAGACTTGATTAATCGGTTAGGTGGGATTGGTCAGGTGTCTGTTTCGATCGAGTATTAGTTTCTTCAGCGTCCCCAAAGGAAGGCGTGAATACGATAAAATTGACTGTTATATGCACCATTTAGCTCTACACATGACGAAGTTCTGTATGTGAAAATGAGTGTGTAAACGTTAATCAAATATATTTACTGAAATTTACGTAGATTTTGTAAATAATTTAATAGTTTAGATATTGTTCGTATACTTACATCATTTGCTAGGAATAAAAACTATAGTATGGGAAGTTTATGATGAGAGAGAGATGGGGGAGACCCGCCATCTGAGACTAGACATCATTTCTACAATATTTTTCATTCAATAACAATAGATTCTACACTTCTGAATATGATATAACAGTATATTAAAAAAAAGAACAATACAAGACACTTCCGCAATCAGTAAAGAACAAGAAAAGACAGCATCTCATACATATACGAGTGAATACCTACTCCCAATTAACTTTTTCCTCTTCAATACACATGTAATTAATCATCCACTCCATACAAACTCGTACACAGAACCAAGAAGAAAGAGGAACCTCTTTCATTCATAATTGAAGCAACGCAGCGCCATTCAAAACGTATCAAAGAAAAGCGAAAATAATTTGGTATCCTCCGAGGAATCTTCCGTCACCCGGCTTAGCGGGACGGAGTGAAAGGCGATGAATGGACGAAGCCCAAAAAGATATAAAAATTTAAAAGAAAAAAAAAACTCTTTTAAACAAAGGCCTTGTATGGCATGTTGTATCCGCGTCGGGATAATGAAGGATGGAGACAGGACTCCCATTTCCCTTATGGATAGAAAGAAGCCCTTGGTGGAGGAGGGAAGCCCCTGCTGGAGAACGAAGTGAATTGGATGGAAGGACTGGAGGAAAGAGATTGACTCGCCCATTAAAACTTTACGTCCTGCGGAGTCTCTCCGATATTCGGGCCTCTCATACTTCTGTTTGGTCGTCTGTCTCTGCTGTTGCCTTTGTGAGGATGTCATTTCTCATTGCGCTTTATAATTAAGGGTCCTCCCTGCCACCCCCGCCTCTCTCTCTCTCTCCTCTCTCTCTCTCTCTCTCTCTCTCTCTCTCTCTCTCTCTCTATATATATATATATATATATATATATATATATATATATATATATATATATATATATATATATATATAAATATATATATATATATATATAAATATATATATATATATATATATAATATATATATATATATATATATATATATCGATAACAGGAAGAGGACACACACAGATGTACACAAGCTGTCTTTATTCAAACGGTTCGTAATTGTCCACATATTTACATCATCAGGGTTGTTAAAATGAAGCATAAAATTCTCTGCAAAATCGTAAAAACTAAAACTAAAAATTAAGAATTGAAAAAGCTGAAAATTGTTCTTACAAAATTTGAAAAATATATACAACGTTGAAATTAAAGGAATTAACGAAATTTTAAGAACATATACATTAAAATGAAAGGTAACAGAATATACAGTAAACTAAAAATGAAAATAGCAGTGAACAGAGCTACGGAGCAAAAGATTAAGGACCGACCTAGAGGAGTGACAGCGTTAAACTAAACGTAAACATAAATAAAAACAATACCAGTCAAGACAAATACAAAGGGGAGGAAGACTTATGTGTTAACGACGGAACAAGTTGTTTAACAAAAAGTGATTCCAGAATAAGGTCTTGAGGGTTGGTGGTATGGCTTATAATGCAGAAGCCTTTATTACTAATATGCATTTTACAAATTTTCGAGTGGTTTCTAATATTCGAATGTTCTGGGTTTGAAATTCTGCTACCAGTACGAAAACTTACGCCACGATGAGAAGCAATAAGCACCTTAAGGAGTCTGCTGGTGGATCCCACATAGGTCCCTGTTTGACATTCAGGGCAAGGATACCTATAAACAACACAGGAGGACATATAAGGTGATAATGCTCCATATGTATATATATATATATATATATATATATATATATATATATATATATATATATATATATATATGCATTTTTATACATATATGTATACATACATACATATATATATAGGCTATATATATGTGTATATATATATATATATATATATATATATATATATATATATATATATATATAAATATATATAATCACAACTAAAACTATATAAATCCTTGTGCAGTATATTGTTACCTAATCAATGCAAATTCAAATTTAAATTAAAATCTTAATTCCTGCGAAAATATACTGCATGTCTACACTGAAGAAAAAATTAAACATGAGAGGTGTAGGCTATAGTTAAAGTTACTGCCTTTTAGTACTAGAGAAGACCACTCTATACTTAAAGCCTAAGAATTCTTTAAATCTAGGTTACATGATTTAGATTGTTTGGCAGTAAATCTTACTTTTTAAAGTGTTATTTCTAATATCTCTTATATAAATATGGAACTAGGTAATGTCTTTAAATTACTTTCCGGTCACATACCACAGATTTTGGTAAAGAAAAGACTCTTGGTATATTTTGTATATTACAATCTCTAACAATGTCGTTCTGGAAATCAATTATTTCACTGCAGATGAGTGAGGATACCCACTAGGGAAACATCTGAACATCCTGTTCCAATAAAAGTTGACACTGATAACTGATTAGTTCCTCACTGGAATTGGTACCGTTCCCGGCTAACTCTGCTGGTACAGGTGAATAATTACGTACATCATGGAGCTTAGCGTTTATTCAAGTTAGACAAAAAGATTAATCAAAATTTTATTCTTGGTTAGACAGATAAAAAATTTAACTTTTTACAACAAATAGCATAGTTTACGTCTATATGTATTATACACGCACACACACATATATTATATATGTATATATATATATATATATATATATATATATATACATATATATATATCATATATATATATATGAGATATATATATTTGCCATAAAAATCTCTTGTATAGATGACGTATGACTAAAATGGGTTTGGCTTGCTAACTATTTCAAGATTCTTATGCCATAGTTTAGGTTGATGATTTAGACATCTTGCAAAGTAAATCGTATCACTTTTATCTGGATGACTAGACAAACTCAATTCCTCCGAAACAATTCCCACTTGTCTAGTAAATACTACTTTCAACTTTGAGTTGGTGAAGATAAAACGCCGGCCGGGAATTACTGCATAGTTGACATGTATTTATTCTTGAATATGTCATGTGTTTTCCTTCCTGTTTTTCATCAGTAATCATTTAAGCTTAAAAGTTAATCTAATCTAAATCTACAGAGTTTACGTCTTTTCAGAAATAAAGGCAGTTATCATTTATCTCTATTTCTCGATAATGGGTGACCACCCTCGTTTGCCTTCCGAAAGTAGCAGTTCAAACATTTATTGGTCGCCCACATCCTTACCAATCACCATAACAGAAGCTGAGCTGATCCGGTATACCTTTTTCTGTCTCTGAATTATTACTATCATGACCACTATTATTATTATTATTATTATTATTATTATTATTATTATTATTATTATTATTATTACTGACACCTTAAATATAAGGCTGTACCAGTCATGAAACTAAAAATACAGTAGAATGATTTGAATAGTCAAATTAATACAACGAAATGCATGAAATGGAATGTCAATATGATTCAATTTATCATTCAGTGTATTTCTAAACAATTCAATTTATCATTCAGTGTATTTCTAAACAGAGACTTTATGAGGTGGTCGCGTTAGTCCAACGGGAATTCGTTGCTTCTCTGATCAATATATAATTCAACATTAAACCTGTGAACAAAATGACAGTGATCTAGGCAATCATCACCATCTCCTATAGTATAACTGTCCAGTAACCTATCGTTATAAAGTAGTTAATCTTTGGTGAAAGAAGGATCTTTAATTTAAGGCGTTCATAAGAAGCACAAGATGTGGAGTATCTTCTGTTCAAAATGTAATTTTAAAAACTTATGGATATTAGCAAATTAATACAACGCACTTAACCTAAATGACTTCAATTTTAATAATGAATGTGACGACTGAAAACGAAATTTCCCAATCTGCCTTTTTTTTTGTACAGTAATTAGCTATGTTAACTTCAGACCCAGAATAAACCTTATAAACGAAAGATCCCTGAGAGAGAGAGAGAGAGAGAGAGAGAGAGAGAGAGAGAGAGAGAGAGAGGAATTTCGCACATCATACAATACTCTCTCATTACCCTCCCTTGTAAGCATTCCCTTATCTGCAAAAGTTTTCAGTTTTCTTTGATCGAAAGCCGGATGAGAGAGAGAGAGAGAGAGAGAGAGAGAGAGAGCCTTGCAATACAACCTCAATCATGACACGGGCAGAATTGTCAAAACAGATTACGGCTGATTTTTTAATAGGGTATGGAGGAATGATTGGGGTGGGAGGGGGGGAAGAACCTTCAGAGGTAAATCAGCCCGGTTTCAAATTGCATCCTCAGCGTTCCCATTTGGCTAGCATTTTCCCATCGACTTGATTGTTAGGTTAGCTTAACAAAGCTTTTTCCTTTTAAATTTCCAAGGAAAATGCTTACTTTTCCCTTCTGATTATTTAACGCGTTTATGCCATCGTAGTGCTTACTCTTTATAACGCATTTTTCTTATGCATGATCCTCTCCAGTGTGGTCATATTTGCCTAAAATTTTTATTTCTATAACATAGAGAATAAAAATGGCGCAGTAGAACAAAATTATTTTAGAAAATGTACGTAAGTGCATCGAAATTTAGTTCATCATTTTATCAAAATAGCTCTCATTGATGAAAACAATGATTTTGCAACACATGATCTTCCACTGAAGCTTCCATAAATATCGATGGCATTTTATTTTTGGTTCAATGAATGGAAAATCAAGAAAAGCGGCACTTTTTGCAAGTTTCATAGAATTTTTCATATAACTGGCTTGTTGATAATGATTTTCTCTCAAAAATAAGAGGGAAAATCCTGAAATTAAAGAGTAACCGTGCTTTGTAGGTAAAGGTATATAATTATATAATATATATATATATATATATATATATATATATATATAAATATATATATATATATAAATATATATATATATATAATATAGTTATATATATATATAATTTATATATTCTATATAAAATTTTATATTCTATATTTACTACAAAGCAAAAATATTTTTACCATTCACGATAGTTGCCTTCAAACTGACAGTATGTTGTATAATATATAAATATAAATATGTATATATATATAACATATATATATATATATATAGTATATATGTATATATATAATATATATATATATAAATATATATATATAATATATATATATATATATATGTATATATATATGTATATATATATATATATATATAATATATATATATATATATATATAGTCTGTGGGTTTTGTAAACTGAAGTAAACGGCAACTAGAAAATATCTTAATATTTTTCATGTTTACAGAAAAACAGATTTATTAGAAAACACTTTAAAAGTAAATGCAGGAAAAATGCTAAAATTTTACAATGAAAGGGCGCTTGACTGTCGAATTTCAACGTCCCTCAAGGAAAATCTTTTACCAGAAATTATCTGTCGTCATTTAGACAAGACGATATCGTTATTTGTTTCTGGGGTCCATCGTCCTTGACCTGAGGCATTACCCACGTCATCGTCAGGAATGACGTCAATAAAAAGCAACTTCAGTGGACACAAATTATTATCATTATCATCCTAGTAATTAGTTTCAGTGTGCTGGATGACAAGCGAAACGCCCTTCTATCCTTACGATGAGTGTGATTTGAGAACTGGTTTTATTCCTTTGCGGGTGATTCGGGCATTCTTCTGGCATGTTTTCAATGGCCTTTAAATCTAGTCAAAATTTTGTGAAGGATGTAGGAAGGATTCATTTAGAGTAATTCTTTGACATAGTTTTATGTGAAAGGCTCCGCTCATCCCTAAACTTCCAGGTGGGTGGTTCCCTCATTAAGTGCATAGTTGGGGAAGGTTGTAAGGAAGCTTATGAAGAACTTTTCAATTTACTTCATGAAATTGTTCATAGCTTGCTGTAAGTTCACATGCGTCAACTGGGTGGCTAGAAAAATAATCGGTGCCGAAGTATTTGCTTAAATTTGCTTGTATTGGTGCTTCCTAGTAACTCGTATTACGGGATAGGGTTTTTATACCTGCGTCAACTGGATGGCTAAAAAAAATAATTGGTGCCGAAGTATTTCTTTAAACTTGCTTATATTGGTGCTTCCTAGTAACTTGTATTACGGGATAGGGTTTTTATCTAGTTGCTTTTCAGTGTGAGCTTTTAATTTTGTGTTAATTAAAGTAAACTTAAAACTAGAATTTTTCTAGTTTTAATTAAATTTACAGAAACTACTGTGAAACATTAAACTGTCATCAAAGTGATCTGGAGTATCACTTATACTAGTCTAAAGCTGTTTTCATTTCAGGTGAATTCTGGAGCAGTGTTTTCAAGAATGCGCGTTCAGATGTAGTTTCCGGCACAACTGACCTCCTCAAAATAACTGTCGTTTAAATGCCCTGAAACAGTTTGTGTGGGCTCAGTCATAATGGACAATGCCTGTGTATTTTCAAGGTTATCCGCTTACACAGCTCATGCATTGAAGCAGTAATATGAAGCTATATTTCAATACTAAAGTTTCATGTTAATTGTTAAATATATTGAAAGAATGCAGATTTCTATGTTTTTTTGTTTATTTTCAAATACTGAATGCAGATTTTTTTTTTGTTTTCAGCTATTTGAAGATAAATATAAATACTAAATATATTAAGAACATTGAAAGAATGCAGAAGTTCTGATTATCACTACTTTCCTGAGACCATTCTCTTCAAATGTTCATGGGATTAGAATAATTTTTTAAAATTGGGAAGCTTCTCGAGACTATTCTCTTCAAATGTTCATGGGATTAGATTAATTTTTTAAAATTGGGAAGCTTCTCTAAGAGAAGCCTATGTTGAAGCGGTGAAGTTATGACTGGAGTACCTGAATTAACAAGTGGTTCACTTGGCGTATGACATACTATACATTGGTTAATAATACACTTAAGCGCACTGTATATTAGAAGCATAAGTCTTTATATCCCTCCCAAATTAAGTCAGAAAACTAATACTAAAATACCTAACAAATTAATTGACAGTGCAATGTAGTAAACAATGTTGGATGTCTTAAGAAACAGTGGGCAATTGTCTTGCTCTACATGTACAAGAAGCCAGTGGATGAAGTATAAGAAACAGTAGGCAATCGTCTTGCTCTACATGTACAAGAAACCAGTGGATGAAGTATAAGAAACAGTAGGCAATCGTCTTGCTCTACGTAACAAGAAACCAGTGGATGAAGTATAAGAAACAGTAGGCAATCGTCTTGCTCTACATGTACAAGAAACCAGTGGATGAAGTATAAGAAACAGTAGGCAATCGTCTTGCTCTACATGTACAAGAAGCCAGTGGATGAAGTATAAGAAACAGTAGGCAATCGTCGCTTTAAGCTCTACATGTACAAGAAACCAGTGGATGAAGTATAAGAAACAGTAGGCAATCGTCTTGCTCTACATGTACAAGAAACCAGTGGATGAAGTATAAGAAACAGGCAATCGTCTTGCTCTACATGTACAAGAAGCCAGTGGATAAAGTATAAGAAACAGTAGGCAATCGTCTTGCTCTACATGTACAAGAAACCAGTGGATGAAGTGTAAGAAGCAGTAGGCAATCGTCTTGTCTACATGTACAAGAAGCCAGTGGATGAAGTATAAGAAACAGTAGGCAATCGTCTTGCTCTACATGTACAAGAAACCAGTGGATGAAGTAAGAAACAGTAGGCAATCGTCTTTGCTCTACATGTACAAGAAACCAGTGGATGAAGTATATAAGAAACAGTAGGCAATCGTCTTGCTCTACATGTACAAGAAACCAGTGGATGAAGTATAAACAGTAGGCAATCGTCTTGCTCTACATGTACAAGAAGCCAGTGGATGAAGTATAAGAAACAGTAGGCAATCGTCTTGCTCTACATGTACAAGAAACCAGTGGATGAAGTATAAGAAACAGTAGGCAATCGTCTTGCTCTACATGTACAAGAAGCCAGTGGATGAAGTATAAGAAACAGTAGGCAATCGTCTTGCTCTACATGTACAAGAAACCAGTGGATGAAGTATAAGAAACAGTAGGCAATCGTCTTGCTCTGCATGTACAAAAACCAGTGGATGAAGTATAAGAAACAGTGAGCAATCGTCTTGCTCTACATGTACAAAAGCCAGTGGATGAAGTATAAGAAACAGTAGGTAATCGTCTTGCTCTGCACATATTACAAAAAACCAGTGGATGAAGTATAAAAACATTTTACACTAATTGTCTTGCTCTACGTGTACAAGAAGTCTTGGGTATTCTTAAATCATTTTTAAAGTGACCGGTGAACAATTTTACGAGATCAGTCTATATGAATAAAGGTAGTAAACGTTGCCAGGAGGTATGGAAATAACATTGATTACGAATGAAAAATACTCTTGGGACAATGGTCGTGCTTTTGAAACTTATCGTAATGAACTTAATTTTGAGGATCTATAAATTCTGAGGATCTATAACCCTACATTACTAATGAAATGTTTATGGGCGCAAGGTATTTTTTCCCTGGAAACATTCGCTAACGGCTTAAGCTTAGGTACTGCAACGAATTGCGTTAAGGTAGACCTTTGCTAGGGTTGAGTGGTTAACTAGGAAAATCTGAAGTAAAAATCTGATTGACTTTGACTCTCTAACATGGTAATAAAATGTTAAATATAAACTTAAGGCATTGAAATTCCTGACAAAATTGGCAAGTTATTTGGATGCAGGAAGCACGATAAACTGTCATGGATGCAAGAGGCATGACAGTTGAAGCATGAAAAACTGTCAATCTCATTTTGAAAATATGTAGTTACGCAAAATTGTCTGTAGTTACGCAAAATTATGACTGAAGTTGACATCATATAAGGCTGAACATCCAGTCTGAGAATTTATTACATAAAGCAAAAATGCTAAAACTGAAAGATTAAAGTTTAGGCAAATTTCTTCTGGCCTTGCCAAGTTCAGAATAACCTACTGGCGTGGTTAACCTGTTAAGTATGCATTTTGTATAGTATTCTGACGCACTGGCAGGACTCTTCTACAGTAGAAACTGATTTGTGAATGGATATCCATCTTCTCAATGGATATCCATCTTGTCTTAGTCTCGAATGTTTTCTCCTATGGCTCTTCTTGATAGTTCTAAAAGTGCTGAATAATGTTACCCGAACTTACAAATTTTATGGTGGTTTCTGCATTTACCTAATATTATATTGAGGAAAAATGCCACAAATCCAAGGAACACCAGGCCTTTAGAGAATAAGAACCTCAAAACTAGTTATTACAAATAGACATAACATTAGAACAAGACAGAAGTATAATACATTAAAATCACTCAAGACACGAACAATACCACCCCCACTGCGCGGTTAATGGTTCATTATATTGTATAAAATCTATAGGAGTACCTAAAACTGAATATTTATTGGAAGACACCACAGGAAAGACTGCGGAGAAATTTAAGAGGCCCTTTGCGTCACAAGGAAACGGAGGATTGTCTTCCCTAACCTATTTTAACAATTAATGTGGTTAAAAACGCCTGGTACCTAATGATTTGAATTTACCTTATCAATCCTATCTTAGCGCAACGCCGCACAACCTTGTCCAGTTTAGTTTTAGGTAACAACGTTGTTTACTAGACAAATATCAAGGTTATTTCTCGGTCAATGTACGAAGGTTACAAATGCATCAAACACAGTCATTTGAAACAAATACTTCGTAGAGGAAGCAAATAAAATGATTTAAGCTGCGATGAGGATTAGAAATAAAAGTTCAATTTGTTGTCAAAACTAAACTAGGTTTTTCGGGAAGAGAGGAATGGATGTTTCCAAAGTTTTCCTCGATCACGTAAATTATAGCATTAAACAGAATGAGAAAACAGCTTGCAAAATAAAGTCGTAACTGAACTCATGTTAAGTTGTACCTCAAGTTTATTGGCAGCGCAGGAAATCCGGGTTTCTCTTACCGAAAAACCTAGTTTAGTTTTGACAACAAACTTCCCGATATGAATCGACCTTGAAGTATGCTACACCTACAGCAAAGAATTTCCCAGCCAACGTTTGCAGCAGCGAACTAAACTTTTATTTCTAATCTTCATCGAAGTCTAAGTCATTTTGTTTTCTTTTACTCTAACCTTTTAAACCTTTTAGCAAATCCTCCTCAGTATAAAATGGCATGATAGTTACGTAATGTTACAATATCAAGGCGAAATTTACAACCAACGAAGTATTAAAATAACATCCAGACTGACAGTAAAGGATAAGAGATGTTCATTTTCCAAGACTGTATTCCTAGGGTTGCATGGAAGATTTTCTACTCTCTCTCTCTCTCTCTCTCTCTCTCTCTCTCTCTCTCTCTCTCTCTCTGTTTCTCGTACACACACACACACACGAGCGTTGGTGAGGACGAACTGATGACCGTAATATTATCATAATGCCACAAGATCTCTCTCTCTCTCTTGATTCATACAGCAATTAGCTCCCCTTCAAAAGTGTTCATGCTCTTATGATCCTTCCCTTTGGGTAATCAAATCCTTCCTTTCTATTGGCGCCAAGTAAAAGTAAACACTGATTACAATTTCTGACATTTTTCCACCCTTCCCTCTATGCTGCACGATGCTACTACTCGCCATTAGTTATCATTATCATTCATACTGTAAGTCATCATTATAATTATTATCATTAGCATCCATCCTAACCAATTTTTTTATGTATGATTATAAGAGTGAGCCTTATAATTACCAAGAATATAAATGATTTTATATTATTGTTTTACTTCTGTTTAAGGAGATATTTTCTCGTTTTTTTTTTATCTAAAACTACAGATGACTACTTATTCCCATGTTATGCATCGAATTGTATTTAAAACTTTCTGTACTTTATCATTACGACATGTCGACGAGTGTTTGAACTAACCGAGAAAACTCGAGGATTACATAAATCCAGTTCGTTACGAAAGCCAACTGAAGACTGATATCAAGTAAGGTATCCTGGAGCGACAAATTATATATTATGTAATCATTCGTAGGCGCGCCTTTTTTTAACGGTTTTACTCAGAGGTTAATTTTTTTTCTCATACTCAAAGGTATTTCCTCACCCAACTCCTTTGGCAAAGGCAGTGCTTCTCTCATCGTGCCATTTTTAATTTAATATATATATATATATATATATATATATATATATATATATATATATATATATATATATATATATATATATATATATATATAAATATATATGTTATATAATATTTATATATATATATATATATATATATATATATATATATATATATATATATATATATATATATATATATATATATATATATATATATGTATATATATATATATATATATATATATATATTATATATATATATATATATATATATTATATATATATATATATATATATATATATATATATATATATAATATATATATATATATATATATATATATATATAATATATATATATATATATATATATATATCTCGATAAATCATTAAAGCTAAACAACCCCGTTCTTTAATTCTTGCAATCGATATTCTAAAAAGTCTCTTCGGAATCATTACATCTGCTGTGAACTTCAAAACAAACCTTTTCCATTTGACAACAGACAGCCTTTCTTGGATGTAAAAGATACACAAATAACGGGGAAATTGCCAAAGCAGAGTAACAGATTCATTTGGAAAACAGAGTAGCAAAATGAAAACAAGACGGGACTAATTTGAATCTGGACTGAATTTACGTGAGATGTTGCTATTGAATTGAATTGAATACAGAATTTAGGCTAAACGCCACGCACTGGGATCTATGAGGTCATTCAGCTCTGAAACAGAAATTGATAGTAAAAGTTTTGAAAGGTGTAACAGGAGGAAAATCTCGCAGTTGGACTATGAATCAATTGTTAGGAGATGGTGGAAAGTGAGACGGAAGAAAAAGAATATGAAAGGAGGTACAGTAAAAGGAACGAAAGTTGTTGCAGCTAGGGGACGAAGGAACGCTGCAAAGAACCTTAAGTAATGCCTGCAGTGCACCACAAGAGGTGCATTGACGGCACTAACCGCGCGGGGAGTATGCTGTTATCCCATTTCCCTTCATATTGTTAAAATTTGTTGATGTAAAAATTCTTCATAGTTTATTAAACCGGCGAAATCTGCTTGGGCATTCGATCGGGTTTGTGAAGTATAACACATAAGATTCAAGGATATTTATATTACCTTGTTATATTTATTTATAACTCGGAGAAAAGAATGATTGAACCGCAACTTCATAATCAGACTTTGCAAACTTTAATTTTCGTTAAATTGCAGTTGGCAGCTTTATAAAGGCGGCTGCCTTTCGTCTCTCATTTAGGGGCTCAGTACTTAATTTCCGTATTATTATTGTTCGACTTGAAATATTTCCATTATGAATTTTTTACAAACATCATTCTCAGATTTCGAAAACTCATTCTGCAACTCTCTGCATTATCCTTATAGCATTTCCAATAATAATATTTTAAGAATTGCAGCATCATGATTCTGTGAAGCTGAACCAGATGCTAAATAGAGCAGGAAGTGTAGGCCTTTTATCTATATGTTTTTTTTTTTTTAGCCGCCAGCATCATAAAAAGCATAGCTTGCAAGTTAACGTTCGGTCTATGGTGAGCTGCAAAGAGATTTAGTAGACTATTGGGGGGGGTGCTTAGGGCTGCTAAGGGGTCATTTCCCCATCCGAATTTATGTCTACCTCGCAAAACTTTTTCCCCCACGAAAAAAGTGGACCTGAAAATATTTGGGGAGGAGGGGGAGGAGGAGAGAGAGAGAGAGAGAGAGAGAGAGAGAGAGAGAGAGAGAGAGAGAGAGAGAGAAGAGATGATTTCCTGTTGTTTCTAGTAGCTGACTTGACAACTGGGCATTCTAAACTTCATTTAATTATCGAGGCTTGGTCACTGTGCTGATGTTTTCACCATAGGCAAACAAAACTAATTACTGGCTTCAACATCCGTATAACAGGCAATTATTATCATATACGACTAATAACCATTAGTATAACAATTAGTAATTCTCGATCTAAACGAGCATACCAAGCAATTAATAAAAGGCTTAAATTCGAACATAATCGCCTTACCCCTTTGTAACAATTTTCCATTGATTTTCTAGTCATTTTTCATGTTCTTTATATAAAGCAAAATTTATTTTGTTTTAAGTTTATCCTATTTTGTTGCTGTCTGTAATTTTTTTTTTAATTATCTCTTTCCGTTTTAAAATATGAGCATCTAATTCTGCCGGATGTTCTTATCATATCATTAGCGGAGACGCACTGTTGCACAGAAATGCTTGCAAGCAATAAATAATAACAACACTAAAGACTATGAAGAATGATAACGTTCTTTAAAGATGGGGATAAAATACGGTCCTTTTCTTGTGTATAAATCTTGATATATTGTTAAAAGTACACTTGAAAATCCTTGGCTTTTAAGGATTTTCAGTTTTTTAACATTATACCAAGATTTATTGTCATCAGGAATAATAATAATAATAATAATAATAATAATAATAATAATAATAATAATAGTGACAGTAATAATGATAATGATAATATAAAATTTTCAGTTTACTTAACATTATACTGAGATTTACTCGCAAGGAAAGGGTATTATGTTATCATCATCAATAATAATAATAATAATAATAATAATAATAATAATAATAATAATATCTACACCTGACCTTTTGTCAAAACTCTTCATTAGAAAAACGGCGAACGAACATCGACTTGTTTTGCAGTTTGCCGAGACTTGGCAGACACTCGATTGCGTCATAGAGAAAGGTTACGTAAGGAAGGCGTCTCCTTCCACTTTTTGTTCAAAAAAAAAAAAAAAAAAAATCCTCTCATTATGCGACGTATTTTGGATTCCCTGAACCCCAGTAATAATTCCTAGGTTTCCTCGAGAACCAGGATTCAGTTCCCCCCCCCCTCAAACACCGCCCCCCCCAAAAAAAAAAAAACCTGTTGTAAAGAAGGAAAATAACTGAATTCTGACAAAAAATGTATATAGTTAAGGATTTTTCCTTTTTTTTTTTTGAGTGGCACTATAGCATCCCCTGCTTTGTTGCCGGCTGGTAGGAGCCGAATATATGAAGCATAAAATTTGCATGTCTTCGTTAGCCTAGTGATTTTTAGAAGGTACTTTTGAGACTCTCCCCCCCCCCACCCCCAAGAAAAAGACTAGATTCTGTGGTGGGAAATAAATAATGGAAAATAAGCTTTATGAAAATAAATTGACGATCTATCAATGAATTATTTACAAGATATATCTTTAACGGGATTCATAAAATGCAAGGGCTGAGACTATTCACGAAACGTGTAAAAAAAAACCTAGTGGTTGGCCACGACTATACGAATAATTCAGTTAACACACAAAACAATTATTTATTAGGCTTACGAAATTTTCTCCCACTCAGCCAGCGACATAAGACAAGGAAACGAAGGAATACGAGACAAAAACAGTATATGATTTGCTGTAAGGGAAATATACCCCATCTCCAGTGGTCTCAAGATAAGCGATGGATCTTGGGCCCTCTGGTTAATGTGAAGATCTCTCTGTTAGTTCTAAAAAATTTTTATATGGAAGATCCTCTAGCGTCGGCACCTCAGTCCGGTGGGTTATCACAGAAAATGTTCACTACATTTTCATTTCCGGGAGGATTTCCTTCACAACTTTTTCCTTACATTTACTCTTTAGACTTCCAGACATAATGGAAAATCACTGCTGCTCTCACCAGGCTGCTATGGCTTGAAACAAGCTATACTAAGGTTAGGTATTGTACAAAGCAAGGGTGTAATCCCTAGCCTTGACCTTTATCTGTGTTATGGACCGACTTGGAATAAGCCGCAATAAAAGAATGATGAGAACGTAATGCAGAAGAAAATATCAGATGATGTAGACATAACATACCGGTAATAGAAAACACAAAAACCGTTCAATTACCTTATTACAAACAAGAGACCGTACGATGGGAAGAAAAAATGGAAGGCAGTTCTTCTACTCTATGCTCAACTGTCCTTGATGGAAACTGTATCTCTGAGTTTCCTGTTGCGGAGTTAATTCCCATTGACTTATAATGGTTAGTTTAATTTCCCTGCCTTTATCAGGCCAGTTTCTCGTATCTTTTTATATTGGGACTTATTTCGTATTGATCTTTTTTCGTCTTGTTCAAACAATTACAGTTCAAAGTGCAATTACATTTTGCTTATATATTGCTATATTTTGTAGATGCCTACATATGACAGCCATTCATCCTATAACTTTGGCTAAACCGATTTCCATACATAGTATACTTGATAAGCTCCTGGAGCACATACCGATCAACGTGAAGGTATCGACAAGTGTCGAATCGGCTCTGTTTTTGGAATTGTCCTGTCAAGCGCAGGATTTGTTTCGTTAAACATTGTGACTTTCCATTCACCAAGGTTAGACGCCACTCATCTGTGAAGGCCAGCTCTCACATATACGGTGAGATAATCCGGGTCTGGTCATTTATAACTCCATGGTTAACCAACCAACCACTTTTTTTTTCCTCCACCCTGAAGGGGTGGGGGGCACCCTTTATGTCCTGTCAGTAGGTCTTACGACCTACTGACAGATCCATAAAGGGGGCTGAAGCGACTAATGCCATTTTTTTAGGTGTATCATTAATTAAAGTATAAATTATTATTTGCCGTAAAAATTATTTTTCATACAGAATATAAGATTTTTAATGTTAACGTAATTTTTGTTTAGTTTAGTAATTGTTAAACATTAGTATGACTTTATACTTTCCTTTACTTTATATTTTAAAGTATTAAGCAATTAACATATTTTCCTACCAAGTAGTGTTATTTTTTTATGAAATCTATTTTCTCCTGTGTACTTACAGTAAAGCTTTAAATAATGAACTTAATCGTATTCAGTTGTCAATTTAAAGGGTTAAAATTTGACATAAGTAGGAAAAGATGATTTGTCTTTGTTTTTTGGCTGGCCCCGCATTCGGTTCTCCTACCGGCCAATGAAGAATTAGAGGAATTTATTTCTGGTGATAGAAATTCATTTTCGCTATAATTTTGGTCTCGGATTCCACAATGAGCTGTAGGTCTCGTTGCTAGTAACTCAGTTGGTTCTTAGAACGTACAATAAATCTAATCCTTTCAGCCTAGGAAGCTCAAGCAATCTTCAGGTGGTCTGGTTAAACTATCCATATGTAACTTTCAGATACTTTGCATGTCTGAGATTACGTAACTTTAAGACAATAAGCAGGTTTTGACAACTTATGCTTAAAGGAATTATTATTGATATCTTAAATAAGAAAACAATTGACTTAATTTTATTGAATTATTCTTTTAGCTTTTGTGAATTTAAAGTTTACATAAAAATGTAAGTTTTTTGGTATTTTGAAATAAGATTATATCAGTTTAAAAGTTCCATATATGAACATTTTATGAAGGCTGGATTTGATAATCATTTTTTAAAGAAAATTATAAATTTTTGTGAAAACAAAATATTAGGTTTCTCAGATTTTAAAGCCTAGAGTTCTACAGTTATTTTTTAAAGTAGTTCTGTAATTAGTGTTATGTGGGTTTAAAAATTAATGCTATTTATCTATATTACAGGAAATATGGTATTTTCGTATTTTTCTAAAGTTGACTATTTTATTCAATGAATTTAAGATAGAGGCTTAAACTGTATAGTTATTTTTTATTATAAAATTCACAGCCTTATACAAATACAAAACAAGAAAGTTAGAATATATATAGTGTGTAGGTTTCATATCTATTCAGCACATAACTTGTTTTAAGCCTGATTGGTGTTAGTTATTTCTAAAAAGCGTTTGGTCATTTACCAAATTCAGATAACTTAAAATAACTTAAACTTTTTACGCAAGTATTCACAAGTTTTCATTAATCATAATTGTCTAAAACTAAATTACTAAACTGTAATGAGTCGTGCATGTGAATGTACAGCTCAGGGTAAATACTTATGCAACTAAGTATTAACAAGGGTAAACTAGTGCTTCCAGTAATTAGCGTATTTTTTCATTAACTCATCAGTATAAACTAAACCTCCAATAATTAGCAGCCTATTTCATTAGTGCATCAGTATAAACGAAACTTTTTCTTTTTCTTTATTTGAGCCTGTTACTGAGATTAATTTTTCAGTTGTTCGTAATTTAGTCTAGTGGATACCCCAGCAAAATTATTACTTAAATGGGAATATGTACACAAACTTAATAGATGGACAAGTCGATTCGGTATTTTGACCCTTCTATCTTTCATACAGGCTGAATTTACTTTAAATATCCATAATACCATTTACCAAAGTTGGTTTTGGAGGCACAGGTGTAACTGAACGGCTCAGAGTGCTTAGCGGAGCAGTGTGAAATATCGCACAGTATTATGTAAATGCAGGGTTATAACATTAACATAACTCTTAGTAAACTGCAGTTTCATTATTTTTCGACTACCAGGCGGTCTGTCTGGTATACATTGTTTCAGCCTGATTGCCGCTCAATCTCCTCGCTGCTGGGAGAAAGGGAGCTGGTGATTTGGTTACGATACATGTACATTCGCTACCGGGGTCTAAGCGATGTCAGGCAGGGCAGCCGATCGAGACTGCGGTCACCCCAAAGCCAAATCAAAAGTCCTTCAAAGAAGGCATCGTGCATCCCCATTAAAAAATGTGAAAAAGCCGTTAAAAGAAGACGAAGATTTTTAAAGAATCTGCGGATACACATAATATTACAAGACCACATGCCTGACTTGATTGAACGAATTGACAGTTGAGATCGCTAACTCGCTTTTGAAGGGTGCTGATTAGGAGGAACGTAAATGATTTCGGTATATTTTCGGACAGTTAACGAAAGTTCTGTCCATATCAGTAACAGGCTCTCACGAGTCTTTTCATACACTTAACTGCTAGACCTAATCTACAGTATATGATAGGAGCTCAACTTAAATGAACTGTTAGTTTTGAAAATAGTTTTGATCAACGAAACATTTTCTGAATTCTCTTCCACGATTCCAGGGAAGGTCTTCTGGAACAGTGCACTTCAAATGGGTGACAACAGTTAACCTGATATAATGAAGGTGAGAAGCGTCGGCCTAAGCAGTTGCAGATTTTTTTAAATCTCTGCGAAATTGTTGTCTGTTTTCTCAATATCAGCTGGTATCACTTTTATAAAGTGTTTACGCATTGGAAAGAGCGTAACTATCATAGAAGGTTAAGCAATTTCTTCATACATGTTGCATCAGAAGTATACTGTATATTAACTATATATTTTAGCGTTTAGCTATTTCTCCTCAGCCCATTATTTTTAGTGTTTTTTTTTTACCAGTCTTTGATGATGCACAGTGACTGGTTTGATTATACTTATGCCCCAAGCTAACATCTATAAAGGTATTTCGTTCTTATATTGAGCTTTAGTTCTGTCTTAATGATTGTTTTTATTGTAACCTACAGTTATTTCATTAATTACTAAATGTCGGTGAATTAAATAAAAATAGACCACAGAAGGTATTTCAATGGGTAAAAATTAATCTATTAACCCAAGCCAAATTTTTCTTGGCAAATATGTTACTTGGCCAATATAATCAACTATATTGTAAACTTTGGTGGAATAAACACACAAATTGAACTATTATCGTTGAAAGAGTGTTATAAAAAAACGTTTAAAAGTTATTTCCCGTCAAGGCGATCTATCTACAAGTCCTTGATTATCAACGGTTTTGCATAAGAATCCCGGTGAATGTAATAGCAATGTTATAGCAGAAAAGAAAATTTAAAAAATGAAAGTAGCTGAACGCTGATATCCTTGAATTTGTACTCAAGACAAATGAATATTCTCAGGATACAATAGCAGTGTGGACGTAATGAACAGCTGCCTTGAAAGCTCATCAGTGACGTATCTTATATGCAACAAAAAATATGGGAAATGATTGCGCCTGATATGCATTAATTATTTGTTCGGTTTCACTTTTAAACCTACATAAAAGAGAAACTAGAGCTACTGCTGATAAGTTAATTTTGTGATTCAGGATCACAATCAGAAAAGTCAGATATCATTACTGCAATGCGATTAGAATTCGGAAAGTCGTCGGAACAATGTTATTTTGAATCTGTTCGCGCCGAATGTACCACTGGGGCTACTTTGCCTTGTTATCTACGCAACATCTCAGTTCTTCATTGGAGGGGTGGGTAGAGCTCTCGGCTAGCACGCTGCTGGCCCAGCGTTCGACTCTCCGACCGGCTAATGATAGAAATTAATTTCTCGTCATAATGTGGTTCGGATTCCACAATAAGCTGTAGGTCTAGGTAACTAGTTGGTTCTTAGCCATGTAAAATAAATCTAATCCTTCGGGCTGTTAATCAGCTCAGTGGTCTGGTTAAAGTAAGATACACTTAACTTACGCATCACCTACTCCGAGGTGCTAGTACTAAACATGGCGGAAGCTCCATGGGACGCCGCGTTTAGTACTAGTCCCGCGGGGATCAAAGTATTACATGCACCCATTTCCATATTGTGTGGTCGACAAATTATATTAATAAACGATATCTTCGTGCGGCCGTCTACTTTGCATTTACCATGCGAAGTTTACTACTAGCACCTCGAAGTGCTTAAAAAGCCAAAGTAGCACCGTGCCACTTATATCAGAACAGTTATTCTCCGTATCGTTAAAAAGAATTCCTTTTAGACAAATACTGGGAACTTGTTGTTCGTCCATTTGCGAAGTGTTTGTTAAAGCACAAAGGAATAAACCTTCCTGGCTGTGCTCTTTGTTATTTGGTACATGATAAATTGGTGCTGTTCAAAGTTGCAGTTCTTGGGCAGGCAGCAAAACCTTTGGTTTGCACAATAGGTACGATTGTTTATTTTGCTTATCTTTTCCTCTTTCAGGTTATTAAAACCGCCTCTCAAGCTGACCCCTTTCACACTTTAATTGATATATATATATATATATATATATATATAATATATATATATATATATATATATATATATATATATATATATATATATATATATAGATTCGTATATAAGACCAGCATGCGATCAACAACAAGAAAGGTTTGGGAGCCATAGTT
>NC_089755.1:39577620-39580120 GCF_040412425.1 Macrobrachium rosenbergii
TTTCAAGTTTTCATTCCGAGAAGTCCTGGAGCGTACTTTTACACTTATTTTGAAGAGATGCATAATGTATATTGTGTTATTTATTATGATATTTATTCCAGGCTAGCCTGAGCATTGCTTGAGGATTTGGTAAAAATTCTCAGTGGTGTGTTTCTTTATTCACATAAAGATTAAACTCGCAAGCCTCGACGGTTTTGCGTTCCAGAGAATGACACGAAATTCCCTCATCTGACATCTGAGTCCACCAATTACGACACACACATTAGCAGTGCCGCTGATATTAGGGCTATATCTTATTTGTATACCAAGCAGGCAAAAAATGCTCAGCAGATGATAAGATAATACGACAGAGATCTTGTCTTATCAGTATATTCAGTCAGTAAAGGGTACGTGCTAGGAACTAGCATTGCGCAGAGTATATGTCGTATTACTGTTACCTCCAAATATATTCAGTCAGTAAAGGGTACGTGCTAGGATAACACTGCGCAAAGCAAACGTCTCATCACTGATACCTCCAAATGTGGCAACGAAGGTACGAAGAAAATATATAGATAAAAAAAAAGCAATCTTCTTTTTCGCTGGAAAATAAAGCGTGGGATAAGCTGATTACTAAGGCATGCAAAATCTCCTGCGCGGGACGAGGAGGGAAGAGGTACGGAAATTGTGCAATGCCATCTCTGTGATGCAAGAGAAGACTTTCTTCTTTTTCTTCTTCTTCTTCTTCGTTTCTTCTTCTAAGTTAACTCGAGAATACTTTTATTCTTCTCCTGACCCTTTTTTTAGGTATTGGTATTTTTTCTTCAATCTTTTTTATTTTTTTGACTGGATGTTGATTTTACTTCTCTCTGCTTCGGACAGGCACGTTGACGAGTTTGACATCCAAGTATTTCTTTTTTAATCGTTTTCTTTCCCCCTGTATTTGTATAACACTCAGCGATGTTGTTCTTGTGTTGCAAAAGATCGAGCGCTGAGATGCCGTGACCTTTGTGAATGGAAATTGGTTCATTGTTCTGGCTGGGAGAATTGGATGGGGGCACAGGGGGCACATCTATATATATATATATATATATATATATATATATATATATATATATATATATATATATATATATATATATATATATATGCTCTATATATATATAATATACATACATATATATGCGTATATATGTATATATACACATACGTGCGTGTATGGTATGTGTCCGCGTTTGTATTTTTATAATATAGCCATAGAATAGAAAGTGCATAGATGCTCATCTAAACATGGATTAATTTGGATATTTTTTATTTAAAATAAAGAGAAATATAACACCCTCAATAAACCATAGAACAAAGGGTATCCAAAGCGATAACGGGTATGTGTACAGGCATTTTATGCCGACAAATTGAAAAACAGATGACTTTTTCCAGATTGACGTTTGACAAGAACACTGATTTTTTTCCCGTCGACTGTCAAAAGGAATGGGGAAATGGAACGGTGTATCGCTTTTCTTGTCAACTTGCTCTCATAACTTTTGACAGATATGACAGTTTGGCAACAGTGCCAATTACGAGTGACATACCCGGAATGACCATCTACAATCACCTGTTTAATTACCTTTTATTGTAATTTATCAAAATCAATGGGGCCAGGAACAATATACAGTATATATATATATATATGAAATTAAAATTAACAACTGGAAATACCTGATTAATTACGGTTATTGTAATTTGTAAAATCGTCCGGGCCAATTGCAGGGTGTGTACCTGTAGTTATTAACCGTAATTATTACCCGGAATTGATGACTTAATTACTTTTATTTTCTTGTTGTTATCATCAAATTACAGTTTATTCACGCTCAAACCAGATACCTACGGTCTATTTCAAGTGTCAAGGCATTGAATTTTTGGATGTAGTTACTAAATTCACTCCCATCTCCCACTGTCCCCGTCGGGGGTCAGTGCCATCAGTACATCTCAACCGGTGCACTTAGCTACAGCCCATTTCATTCTTTTTTACTGTACCTCCGTTCATATTCTCTTTCTTCCATCTTACTTTCCACCCTCTCCTAACAACTGTTCCATAGTACAACTGCGAGGTTTTCCTCTTGTTACACCTTTAAAACATTATTCTCAGCTTCCCTGTCAGTGCTGAATAACCTCATAGGTCCCAGCGCTTGGCATTTGGCCTAAATTCTATATTCTAGTTATATTCCAATGCTCCCATAATTGATTATGGGAGGTTCTATGTCAACGGCATCTGGTATTTACAAGAGATTACGCTTCCAAGTACCGACAACGCTTTCCTATTTGAATTTAAGATTTGGAGTTATTACCTGTATTTTTTTCTCCTTTGTTTACGTAAATCACCATTACGCAAGAACGTTTTATCCGATTAGATTAGTTCATATGACCTCAGTTCCTAACATAGTCTTCGTGGTAGTGTTGGTGGTGGTGGTGGGGATTGGTGGGGGTGGCATTTGGTGGAGGAAGAGAAAGATCCTCACTGTTGTAA
>NC_089755.1:39585120-39592620 GCF_040412425.1 Macrobrachium rosenbergii
AATATGTATATATATATAGTGTTATATATATATATATATATATATATATATATATATATATATATATATATATATATATATATACAGGAATTAATGAGTTTTGTTAATGGACTATTACACGTGGAACTGAACTCTTGTTCTTAATTATACGTCAATAAGCGTTTAAACGTTTGTTTATTTAGCTGTATTGAAAGCAAAATGTTTGTCATATTTACGTCTTCAGAACTTTTTCGTGAAAAGATTCATAAGAATCGGCCATACCTAAGCTCGTAAGTACTATCGGTTTTCGGTAATTCAGAACTTTGGAAATCATTATCACTGATTGCCAATATGCCTACCTACCTCGGGCCCTCCTTTTTTTTATTTTCTTTCTTTATTTTTTGGGAATCGTATTGATTGTACTGGCACCTATCGGAGAGAGACAGAAATATCCGAATTTATAACACAATATGGAAAGCAAGTGGCTGCTGTTCCCATTTTTGTTTTTTTTCTGATGCCAGTGATCTGAGGGGAAGAAAAGAGTTTCAGGTTTCGTGATTTTATCAATATGTCTCTTTAATTATAGATTATATATATTTGAATATAGTATTTATTTATTATATATATATATATATATATATATATATATATATATATATATATATATATATATATATATATGTGCGTGTAAAATGTGTATATAATAAATATATGTATATATATATATATATATATATATATATATATATATATATATATATATATATATATATATACAGAAAATTTATATATATATATACTATATATATGTATATATATATATAATTATAAATATATATATATATATATATATATATATATATATATATATATATATATATATATATATATATATATATATTATATGACTGGAAAAATAAAGACTATATTTCAGAGACAACTGTCTCTCTCCTCAGGCAAATAGTGCATGAGAAAAAGTTACAGAACAGTGGTATTTATATATAAATATATATATATATATATATATATATATATATGTATATATACATAAGTGCGATATGCATATGCGTGCACATGTGTAATCACTGTGTGGAAGGCTATAATCCATTACCGTTACTTTACGTTCCATAAATACCCAAACTCCACACAGAAACAGGCCCCTCCCCTGAGCGAAGAGAAAACTTGTTTTTTTTTGCATCTGTGAAATGTGGGGACAGCTTATTGTCCTCTCCTTCCTCCCGGAGGAATTTTCGTTTCCCCGATATATCGCCGTAATTACCGTGATCCCTTGGGTATATAAGGCAATTAAGGTCGAGTGCCTGGAGGGAATACGGCGCAATTAGCCTCCCCGCTAATGATACGTTTTCTTGGCCGTCACAATGTAATGCACTGAGCACTCTAAGAAGTACACACTTTTCTCTGAGCTCCTGGGAGACGGACAGAAAGACAGACAGGCAGGCAGATAAGCAGAGAGGGATACGCTTACGATAAAGGATGTCACAGTCAATGCTCTTCTGTTCTTCAAATCAGTCTTACGAGAGAGAGAGAGAGAGAGAGAGAGAGAGAGAGAGAGAGAGAGAGAGAGAGAGAGAGAGATTTAGGCTCCTATTTTCTCAATAATAGACTGTTCCAAAATGGCAAGAAATCAACCACAGAGAGATGAAAAATAATAATTTAGCTAAGAGAGAGAGAGAGAGAGAGAGAGAGAGAGAGAGAGAGAGAGAGAGAGAATTTTAGGCTCCGATTTTCTCAATAACAGAGTGATAGGAAATGGCTAGAAATCAACCACACACACATGAAAAATAATAGTTTTAGCTAAGAGAGAGAGAGAGAGAGAGAATTTTAGACTCCGATTTTCTCAATAACAGACTGTTCTGAAATGGGAAGAAATCAACCATAGAGAGATGAAAAATAATAATTTTAAGTAAGAGAGAGAGAGAGAGAGAGAGAGAGAGAGAGAGAGAGAGAGAGAGAGAGAGAGAGAGAGAGAGAGAGAATTTGGGCTCCAATTTTCTCAATAATGGAACAACAAGTAATCAACCACAGAGATGAAAAATAATATAACTTTAGCTAAGAGAGAGAGAGAGAGAGGGAGAGTTATTTTTGTTATCTCAGAGGACATTAAGGTCGACCAGCTAATCTTCCGAGAGAGAAAGAGATCAGAGTAGAGCTTTATGATCGTGAATTATTTTCAGGAATCAGTATTTGATTACCTTGGAAGAATTAATTTGGATAAACTTAGTATGAAGTTTATTAATAAAAATCTCACTTTAGGTTCTTACTTTATTATTCATTCATATATATATATATATATATATATATATATATATATATATATATATATATATATATATATCCTGAAGAACGGTTGGAAATGTAAATGGACGTTGCATATAAACAATAACAATAAGAAAAACTATGTTTAATAAATTTATAACAATTTAATTGAAGGCTCCTCATTTATAATTCATATGCCTGCGATATTATTTCGTCCATCTTAAGAGATAAGTGCATGATGATAAACACTGAAATTCGCGGATATGTGTATTCACCAAGCATAATTTTCCATCCAAGCTTTTTTATTATTAGCCTTTCAATTTACACCAATAATTTGCCACTTATTATTTAGAAATAAAAAAAGAGGATTTTTTTATTATCATGAACCAAAATAATTTTATTTTACAAGTAGACTTCAATAATTAACCAAGCAAAGATAAAACCGAGTGTACGAACCAGCCTGCTTTCGTCAATCTCTCTATAAACTGGATTTCTGTGACTTCATTAACAGAGACTTATTACCTTGATTGAGCTGAAAAAGGAGAGACAGAGGGAGAGAAAGAGACGGCGGGTGGACGTTAATAGCCTTTCATCATCGGAACTGAGAGGTAATGCGTGTGCATGCGTGTTTATTGTTCGTGTGTGCGCGCGCTGCGCGGAAGGGGAGGTGGGAAACGGGTCAAAAAAAAACAAAAAAGACTAATTTCCAATAAACGTTTGCTACTCATACGCGAGAGAGAGAGAGAGAGAGAGAGAGAGAGAGAGAGAGAGAGAGAGAGAGAGAGAGAGAGAGAGCGATGTTATATATATATATATATATATATATATATATATATATATATATATATATATATATATGTGTATATATGTGTATATAATATATATATATGTTATATATATATATATTATATATATATATATATATATATATATATATATATATATATATATATATATATATATATATATATAATATACATGGACACAAAATAAAACGAAATAAAATCTTTCACATAAAACTGTTTCTTCACAACTGATCGCAAGACCTAATGCAAGACAAACAAACAGTGTACGTGCTCGATAGTAAAAGACTGACGCAGTACCTTTGGTAAATTATATAATTTTATTAATATGAATAATAAAGAACAAGCAACAACGGAAAAAGTGTAATAGGCAACTTCTGAATTGAAGCTTTTCTCCATTTTATTATCATGAAAAAGTATATAGATAACTTGTCAGTAAATCGAACGAGTAATAAAGCCGAATATTTGTCGAGGAAAATTAGTAAAGTACTTCCTGAAAATAGACAACCATGTGAATTAAATACTCTAAGGACAGACAAGACAGGACCTTAAGAACGCAAATCCATCCTTCTCTAGGACTAACCAAAGAAAGGGCAAAAATAATAAAAGAACATAAAATCAAAACAATAACCGAAAAAAGAATAAGAATAAAGATATGAAAGATATGAACAAGAGAGTAGACATCAACAGAATACTGTTCTTGCCCTTTGGCATATTACTGTATGTAGAGGAATTCCAACCCGGAAAAAAGGAGAAAACACAGAATTACGGTAGATCTGGGCTTAGGCTTTCCATAGAAATGAGCATTCATGGAATGGAGCTTCCTAGAATTTCCCGCCTGATTAATCCGAAGTAATTCGGTGAATCTCAATATCCTCCGGCAGAGGAAAAGACTAAATGATACATAGGGCATCTGATGCCATACATCTCGTCCCCCCGTAGGGGGATAGTGTCGTCAGTGCACCTCAAGGCGTCAAATGTGGGTATTACAAAAGGTTCTTTGCAGAGCCCCTTCGACCCCCAGCTGCAACCTCTTTCATGCCTTTTACTGTACCTCCATTCATATTATCTTTCTTCCATCTCGCTATCCACCCTCTCCTAACAATTGTTTCATAGTGCAACTGCGAGGTTTTCCTCCTGTTACACCTTTCAAACCTCCTTACTCTCAATTTCCTTTCCAACCCTGAATGACCTTATAGGTCCCAGTGCTTGGCTTTGGCTTAAACCCTATATTTCATTCCATTCCACACATCTCGTCTCTTGTTTATTTAGGTGTAAGAATTCTAATTAGGTCTATTGATCCTACGCTCTAACACATTTGTTCTGAATATTATGTTCTCCCGCTAAAAAAGGACTGTTCTCCCCTTATTCGGATTACTGTGATTCCGGTTTATTGATTTTTCGTTCTCACAGCTATTCAGAATGCGTTCCCCCGCTGCCCAATTGTTCGGAATGTGTGATCTCCCGGTAGTTCGGATTATGTTCTTCCAAGCCTTTGAATCTCGTACTCCTTCAATTGTTATAATATACAAAATTTCTTGGTTGTGTAGATTGTGCTCTCCTGTCTCGTGAGCTTATGTATTCTTCCCATTGTTCAGAGTAAGCTAATCTCCCAATTCTTGGGAATCACGTGTTCCCCGTGTTCTTCGGAATATTTGTTTTCCCCATTACTCAGTGTTCTTCAGAATGCTCAGAATATATGTTCTCTTCTTAATCTGACTGCGTTCACAATGTTCTTCAGACTTTATGTTCTTCTCATTGTTCGGACTGTGCTCCTTTGGTCTTTCTTGTTTTCGGACCTTGATCTCCAAGATGTTCGACATTTATGTTCTTACCATCACGCGGGCTGTGTTCTTCTCGTCCCTTTGAACGTGTTCGTGTTCTCACCATTCTGACAGTGTTCCTCTGGTTCTTCATGATGTTCTATTTTGATAGAATGTCGACTTCAGAGTCCCGTCACTGGATACTGAAGGTAACGTAATGGCAGGACTGAGGTGGAGCAGTGAGTCATACTGAGTTTATTCAGAGCAAACCCATCAGTCGTCTTGAGCCCAAATTTCAGCGGCGATGTCTTCTGTGACTTTTGGTTCAACGCGGTTAATGTTTTTTAAGAAAAATATGTTTCATGCATATTGTATAAAGTGGATTTCTCTTACTTGTTTTGTGTTAGAATATTTATTGTTTGTTTATTTATTCTGATTACTGTTTATTTTCGTCTCTCACTTTTCATTTCTTCATGCATCGACATTCCATTATCTTGCAGGCAAGGGCTGTGAAAGTCATTGACATTTAAGGTCTTCTCTCTCTCTCTCTCTCTCTCTTCTCTATATATATATATATATATATATATATATATATATATATATATATATATATATATATATATATATATATATATATATATATATATTATATATATATATATATATATATATTATATATATATATATATATATATATATATAAAACATCAGCTATCCTTTATGAAATACAGTAGGCAGCAGCCCTCTTACTGTATGATGCTATGATACCAGCGCCAGTTGGTCACAATGGGACCCGAGAGCTCGCTGGAGTGAGCGAATGAGGCGAGTTTTTATTTACTCAGAGCGTCCCTTTGAACAGACACCAAAGGAAATGCCGTACACCGGAGCATGCGAGCACAAGCTACATCAAAAGAAGGAAGTAAATTGGAAAACTTGAAGGAAAAGGCTCTACAATTTTTTTTCCCCTCTCGTTTTCCGTTCACATTGACCCGTTTTCTACGGGGAGCATATTTTTATCAGAAACTCTCCGGGGTTGTAAAGGGATTAGAGCGGGATATAGAGGAATGTGTATGATTGGTTTGTTGAGATTTTCATCTATTAAAACAAAGAAGCCTTGACAGCAATAGCCACATAGATCTTCATTCCAAAAGGTGAAAAAAAAGGAAAAAGAAAACCGAGAAACGTTATTGTGAAATGCCTTCGCCCTCCAGTTTACCTGTTCCTCTGACGTAACTCCAAGCAGGGAGAGAAAGAGAAGAAGAAAAGAGAAAGAGACGGAATAAATAAAGAGTATTATGAAAGATGCCAACAGACACAAATTTACCTTCCCTTGAGACACATACCGATAAGGGAAAGAGAGGGAAAACAAGTAAAAAATGCGCCGAAGAAGTTTCTTCGGCGCAACCGAGTTTTCTATACAGCGTATAATGCTGTAGGAAACTCTCAGCCGCGGCCCATGAAACTTGCAGCCACGGCCCGGTGGTGGCATGTATTGTTGGCACCTATAGCGGTGCCAGACGCACGATCACGGCTAACTTTAACCATAAATAAAATAAAAAATACTGAGGATAGAGGGTTATAATTTGTCATGTTTGATGATTGGAGGGTGGATGATCAACATACCAACTTGCAGCCCTCTAGCCTCAGTAGTTTTTAAGATCTGAGGGCGGACAGAAAAAGTGCGGACGGACAGACAAATAGCCGTCTCAATAGTTTTCTTTTACAGAAAACTAAAATAGCCATCTCAATGGTTTTCTTTTACAGAAAACTAAAATAGCCATCTCAATAGCTTTCTTTTACAGAAAACTAAAATAGCCATTTCAGTAATTTTCTTTTACAGAAAACTAAAATAGCCATCTCAGTAGCTTTCCTTTACAGAAATCTAAAATAGCCACCTCAGTAGCTTTCTTTTACAGAAAACTAAAATAGCCATCTCAATAGCTTTCCTTTACAGAAAACTAAAATAGCCATCTCAATAGTTTTCTTTTACAGAAAACTAGAAAGGGCGAAAAAGAAAAAATGAGGAGAGGGAAGAATATGGTGAAAGATAGCATCGCTCTCAATAGTTACACCACAGACCCCCTACCAGCCAAACCTCCACAATCCCCCTCCAACAACCAACCTCTCCCACCCCACCACCCGGCCTCCTGAGATGAATATAGATGGTCCAGGTCTCTCTTGGATCTTATGAAGTGATTCTCATCTCCATATCACCAGAGGGATGAAATATAAACATTAGACGGGGGTGCTTTAAAGATGCTGAACCCAGTCGGCAGGTGACGTAACTCGAGGCTCAGAGAAACCTGTACTAGAAAGGTTTGTTGTTCTAAATAATCTGTTGTTTAGGAAAGGTTTCCTGTTGCCTTCTCTCGGGAGGAAGGGAAAGAAACCATTTCTCTCTTATTTCTTTGAGAATAAATGTTTCATTCTCTATTTGAATTTGAAATCTTCATAGGTTTTAGGCTGGTATGGCCTTGACCATGACCTGTTTTGTCAAGTTCAGAAAGAGAAATATCTTAGGAAAGATACTCACAAGTCAAAATTTCCATCTTATAACGAAGAGAGAGAGAGAGAGAGTGAGAGAGAGAGAGAGAAATTTTATTAGAGTTCAGATCAGCCATACTAAACAGTTTTGCACTTATAAAATCGGGTCTGGCCAACACTATGGCGGGTGACTA
>NC_089755.1:39597620-39600120 GCF_040412425.1 Macrobrachium rosenbergii
AACCTGCCGCTTTTTTTTTTTGGGGTGGGAAATCTGATTTTTAATGTCTGTGTATTTTGTTTTGATGTGATGACATCCTGAAACTGCCATATTTTTTTTTTTTTAGTGTTGTTGATTTTGAGCTAAGTATGAGCATACCTGACACATTGTGCATTTGTTTTCCACTATCTTCTTTTAATTCACTTTCATTTTATTTCTCTCTCTCTCTCTCTCTCTCTCTCTCGGGGCTGTAATGTCTTTTTGTTTGTTTTAATTTCCTCCCCCGCTCGAATGTTTGTGTGTTTCTTTGTCCTTGTCGTGCTCCTCACCCCAACCCACTTAAACGCGTTTGTTTTACTTTGTCTTTGTGCTACTCTCTCTCTCTCTCTCTCTCTCTCTCTCTCTCTCTCTCTCTCTCTCTCTCTCTCTCTCTCCCGGATCCTTGTTTGTTTTCGGCCCTGCGAGTGCTTTCACAGTTCCCTGTTGCGTCATCATTTATTTCCAGACCTGTGTTTGTTTTGCACTGCGCGGAACGACGTCCTCAGAGCTTTCTGAGACGATTTAATGAAGCAGATTTTACACCTGGGCTTTTCATCCTTCCGTGTGAAAGGAAGTAATGGCTAGATTCTAAAAAGTGAATGTTGAGTGTGAATATTGTGATAAGGAAGTAATGGTTAGATTTTAAAAGCGAATGTTGAGTGTGAACGTTGGGATAAAGGAAGTAATGGTTAGATTTTTAAGCCCAGATGTTGAAGTGTGAACGTTGGGACAAGGAAGTGATGGTTAGGTTTTAAGAGCGAATGTTGAGTGTGAACGTTGGGATAAGGAAGTAATGGTTAGATTTTAAGAGCGAATGTTGAGTGTGAATGTTGGGATAAGGAAGTAATGGTTAGATTTTAAAAGCGAATGTTGAGTGTGAACGTTGGGACAAGGAAGTAATGGTTAGATTTTAAGAGCGAATGCTGAGTGTGAGTGTTGGGATAAGGAAGTAATGGTTAGATTTTAAAAGCGAATGTTGAGTGTGAACGTTGGGATAAGGAAGTAATGGTTAGATTTTAAAAGCGAATGTTGTGTGTGAACGTTGGGATAAGGAAGTAATGATTAGATTTTAAAAGCGAATGTTGAGTGTGAATGTTGGGATAAGGAAGTAATGGTTAGATTTTAAAAGCGGAGTGTTGGTGTGAGTGATAAGGAAGTAATGATAGATTTTAGGCAGATGGATAAATGTTGGGATAAGAGAGTAATGGTTAGATTTTCAAAGCGAACGGCGAGTGTGAATGTTGGGATAAGGAAGCAACGGTTAGATCCTAAAAGTGAATGTCTTGTGCAATGTTGGAATAAAATGCGACGACCGGAATCAAATGCAAGTCTGTCACTAATGAGGTAGATTGTAATTATGTTGCTTTAATGGCTCATCACTGCTTGAAACCAAATTATATGTGTGTAAAATCTTTACTTTAAGAGTTATGACTGAATACGATTCCTAAAATGAAAGTTTTTACTATCATAGTCAGTCGTATTTTTTTTTTTTTAGATCACGTAGAATTTATCTGGCAGTTTTGGCAATAGAAATTTATTATAATTGCAGAAATAAAAAGAAAACAAAATTTAAAAACATTTAACCAAAACACCGCATTTACAATCATACTGAAACCCTTAAGTCTAGTCCATAATAGTAGAGAAACAATTTTAAAAATCATATAGACAAATTATTATAATTAGTCGTGACTTAAACGTGCTGATTATTGAAATGGAATTGTTGTGGAACAAGATATTATTAAATAGTTTAATCAGATAGGGAGATATTTAGGTAGCCTAAGGAGGTATCTGTTGTCTCCATTACTTTTTCCCCTCCGGTAATGTTCCATTTCTCCTGGCATTGGCAGGTTAGGGCTTGGTGATTCTGAGTTGTAGACCTTTGTAATAAAGAGAATCTTGGGTTTGTTCTTCGATATGGTTTATTTAAAATTACTCTAGAAATACCTTTGTTGATATATTCCCTTGTAAAGTAATCAGTGTTTTTACCATTGAATATCTTAAGGGTAAAAATACTGATTACTTTGCAAGGGAATACATCAACAGAGTCATTTCTAGAGGAGTTTTGTTCTTTTGACATAAAATACAGGTATTAAAAAGTAAAAGTATGGTGTTTTGTTATTTGTTTGTAAATATAATAATAATAAAATTAAAAGGTTTTGTTTTGTGAGTGAAAGGTCATACTTTGTAGCCAAAAACTTTCGTTCACGCTATCTCCGTTATCAAAACTGTAACGTAATATATCAAATTACTTTGTAATAAGTATATGTTTTCATATTGATTCCTTGAATATCAAAATTCTTATACACAGAAACCCATTTATATGAAAATACGGTTTTCATCTACCTTAGAAAGCTAATAAGTTAAGATAAGATAGAGAAAACAAGGAAAATAAAAAATACAAACGGTGTCAAGAGGCAAGTAAATAAAAACATCAGCGATCCACATCATAAATACTAAGGGTAATTTAATATGGGACGTCAGT
>NC_089755.1:39605120-39610120 GCF_040412425.1 Macrobrachium rosenbergii
TATTGGCAGGAAACTTAATACAAGTAAGTAGTCCACCTATGACAGAAACAAGAAGAGGGAAGAGAGGGAGACACGAAGACAGAGAGAGAGAGAGAGAGAGAGAGAGAGAGAGAGAGAGAGAGAGAGAGAGAGAGAGACTGGTGCCTATCCACGGAAGAAGCAAAACACATGCCAATAACTGGAGACTGACTGACTGGTTGATTTATATCAGTCTGGCATTTTTTTTTTAAACAAAGATCATAGACGCCATATGGTAGTGACATGTGGAAACAGAAAATAATACACGTTCAGAGAGAGAGAGAGAGAGAGAGAGAGAGAGAGAGAGAGAGAGAGAGAGAGAGAGAGAGAGAACTGGTGCCTGTCCACGGAGGAAGCAATACACTTCCCAGGAGCATGAGAATGATTGATTGGTTTACCTTAATCTGGCATTTTTTTTTAATTAAAGGCATAGACGTCGTATTGTAAGAGACTATAGAATACAGTGAAAATATCATAGGTTTAGAAAACCATAACGAAGATAATAAAAGCAATACACAGACTGAACGAGGTCACTAGAGCCGTGGAAAACGTCAATAAAACGTTTCATTGCTTCATTGATTTTAACTTTTATTGCCCTACTTGTATTGCCCTTTTAGTTTCTGTGAAAGAAAACTATTGTGCCACCTATGTCTGTCCGTCTGCACTTTCTCTGTCCGTCCTCAGATCTTACAATCCACTGAGGCTAGAGGGCTGCTAATTGGTATGTTGATCATCCACCCTCCAATCATCAAATATACCAAATTGCAGCCCTCTAGCCTCAGTTATTTTTTATTTCATTAAAGGTTAAAGTCAGCCATAATCGTGCTTCTGGCAACGACATAGGATAGCTACCACCGTGATTGTTTTCATGGGCGCGTCTCACACAGCATTATACCGAGACCACCGAAAGATAGATTCATCTTCCGTGGCCTTAATTATACGCTGTACTGGTTTTACAGAAAACTCGATTGCGCCGAAGAAACTTCGGCGGAATTTTTTCTCGTTTATTTATAGACGTTTATGTGCTTGTTACCTCAGCATCATGCCTATGTTATATAACTTTTCATAGTTTTTCCAACTTATAGGCCTATTTTGAATAATAATAATAATAATAATAATAATAATAATAATAATAATAATAATAATAATAATTAATATTATTTTCGGAGTAACTCCGTCGTCCAGTCCGGGGAAGTACCTCACCACTTTAGGATTATTATTTTTTTTTTTACAAAGGATTTTTCCTTTTGCCTTCATAAGATACCGTACAAATTACGATGAATAAAGATACCTTAGTGTCCAAACCTCGTGACGGTACATAACGTCCTTAAGGTCTTGGCCCTCTCTTATACTACCATCATTTTTTACGATATGGGAACATTCGTAACAATAATAATAAAAATAGTGAGAATACTGATAATAAGAAATAATGAAATTTTCTCCGTTCATTACCTTGACTCAAACAGCGTTATTAATTTGAATATAATTATTTATCAGTCGCTGCAAAATAACGCTTGATTACAAATGTTATTCACATGCATTTCAGTTCAATGACCTTGATATTAAGACAGTATATATATATATATATATAGCAGATATATATATATATATATATATATATACATATATATATATATATAGTTATATATATATAAATATATATATATATATATATATATATATATATATATATATATATATATATATATATATATATATATATATGAATACAGTCTGTGCAAGCTTTTATATTGTGTATGTGTGTATATATATATATATATATATATATATATATATATATATATATATATATATAGCATATATATATATATATTATATATAAATAAATATATGTATATATATATATATATATATATATATATATATATATATATATATATATATATATATATATATATATGTGAGATAGATAGATAGTTAGATAGATATATAATTTAGTTTATGTTCAGTTCAGTTCATCTTTATCTTATATATCTAATACATATGAGACACATGTAAAGAAATTACACTGATATAAAATGCACTCACGTCGAAATATATACATATTTACATAAAAAAAAATAAAGCACTGATAATTAATTACTCTCGTGTACATATCTTCATAATGAATAAAAACCAACAAGCAAACTCTTAGGATATCAAATAAAACTTCCATTGCACTGCCGTCATATTTCTGAAATTTACGTTCACCATTTTAGATGCAATGTCAGAAGGAAACGTGTAAAAACCTTAACATGCCTTATGAATAATGGCATAATATACCACAAAGACAAATAGATAGATAGATAGATAGACATCCTTTATGACTTGTTTTACTTTTCCTAATTATTAATATAATAGTATATATACATTACTATATATATATATATATATATATATATATATGCTCATATATATATATATATAATATATATATGTATGTATAAATATATATATATATATATATATATATATATATATATATATATATATATATATGTATACCATGTAGAAACTCTATATATATATGTATGTATATTAAATTATAGCACATGTTTATACATATATATAATATATATTGTATATATATATATATATATATATATATATATATATATATATATATATATATATATATATATATATATAACTGTATATATAATATAAACAAGTCATCATAATAACTATTATATGTAAATGTAATTAGTAATGTTAAATTAAAATATATGAGATGCAAACATGACAAATGGAATACAGATTAATAAAATATCTGCATAAATCATATACAGCCAGGTAATAAACCCCATTTCTCATTTGAGCGTTTGATACATTTAAGCATAAATCTATCCGCGATGTCAGTCATAATTGGGATATTACTTCCTCACCTTTTGCTTATTTACTCGTTAAATACAACGAAATACGATCGTGGATCATATACGAAGCAGTCGGGAATTTCATTATCAAATCATTACAAAGAACATTTGGACGCCGTGCATTAAAATGGAGTTTCACCTCGATATTAATTATATTTACGATACCTCGGCAACAGCTACTGTTTACCTAACAAATAATGCATCATTTCCCTATATGGCTTAGCATGAATATTCAATGGGTGTTTACCCCGAAACTCTAAATCATATATTTAGAATAAACACGGTTGTGTTCGTGGTCTTCGACCCGAGCATCGTTTTCGGGTCGTTCTGTGAATTTATTTTTTATTTTTCATTTTTGTATCTCTCGGCGGAATATGTTAACGCTGCAGTGCAGAGCTTCGTGCTTTCATATCTCTATAGACTTTTGAATAAGAGTCTAGCTGCATTTAATGGTTTCATATTAATAGTAATTCATATAGCCATTTATTGAGAGGCAAATATAGTTAGTCTATTTATTTTTTTGAGATTTTATCTTGGTACTTCAGAATCTTCTACCTTCGCGGGAGTAATTAGTGTTAAAATGTATTCTTAAATTGAAATATTTTAGTTATTTAACAAATTATATATTTATCTTACATTAATAAATTATAGATTAATATTTCATGAGGTGAATCAGAGATGTTCAATATTTATATCTGGATTCAGTTAAAGGGGAAAATAAGAGTGATAAAAGTTGTTTCAAAAGTATTAGTAACGACAGTAATAATTTGGGTGATGAATGAAAGTACTTTGAGATGATTTCGGTGATGAAAGTAAAAGCATTATTTCTTTAAATGAGAAATGAAAGTTGTGATGGCCTTTAAATAACTGCAGTTAAAAGGAGGAATATTAGTACTCAGGATGCTGTTAATATTACTACTACCACTACTACTACTGCTACTACTGCTTCCTACTGACTGGCTTATTTACATAGTCCTAAATCTCTACTATTTAAGATAATTTCCTTATTTATTTAAACTTTCTCACTATTTGTTATCTTTAGTCATTTTTAAAAAAATCGTTGTAAATCCCTGAAACCATGTACTGGAAAAATAATGATCGAAAAATATATCCCATCCTATTTAAGCTAACTTTCTTATTTTCTTAAAACTATCTTATTACAAGTTGCTGTCTTTAGTAGATTTTTAAAATTCGTTGTAAAATCCCTGAAGCCATGTACTAAAAAAATAATGATCTAAAAATAAATCCCGCTCAAATGAAACATTCATGAAGCGAAAAATGATAAAATAACACTTCAAGCCTTTTGCAGATATAAATCACATCTCACGAGGAGTTTATCCAACTTGGGAGATCTTAAAGAAAGAAATGATTTACGTTTGTCCGGGATGAACCGAATGCCGTGATTTATAGGGGATGTTTGAACAAACATCTCTTATATTATTCAGAACGCTTGATACTCTTCCAGAAAACTTGAAGTGAGGTGAAGTGAAGTTAGTTGACAACATTAAATGTATTTACCTGTTAATTGTGTTTTAAGGACATTCAAAAAAATCTTGATTTTCGGTTTTCTGAGGCTTTCAGTTTAAAAAATATTTTAGTCATCTATCTGACAGGTATTGATTTTTCAAAAAGTGGCCTTTTTATCTTCCATATCGACAATAATTTCAATATTGGCTGTTTTTTGGGCCCTAATTTTTAAAAATATCTTGGTTAAATCTCTTCTGGTCTCTAATTTACAAGATATTAACAATTCATTCTTTCCCAATAGCCTCCTCGTTAAACTGTTTCCAATTTACTCAGATGATTCTGTAAATCCTCCCATCATTAAAGGAGCAAATGTAAGATATTGGGGTAATGTTACATTTTAATGACGGCCTACATTGTCATGCGTTACTCGACAAAACTATGATAATCTTTCTGAAGCTGTGCACGCTAGCGGATCCAGAAAAATTTCATAAGAGGACACAATTTTATATATATACATACATACATACATACATAAATGCATGCATACATACATATACATACACACATATATATATATATATATATGTATATATATATATATATATATATATATATATATATATATATATATTTATATATATA
>NC_089755.1:39615120-39662620 GCF_040412425.1 Macrobrachium rosenbergii
CGAGTAGTTTGCTCTGGATATTATTTCTCTTTTCCTGGGAAAAACTCAGGTAAATATGTACTTTTACAGCATGATTCACATTTAGGAACAGCTTTATATACAAGCGGCTGTTGGAGAGAGAGAGAGAGAGAGAGAGAGAGAGAGAGAGAGAGAGAGAAGTGACATCATTTTGAACAAGTGAAAAAAATGCGCCGGTTTCTACGGCGCAATCGAGTTCCTTGTACAGCCGCTACAGCGTATTATCAAGACCACTGAAAATAAATCTATCTGTCGGTGGTCTCGGTATAATGCTGGATGAGAAGCGGCCCATGAAACCTTAACCACGACCCTGTAGTGGCCTAGCCTATATCGTTGCCAGAAGCACGATTATGGCTAACTTTAACCTTAAATGAAGTAAAAATTACTGAGGCTAGAGGGCTGCAATTTGGTATGTTTGATGATTGGAGAGTGGATGATCAACATACCAGTTTCCAGCCCTCTAGCCTCAGCAGTTTAAGATCTAAGGGTGGACAGAAAAATTGCAGATGGACAGACAAAGCCAGCACAATAGTTTTCTCTTACAGAAAACTAAAAACGAAAGCGTTCAGAATCCGCAAACCACCGCCTAGTCTGGGCAGTCCGCCCTTCCCTTCACCGATAAGTTCTCCTTTCCAGATCGAGTTTCCCCAAAAATCAAATCACATGGAATTGAACAAAGCCCAGTACAGGAAAAACTTTATGAAAAACCAAATGAACTTCTTATCTTGCTCTACTGCCAAAGTAGCAAACAAGCAGGAAAAATAAACAAACTCACCACATAACTACCTCCGGGAAGGTAATGAGAAGTGGAAGAGTCAGAGAAGTGAAGTCATCATTAATAACTGAAATATAAAACACTATATTCATAATCTATGTTCTGTCTATGTTGCAGATTTATTCCTATATCATTTATCGAGGAAAATTTCCTTATAAAGTTCTTAAAGGAATTATGAGTAACGAATATATCCTTGTATCGTCCTTCTAACAAATTCTGTTTGAGTGATAAAGAAATGCAGCCTTCTTCACAACAGTCCTAGCTTCGTAAACCAACATTATTTATCCACGTTACCAGTCTGTTTTCCCAGTCTCTCCACGAGTCCAAACCACCATGGGAAAATCTGCGACAACTTTTCAGTCGTACTTTACACAATTTATTACGAATATTAAACTAACATAAACCAAAGCTGAACTCACCCATCATTAAAATCACAAGGCACAACCAATCAAAACACATAAAAAAAGCCAACGGTGGGCCAGATGTTTCATTATTCGGGGTTGAAAAGGCTATGCGGATGGGAAGGGAGATAAAACTCCCGTAATTACCCACCAACCGTCCGCTGCAAAAATAGGATAATTACATAACTTCACTGCCACCGTACTGGAATGTGAGTATTATCTCTCTCTCTCTGCTTTTTTTTTCAAGTATTGATCGGAATGTATAACCGGCTATTATCAGATCGTTTTTAGAAAAGGTACTCCCCACCCCCTCTCTCTCTCTCTCTCTCTTTAATACCAGTATTAATTATTAAATATAAATGGTTATCATCAGATCATTTTTATAAATGATACACTCCTCTCTCTCTCTCTTTGTGCTTTTTACCCTGTATGTATTATATTGTCTGGTTATCATCATATCACTTCTACAAATGGTAAAACCTTTCTCTCTCTCTCTCTTTCTATGTGTGTGTGTGTGTGTGCTTTTTACCAGTATGTATTAGATAGGAAAACTGGTTATCATCACATCTCTTTCAGAAATGGTACCACCTCTCTCTCTCTCTCTCTCTCTCTCTCCAGCGCGCATGCTTAGAGCAAAAGCGTGTCTCCCAACTATTATTCTTGCCAGATGCCCAAGAGCATTCCACGGGCAGAGAGTGTGTGCGAGGAATTTTGGGGGAATGGAAATATATCATAATAAGTTTATGGCATCATGCCATCATCATACATTCGTGGAATACGTAACGCGCCGGGTCTTTAAAAAAGAGTCTTTCCTCTCGCGTGTCTTTGTGCATTTCCGGGTCTTTATTCGCGAGCTGGCGGCCGCTTACTGGTCTTAATATCACGCGATAAAAGAAATCCCTCGTCTGGGAAAGCAAAGGGAGATTGCGCTGAAAGCGGACCAGATACATGAGCGTATTTGTTTGTTTGCGTTGGGCGAATTTGTGCATGCGTTTACAGTTGTGCATATTTACTCAAACACACAGACACACACAATATGTAAATATGTATGTGTATATATATACTATAATGAGTATATATAGTATATATACATATATATATGTATATTATTAAATATATATATATATATATCTATATATATATATATGTTTGTATATATATACATATATACTGTATATATATATATATATATATATATATATATATATATATATATATATATATATATATATATATATATATCACTTTAAAGAGGGAGGAAGTTACTGTAGATACTGCTAATCTGGTTTTCAGGAGTCTTGTGGGATGAGGTATGCTTACCTGGGCACGAAAGTCACAGTTGACTAACCACCAGGTACATAATATATGAGGCACAAAGGTATTTACAAGAATGTGCGTCCTTACTCGCTCGGAAATCGAGTCTGGGACGTCAATCTGGGCAGCCAAACTTCTTAGTCACTGTGTGTGTATGTATATATATACATACATATATATATATATATATATATGTGTGTGTGTGTATATATATATATATGTGTGTGTATGTATATATATATATATATATATATATATATATATATATATATATATATATATATATATAATATATATATATATATATATATATATGTTGTTTATATGCATACATATATATATATATATATATATATATATATATATATATATATATATATATATATATATATAAGATACTTCAGACTTCTATACAAATCATCTGTTACAAAAAATGATTTTCCTCCAAAAAGGAACGAAGATTACTCCGAATATCTGAGGGGCCATTTGGCCGTGACTTTGATAAAGCCTTACATTCACTCCTGCCGGTTATATGGGAAACGGGCACCACGGATAAAAGCGAATGGAGAGAGAGAGAGAGAGAGAGAGAGAGAGAGAGAGAGAGAGAGAGAGAGAGAGAGAGAGAGAGAGAAAACAAACATTATTATTTTACTGATATTTGAAAAATGTAAGTAATAGCGATGTTGGGAGTTATTATTGGTCTATCAGGGATACTACAAGAAAATTTTTGTTCTTTAAAGTTAAATAGTTTTAGTTTTCTGTAAAAGAGAACTATTGTGCCGACTCTACGTGTCCGGTATTCCAACACTTCTGGCGCCCGCAGGAGCCCAGCTGACACTATCAAGTTTTATTCTCCGACTCGGTTGTGTCTAGGACATGTCCAAGCCATCTCCATTTCTCATTCACCATTATCTCATATTATATTATTTAACTTATGGTATAGTGTCTACCTTACAGTTCGTTCTCATTCGACAAAATCTTTGATCATTTTCATATTCATACTATCATTCATATCAGTACTAGACCAATGTACAGTATACACTTACATTGGCATGCAATTTCAGTCTGTCTGGTTTTCAAAACTTATTCAACCTGCCCATTGGTTGATTTGCATTTTTAGCTTTTCATTAAATTTCAAGGGATGATATAACACTGGATAGAGAAAGAAGAGATGTCAGTACAGGTTCTCTTGAGTTGGAATTTAGTGGAGTATTTACCTACAGAAAACGCAATTTATTTGTTATAACCAATTACTCTTTAGCAACTAATCCAACATTACTTCTAAAAAGAAGCAAAAAGGAAAGGAAAACTGAGAAACAATAAGTAAAAAATCGGCCGAAGTTTCTTCGGCGCAATCGAGTTTTCTGTACTGCGTATCATGAAACCCTCAGCCGCGGCCCATGAAAATTTCAGCCACGGCCGGTAGTGACCTGTGCTTTGTACCTATAGCGTTGCCAGACGCACGATCACGGCTAACTTTAACTTTAAATAAAATAAAAACTACTGAGGCTAGAGGGCTGCAATTTGGTATGTTTGATGACTGGAGGGTGGATGATCAACATACCAATTTCCAGCCCTCTAGCCTCAGTAGTTTTTAAGATCTGAGGGCGGACAGAAAAGTGAGGCCGGACAGACACAAAGCCATCTCAATAGTTTTCTTTTACAGAAAACTGGAAAGGAAAAATAAAAAAGCCGAAGGGAGGGAAATGCTCTGAAGAGAAGACTCATAAGTTACAAGGCTTTAGGGGCCACGATAGAGGTATGACCCGGCATAACCGTTGTATAACCAGAATATAACCGAGATTGATAGGGGGGCGTCAGGCCCTAATCCCCTGGCCAATATACCCACCTTTTTTGAATGATGTAGGCCTCCCATTGCTCTTGGAGGGAGCGAGAGAAAAATACGATCTGATCCATAAATCTTGAGGTTCCTCTTTGCCCCTCGAGAAAGGGTTCAAGTTCCGCCGTGGTGATGGTGATTTGCTTTTTTCATTTTTCGTGGTGCTTATTTATTCCTTTATGACTGGCTAAAAATATTATAGCTTTTATAGCGATTATCTTAGGACGTTTTTTTTTGCCCGTGGCCTTAACTTAAAAGGAAAAAATTATTTAATGTATGACAAAAATCGGACCAGACACCACTGCGTAAGTTTGTCAACATTTCTACCTTTTTCTTTATCTTTGAAATAATTTATCATCTCTTTCTCACTTCCATTTCTCAAACTGATCACAACAGTGATTTTTGCGCTTCGACGTAATAAAGGTATGTATACGATAAAGTGTGGATGTCTTCAACTCTTTGGATCAACCGAAGTGTAAAAGATTCTGTGCGAAGTTACTCATGGATTTCCGCAAAGCTGTGGAAATATTTCATGAAAATAAATCCAAACGAAAATATATTTGGAGTTAAATTTCTAAAGAAAAGGAAACATTTAAATAAATGAAATGCAACACATTCCAAGTAGCGTTTGCTCCTCAGGGATAAAACCTAAGCTTCTAACAATTCGAGAAGAATACGAACGAAGTAATAAAAAAGGACAAAGAAAAATTAATAAAAGGAGCTGCATGAAGGGATAAAATATCCAAATACATTCGTGTGTGCCTCTGCCAGGTCCTGCCTGCGCATCCAGATGTATTTATTCCTTTGTGAATATATTAATAATTCCATTATCACATTTCAATACTAGGCTAAGCGCTTTACAGTTTCAATTAAAATTCTTTAGGAAAAAAAAAGAGGCCAAATCTGCAAAAGTCTAGGAGGCAAGAACTTTAAGTTTTTTTTTTTAATATCAGTGATATTTTCACAGCATAAATTTATAATAATGCTTTTTTGTTGGGCTCTTAAAGAGATCAATTCCTCACCTTAAATATTTCTCAAAATTAAGTTGTCAGTTGTGCACTTGTGATGGTCTGTACTGTAAAATAAAGTGGATTTAGCTTACATAAGTTATCCATGTTGTGTCGTAGTCATAAATGGAAATAGGGCGACATTAAACAATATCAAATTGAGCACTCTCGTGAGAAAAGGTGGGATGTCTGTAGGTCCTGATTTAAGAAGGTCTGACTCTTGTTTAAAGGAATAGCATCTCAATATTCAGATAAATACAAAGCTCCCAAAATTAACCAGGCAATTCCTACTATCTCCTTGGTCTCTGCCGAAACCTCCTTCATATTCCATGGTTTGCATCTTGAGAAATTGTGATAGGACACCGAGACTTGATTGACAGATTTTAGGAAATTTAGGTTTTCAAACCAATCGCTGGAGCTCTTTCGGACATGTTGCGCGTAAGACAGTGAAAGAAGGCGCCGGAATGGTTGGACAACCAGATCAAGGGCTCCAAAAAACAAGTATAAAAATGCGCCGAAGTTTCTTCGGCGCAATCGGGTTTTCTGTACAGCGTATAATGCTGTGAGAAACTCTCAGCTATGACAGGGCAGCGCTCAGTTGCTCCCCAGATGCGGTCAAGTGAAGGTGCGTCGGTGACTCCTCCGGAAAGCGCTGCCAGACACACGATCATGGCTAACCTTAACCTTAAATTAAATAAAAACTACCGAGACTAGAGGGCTGCAATTTGGTATGTTTGATGATTGGAGGGTGGATGGTCAACATATTAATTTGCAGCCCTCTAGCCTCAGTAGTTTTTAAGATCTGAGGGCGGACAGAAAAAGTGCAGACGGACAGACAAAGCCATCTCAATAGTTTTCTTTTAGAGAAAACTAATAAAGATGAAATACAAGGAACTCAAGGTGGAACTGGGAGAAGACACCACAGTTGCACCAAGAAGTAATAGTATAAGAAGGTGGACAGCAAGACTGGAGAAAGAAAGTTGGAATGGAGGTCAAGTGAAAGACTAAAAAGTGATGCAGCTAGGGGCCGAAAGGCCGCGACAAACACCCTTTAGTAATCCCTACAGTGCAACGTTTGAGGTGCACTGACGGCACTAACCCCTTGACGCTGTGATACTCTTTAGTCAGCTTCCCGTGATTGTAACTGAAGACATTCATCCAAGTATATATTAACTGACGAACTTCTTCCACGGGTTTCCATTGGTAAGATCACAGTAAGAATTCAAGAATTTTATCCATGTTATAATCAAGGCCTCCACAAAAACGCTGACGAATTTTGCCAAATTCTCTGTGTCTAACTTTTCTTTCAGGGGGAAAAACTTTCTCCCTCCGACGGAAGAACAACTTCCCTCCAGAAGGGGAATTTCCCTCCCCCTTTCGGAGGACCAAATTCTCACTCTTTAGGAATCTCCATTTCTGAGGAGCATTTATCTCTCCGGAAGATCGATACAATTATATATTAATAATCATTCAAAAAGTCCCTTTTCATTCATACTCCATTATCACCCGAATCATGCACGCAACTGAACAACATTAACGTAAACTTTTTTTTTATAATAGCTCTAAACTCTAAACCTTTGAGACTCCAAGAGCCTAAAAGCTCTAATTCTCTAACGACTCTCCTGACCCAGCTGACTGCTATCTAGAATTTTAACAAGGAAAACGACCGCTTGCTGCCTTCCTTCTTTAGACAATGCCAGCATAGGAAGCTCTTGAACATTAATGCTCTAGAACTCTAAAAGCTCTAATTCTCTAAGGGTTTTAATACATCTCATGATTTCACATGCTCAGAATTCCACTGAGGAAAACGAACGCTTAAAATATAATAATATTTAAGGAATGAAAAAGTCATTGCACATATTATCTCTCTCTCTACTATATATATATATGTATATGTGAGTGTGCATGTGTATATATATATATATATATATATATATATATATATATATATATATATATATATATATATATATATATATTTATATATATATATATATAATATAATTAATTATAAAGCTACAAATGTCGTTTAATATCAATTCACGGTATGGGAATATTCCTGAGGGGAATTATCAACGAAGGGGAATTTTTAAGCGATAAATGGATCGGTACCGAAGAGTCTCGAACACTCGACACAGTACCTTCCAACGACTCCAGCCGACGGTAACCACTGAGCCATCAAGAGAATTGGTTATCAAGAGACGTTTGTAGCTTAAGGATTGTATACCGTATAAAACCACTTGTGTGATAAAAAGTTCATACATATATAAAATATATACATATATATACATATATATATATATATATATATATATATATATATATATATATATATATATATATATATATATATATAAATCCTGGGCCTCTGTAGGCTCACAGGCCAGGCGCTGATCTCCTGTTTCTTAGGCCGACAGCTAGTTGTGACAGGTCCCAATGCCTTTGACACATGGCCAGTGTGTACAGTATATATATATATATATATATATATATATATATATATATATATATATATATATATATATATATATATATATAGAGACAAAATCAGAACTGAATGAGCCTGAAAATAAGTCATGACATCTTCTTTGAACACCGCGTCTTACCTGAACATATTTTTTCTTACGAGCCGCAGCATAGCATTAAAAAAAAAAAACTTCAAGGAAATAATTGGTGAACTATTTGATTCTCCCGAAAGTTTATCCAATTTCACACCGGGTCTCCCTTTGACGAACTGTCGGAAACACGAACAAACTTCAGCCTGACATGTCTCTCGCATTCTACAGGAAACTTTTCCGCGCAATACTACCTTTCTATTTTGATTAAAATTGTAGATACCCGGAACGGAGGGGAAAAAATGGAAAACACGCCCATCAATTCTATCAATATTTAAATTGTTTTATTCTGGAGTTAACATGCATGATATTTGAGAATTTCACGGTTTTTTTCTAACCTAAATTCTGGATTTCAATTTCGACTGTAACTGTAAACCGCTGGAATGGAAAAACAGGAAACAAATCCATCACTTTTAATTAAAAATACAGCAGCATTTTTATCCTTAGTTTATGTTGAAGAATTTCGTAATTTTTTTTTTTTTTTTTGGTAAATGCTGTATTTCGATTTTGACCTAGTAACTAAAATTATGGGAAATTTAAAAAATAATGTCTGTTTCATTTGATTAGTTGTTAATTTCTCTCCAATTTCATCATGCTTAAGGAAAATAAAAAATATTGTTAAAATTACAATTTTTTTTTTAAACAGAAATCATCTTTGGTGAAATGTTAAATTATGAGTTATTACAGAATGTCAGACTCATACCACCTTAATTATAATTCCTGAATTCAAAGGCCATGTGGTGTCTGTGTCTGTGCGTGCGCATGCGCGTATGTTTGTAGCCTCTTCCTCGTAGTAATGAACTTAGTATCTGTCACGCGTCCACTGAATGATTATATTTACATGAAGTGTGAGATGGTATTACCACAATCCCTGGTCCTTTTTTTGTCTTTAACCATAAATATAACATCCTCCAGCACAGATTATGAAAGTTTATTTTTCCCAAGCAGTAGGTTGTGCAAGGCAAAATCCAATACACTGCTTGGTTGTGCAAGGCGAAATCCAATACACAAGTAATTAATACAATAAAAATAGCAGTCATCACAGTAACTGATATCAGATCATTATTACGTCACATCTGTTTATGGTAATATTGCTCTTCTGTAATACTACATGCTTAGATATCCATTAGATCGTATTGCTCCAAAAACCCAACAAACTGGAACATCTATCATAATGCTACATCATTTGAGTTTTATGTTGCCAACGAAACATGTCAGAGGATTTTCGTAGCTCGTCAAAGAGCAGAATAAACTCATCTCTCTCGTAGACAGTAGGAGAGACGTGAATAACTTGTTTACATTACATAAAAAAAAGTTATAATTAAAATTATTCACCTTAAGAGACTGATGAATGGGTCACACCGTAGCCCTGGAGTGCCAGTAGAATAAGTGGATGAATAATTTCAGTTACAACTTATTTATGTAATAATACGTACATCTGTCTGTGACACTGCTAAGGTCGCACCTGACATTAACCACGCGATGGTTTGATGTCGACGGGAAACAAGTAAAAAATGCGCCGAAGTTTCTTCGGCTCACTCGAGTTTTCTGTAAAGCGTATAATGGTGTATGAAACTCTCAGCCACGGCCCATGAAACTATCAGCCGCGGCCCGTGAAACTTTCAGCCACGGCCCGGTGGTGGCCTGTGTTCCTAGGCTGACCAAATCGAAATAAATAAAAGCACCTTTGAGGACCTAGACGAGCCTCTCGATGTGCTGCAGTATGAAACTCTCAGCTACGACCTGGTAGCGCTCAGTTGCTTCCCAGATACGGTCAAGTGAAGGTGTTTCGGCGACGCTTCCTGAAAGCGGTGCCAGACGCACGATCATGGTTAACCTTAAATACAATAAAAACTACTGAGGCTAGAGGGCTGCAATTTGGTATGTTTGATGATTAGAGGGTGGATGATCAACCTACCAATTTGCAGCCCTCTAGCCTCAGTAGTTTTTAAGATCCGAGGGCGGACAGAAAAAGTACGGACGGACAGACAAAGCATCTCAATAGTTTTCTCTTACAGAAAACTAATAAAAACCGCCCGGCGATTTTCCCGCGAGGTCAACGAACAGACTCTGTTCAGTTCTGCAATCGACAGCAGACGACGAGTCATGTGAAGCTGAATGTGAAAGGTTTGTATTTCCTACTCACGCCGCTTTCATTCCACCGAATAAATAAAAGGTTGTTGAAAGCCGGGCTCACTGCGACTGTATTCTTTTATAAGATTTTATTTGGTTTATTATAAGGTATACGAGACTCAAATCCGCAACCATACCATAGAGCGCCAATACTGACAAATAGACCTAAGCTACTTCAATACTCTTACTCAAAAAAAAAATAATAATAAGTTCTCGAACCCAACGCCAACATAGGCCTACACTAAATTTTACTCTTCTCTCTCTCTCTCTCTCTCTCTCTCTCTCTCTCTCTCTCTCTCCGTGATACTTCGACCGATATTCGAATCGATACGACAGATTGTTAAATGTTTCCCTTCGCTAGATATGACGTTATTTATTACATCCAAATGAATAATATCTACTGAACAATTTGTGGAATATCACCAAAGTATGAATTCTCGCTATGTTCGTAATGACTGCGGAACCAGTATTGCTTCATATATAATAGTTTCAATAAAGTATCAAATTCCCATTTCCATTATGCCGAGTAATGCATATTACACGGGGGCTTCCGTTTTCCGGCTGCTCCAGTTACTGATGCTACATTAATATTATAATGACTATTACTGGTATTACTACTGCTACTACTACTATCAGTAATGATGATAGCAATCATAGGTCGTTAAACCTGCATGGTACCATTACTACTACTACTACTACTACTACTACTACTACTACTACTACTACTACTAATACTACTACTTTAACTGGGTTAGTAATGTGATATTTTTTTTATTCTTGCCAAAGACCATAATAGCAACTAATCATTATGTATGCAACTAACTCATTATATATGCATATCAGATTCTAATTGTAACGTTGCATTTTAAGGCAATTTGGGCTTGCTTCAAGTGAGTAAAACCTTGATATGCTGTGGGGATATCACAGAATCTTGTGTGTGTGTGTGTGTGTGTGTGTGTGTGTGTGTGTGTGTGAGAGAGAGAGAGAGAGAGAGAGAGAGAGAGAGAGAGAGAGAGAGAGAGAGGCTGAGTCACAGGCAGATTTTCATTACAAAGAGACAGAAGTAAACTTCATTGGTACTTATAAGGGAAAGAGGGGGAAGAGAGAAAATTCGTACTAATGAGCGTGAGGTTAAAGATGTCCGTTAAACCATGTCTTATAGTAGCTATGACGAAAACTACATACTTTTAGTTTAATTTTTTATCTCGTTTAGAAAGAGAGAGAGAGAGAGAGAGAGAGAGAGAGAGAGAGAGAGAGAGAGAGAGAGAGAGAGAGACCTAGCACTGATGAACGTGAAGCAGTGAGTTCGTTACGCCACTGGTCAGTGAAACGGTTAGTTAAACTATGTTGGGTTTGGTTAGTATCTTTATAGGATAGCCTAATATATATGAATCCCAGAGTTACATGTTCTTACCACCACTATCCATAGCCTTTTTTTTTCTTTAGTTTACGGTAAATATCAGCAGCCAATATCACTAAGTTTCAACTTACCTCCTAGCGACGGATCAAGTCAAGATTAACGAACCCACACACAGCAGGATTCGCTATTCTTTACAAGAAGATTTTTGGGTTCGTTATTCATTACACAGGAATAATCGGGTTGGCTGTTCTAGACAAGAACACTTCGGTACTAGACATTTGATCCCCCAGGGGCTAGTACTAAACACGGCGCAACAGTGTAGATGAATGATGAATCTTGGATTTGGAGTTCGGACCGGAAAGGGTTGGCCATTCTTGACATGGGGATCATCTGGTTCGCTGTGCTTGACAAACGTGCACTTTTTTATTTATTTTCAAATACACTACAATAATCGATGAATATCCAAAAATGGTATCTTAGCACATCACTATATTGTACATATGATATTGCTGCCAAAGGAGGCAAGAAAATCAGCGACTGCACACGCCGTGAACGAATATAAGTAAATATTTCAACTATGCACTTTTATTATCACATCGTCAGAGCGATCACTGAGGATTATGGGAAACTGGTGTCCGATTCTATGGATCACACAAATGCGCTTTACGGACTGTTGATAATTGGACACTTTCAGCAGATATCTACTTAAGTAACATAGAAATATACTTTTAAAATATAACTAACAAAAATAAAATATGGAATACAAGGGTAACAATGAAAATTGATATTAAAGACACGCCATCAAGTTACTTTCGGACGACGGGACGAATCGCCATGTCCACCTTGTAGAGTATCTGGCTGGCCAACAAGGCCGGTAGAAGGTTAAAGTGTACTTTTTACCGTCCATTTTTTTCAGTTGGAAGAGCATTGATCTGCCTCATCTACAGCCATCTCCCAATTTCTCGGTGAGTAACTGGTATTGTGAGTTGATGTACTTATGTGAACGAACAGTGGGACACTGTTCTTCATGGCATTTATGGCAGTATTGCAATTCAAGGCTTTCTGAACATAGGCCCAGGCCACACCGCAAGGTTCTATTGGCGGGTAATTGCAACACCCGTCAACACTGAAAAAGTATCAAATGATGTTTATTTGAATAAACTTTGTCAAAAAATATAAGACTATTTACGTATTACTGATGACAAGAAATAAATGCGACTCGTTGTAGAAGACTTGTCACAAACAGTTAAGTAGGCCTAGTGACCCAAGTCTTCGTTATAAAGTTATAAAGTTCATAATGTTAGGAAAGATAAGAGAGTATTTCACAATATCTGATTATTCTGATAACGTACTAGGCGATGCCGTACACATGACTAAAAAATATTGTATAGATTAAGAAACTAACGAAAATTTATATGTAGCCTAGCGTTTCGATATCCCCCAAACTTGAGCCTTAGATGTTGGTGGTCTGTGTGTGTGTGATTATTCTGATTACATACGAGGCACTGCCATATATATGACTGTAAAGAATATTGTATGAATTAAAAAACTGACGAATATGTATACTGTATATGTAGTGTAGATTGTACCGATGTCCCGCCCAGACTTGAGCCTGAGACATCTTTAGTCAATCTCTCTCTCTCTCTCTCTCTCTCTCTCTCTCTCTCTCTCTCTCTCTCTCTCTCTCTCTCTCTCTCTCTATGTTTCTTATAGCAAGACATGAGACAAATCACATAAAAAACAGTAAACATTAAAGATTTTTGCCTAGGCAAAGTTACGAACTGACTTAAGAACTAAATCATATCGAATAGTGAGGAGAAGATTAAGCTCATATTCGTACTGAATTTTTCGACCACTGGTCCCTTCCAATGCTAGGAGTTCCTTTCTGCCTTTCTTGTAGCATATAGCACTCCAACATTGATAAGGAACAACGTGCGTTAACGTTCATTACCTTGGCCTCGTACGGCTGTGGCATAGGCCTAGGTCAGCTGTAAAGTCGTTGCAGACAACTTCATTTGATGAGGGAAGAGAGCGTGGCACTTTAAAGTTCGTACTTTGTGACATTGCTAGAAACGAAATTGCACCCAATTCTACAAAGCACAAGAAAGCAGATAACAAAACATTGGGAACGGGATAGCAATCAAGCATCTTGCTTGGGAAAGCATCCAAATTCCTTATTTTTTCAACTCTTGGGGTACAAAGTCCAGTAAAAGTGAAAAAGTTTCTCAAAGATATGTAATCATCAGAAAAACAAAAGAATTTACTATATTTTTGAAGGCAGAAGGAAATGGAGTAAAGGTAGTCAAGTTATGGCATGTTTAACCTTTATAGCTGGCAAGAGGTTAGGTTAGGCTAGGCCGCTGAGTTTTGGAAGCCGAGGTAATAACTCTCCGTTTTGCCATTGTTTGGATTATCCAACTAATTTCTGGATTAGGGTAATAAATAGTGGTTATGACGGGACAGAAGGTTTATATTTGACGATATTCTAGGTACTGTAGAGGCGCTGAACCATGTAGGCTAGGCTAGGCTATCTTTGGAATGTCAGTTTTGGAAATGCAATGGTTTTTTTGGATCAGGTAATACTGTATATGCTGTTTAACATGGAGCAGAGTTATATTGTACAGAAAAGTTGTAAATTTTGAATGCTGAAAATATATTTTTTATGTGTTTCCCACTTCATCCAAAAAAATTTAATATTTAGTGGTTAACAGAGGGCAGAAATTTTATATTTTTTAATGTTGAGTACTATTAATGAGCCTAGGCCATTGATGCTTAGAAGTTTGAAGTAATATTTTTCTGTTTTCTGACTTCATCTAACAAATTTTAAGGTTAGTATTAATGGTTAAAGTATGGTAAAGGTTTAAAGTGATTAACTTTGTACAGATAATGTACAGAAAAGTTGATCTCTGTATGCTAAACTAGCCTGTCACACACACAGTCACACACACACAAACATATGTATATATATATATATATAATATATATATATATATATATATATATATATATATATATATATATATATATATATATATATATATATATATATATATATATTATGTGTGTATGTGTGTGTGTGTGTGTTAATATTAATGGTTAAAGTATGGTAAAGAGTTTAAATAGATTAACTTTGTACACACATAATGTACAGAAAGTTTATTTTAATATACTAAGCTAGCCTGATACACACCCACACACACACATATATATATATATATATATATATATATGTATATGTATATGTATATATATATGTATATGTATATGTATATGTATATGTATATATATATATATATATATATATATATATATATATATATATATATATATATATATATATATATATATATATATATATATATATATTATATATATGAAAAATTATTGTCTCTAAGAAACTCGAAAAAACTTATATGCATGACCGAAAAAAATTATTGTGTAAATTAAGAAACTGACGAAAAAACTTATATGTAGTGTAGACTGTTTTGATATCCCTCCCAAACTTGAGCTTGAGACGTCGGTATTCTCTCTCTTTTCGCATAGCAAGACAAGAGAGAAACAAATCACATAAAAATTATAATGAGCATTAGATCACACAATATGTGGTTAGGCTACCAAAATTCAGATGACTGCAGATTTTTCCTTAGGCGAACGAACTGTCTAGGAACTAAACCGTGTCGGTCAGTAAGGGAAGTAGATTCACACTCGCCCCTATTCGTATAATTTGTTTTTTCGTCCTCTGGTCCCTTCCATTGCAAGGAATTCATTTCGCCTTCAGTATTCTTATAGTACACAGCACGCCATACAACGTGCGGTAACGTTCAGTCACTCTGGCTTCTTAAGGCCGTGGCATTGGTCTGCTGGAACTTCATAGTTGCAGACAAATTTCATTTGAAGTGGGAAGAGAACTTGAAAGAAATACGTACTTTGCGATATTACTAAAAACGAACTAGCACCCATTTCCACAGAGATACCCCATTTACTTTAATAAATGCCGAAACACAAGATAGCAGATAACAGATTGGGATCGGGATAGCAATCAAACACCGTGCATGAAAGCATCTAATTCCATATTTTTCTCTCGATGGTACATATGCCCAGTAAAAAGTGAAAAACAGTTAAGGAAGATGCCGTACCATCAGAAATACAAGCAGTTGACATTTTATTCTTGAAAGCAATTACACAGGAAATGAATCGAGATGGTCAAGCAATGGCATGTTTACCCGTTATAGCGGGAATGAGGTTAGGGTAGTTTAGTCCACTGAGTTGTGGAAGTTGAAGTAATATATTTTTATTTTGTCATTGTTTGGATCTCCTAACAGATTTTGGACAAATTTTAGGATCAGTGTAAAAAATGCTTGTTATGTTACGACAGGAGGTGTATATTTGATATTTTAGATGGTTAAAGGAGATGAGTGCTGTAGGCTAGGCTAGCCTAGAATAATGAGTCTTCTGATGTCATGAAATGAATTGGATCAGGTTAATATGTGCTGTTTAACGTGGACCAGAAGATATATATTTTGTTAATGTTTGAGATTTTGTGCAGAAGAGTTACAAGTTTTGAAAGATGATATATTTTTCTTGTGCTTCTAGCACTATCCCGAAAAAATCGTAGTATTAGGTTAATACTCTGATTAAAGGAGGGCAGAAGGTTTATATGTATTTGTTAATGTCGAGCACTGTAAACTAGTCAAGCCTAGGCTATACGGGTTTGAAAGTTGAGGTGACATCTTTCTGCTTTCACCCAACAAATTTTAATATAAGGTTAATAATTAATGTGGAAATAGGGCAGAAGGTTTATATTGGTTAGCATTTTATAGATACTTTATAGAAAAGCTGAGCCTTGTATAGCTTAGCTGGCCTGAAATAAAATGTTTGCTTAGTTTAAGATATATTTTTGGCACTATTTTCCTAAGCCTCTTTGACGTCGTTTGGGTCACCCAATAAATTTTGGGGTTAAACTAATATGTTCTGGTTACATTAAGGCAAAAAAGCTGATACCGTAGTTGGTTAGGTTTCAGATACTAAATACTGTATAGAGGGGTCTGGGGGCTAACTAAAGAAAATGACTCACCATAACATCACTTTCACTAAAATGGGAAAATGCTTTGCTTACCTATCTGGCTAAGCTATTGAAAGCATATTGAATAATTATATATATATATATATATATATATATATATATATATATATATATATATATATATATATATGTGTGTGTGTGTGTGTGTGTGTGTGTGTGTGTGTGTGTGTGTGTGTGTATAAAGAATAACGTTGTTTTCAATATTAAGACTGGGAGTTTTTCTAGAAAATTATTTGTAATATACATATACATTATAATTTGTAGTCAAGATTGTAAATAAATGTGTATGTGCATTATCATGGACTATAAAAGGAAAATATTTCAGTATTACAGTACAGTAGTTACTTAAGTTGATTTCTGTATTATATTGATTGCTGTAATATATGCGGAAATAGGTTCTGGCAGTAGTAAGCAAAGTGCAAATTAGATATACACCTCTTATAACACAAATTGGGTATTTTAGTTGTAATACATGAAAGGGGGTATGTTCCTGACGTCTGTGGCTAGGGTAAGTTAGTTTAGGAGAGTAGTTTGATATAATGAACTGATAGGTTCTAAACTTGATTTTTACCACATTTATCTGTCAGGAATACATCATTATTGTGTAAGTGTAAAATAAGTCATATCACATTATACGCAATATAGATGAGGATACTGAGTCTTTGGTCTCTCCATGGTTAACTTGGGAATAAAACATGCCAAAAAATTTGCCGGAATGTGTTGGTTGCTTTGAATCTGAAGGTTGGTGAGTCATTACGTGGACTCATGGCGAGTCGTAAGTAAACACTAATGTTAGAGATGAAGGTGCTAAATTGAGACATTAAACGTGCTTTTCACGTTGTCTTAGAACTTCATACTACAACTTCACACCTACTTACTAAATCAACACAGCCTCTGCTAAAAAAAATTTATAAAAATTTGAGAGTGAAGGTAAGATCAATGTAGGCTGGGCACTTTTCGATATCGTACACGGGGTGCGTGCTCTCTCTCTCTCTCTCTCTCTCTCTCCCCCCTGTGCTTATCTACTTTGTTAGAAAAATCCCACCTCATAGTTGATTAAACAGTTTGGGCAAGTTGGGCAACACTAGATTGCGATTAAAGCGTAAACACATTGTGTTTAGGGATACTTAACCTTAAGAAATATGTGTCCATCGTCTAAATCCAATTTATTATATGAATTTTTATTTTACTTGCATTTTTGTATGGAATATTATTTTATACGCACAAAAAAACTCCTACTAACCACGTCTGCCCGTGGGAGTTCATACGATGATATGCTGGAGTTTTCAGAAATATAATGCTCAGCTCTCTCTCTCTCTCTCTCGCTTGCAAAAATATGAGGTAAAATGCTACTTATATTATTTTTATTGCTCTTTTACTACCGCATTGCGTGTGAGAATGTAAACATTAAGCATGCCGAGGTGGAAACCTTGATACTGGCTACCCTACCAAGGTTGTAGGCGCAAGAGTTTACTGTATAGTGCCCATAAGATATTTTTTTTCATTTTTGGATACATATAAAGAAAAAACCCGATACTGTTTTGTCCTCTATTTTTTGTTGCATCATCATATTACGATTGTCTGTTTTATAATATAACAGCCTGCACGATATTACGATACTCTGCTGTATTGACGGTGTAAGACCATAGCTTCGACTGACCTTGTAGCTTGGACCAGTTGGCTTCATTATTATTAGGTATAGAAGAGTATCTACGGTAGCAAATTTATACAGTGTCTGCATGCGTCTTATAACTTTTTATCCGCGGGTAGCTGGCACCTATTATACCAGCGTCTTATAACCTTTTTATCGACGGGTAACCGAAACCTAATACACCAGCTAGGATATTAGGTTTCCTTAAGTCACATCAAGATGTTCTGTTGAAATGCACATCAAGATGTTCTGTTGACATGATTTTTTTTTTTTCACCGGTGTTTTAACTCTCGGTCATCTGCTGAGGGTTACGAAAGTGAATAAATCACGATACAAGGTACACAGGTCTGTATGGCAGACGGGGGATGTTGGGGGTTTGGTTTGTTGTTGGTTGGTATATCTTCCCCGGGGCTGGATGACATGACAGCCGCTTCAGGTGTTATTTCCAACTCACTCTCTCTCTCTCTCTCTCTCTCTCTCTCTCTCTCTCTCTCTCTCTCTCTCTCTCTGTCGATGTTTGGATTCAGGTTAGGTGCTGGCTGATTTCTTACATTTCTGTACAACATTAGAAAGAAATTAGGTGTCTTTTACCGTATTGATGCTTGGCTCTTTTTCCAGTATGCTTAGTCTAAGGAACCTTGTATGTCCATAAAAATGGTCTATAGTTTTTATATATATTCCTTATATTATTATTAACATCCCATTGTAATTACCGGCCCGACCCTCCTTGCCAATAGAGGTTATACTGTAGTGAGGAAGTTGCAGAGCATGCAACTCTTTTGCTTTTCGTTGTGTATTGCCCTGTGATGTAGGAATGCTTTTCCAGCTTAGGCCTACGTGATAATACTAGTCCTTTTGAAATACCGTAATTTAATGTTTACCCAGGTAATGTATAGTGTGTGATCAGCCTAATATATATGTATATAGTGTATAATATATATATATATATATATATATATATATATACACTATATATAAAACTATATAATATATATATATATATATATATATATATATATATATATATATATATATATCGACTCAGAATTTGTTGGTTCTTTACTGCGGAGCAGGAAATAAAAGATATTGTGCATTAACTGTTTAAGATATATATGATAAATATGTTTTATTACTATTTTATCGTAATCCAGTTAGGACAGACCAGTGTAGAAATGAAATCCGTTATTCAGCCCAGTGTCCACGATTTTACTGATCTACCTCCTTGTTGCTTAATTTGACTGGTCGAGATACAATTGTGTGTTTTTTTTTTTTTGGGGGGGTGTGTTTATTTGAAGCTGGCAAGATATATCAATCTATATCACTGAAGCTAATCGTTAATGGCGGGGGATCTTGATGCTCAAGTCTTATGTACATCTTTTTCGCCCTTGTCACAATATAGTACATCTCTTGATCCTCTCTTAAATATGTCTTTAGTGAAGAGAGTAAACAACAGAACTGTCACTGCTCCTTGCCCGATGAATATCCAGTGCAGTGAAAGTTCCACAACATTACCTGCCCCTTACTTCAGTACAGAAGGATCATCTGCAGCTCGCTGAACCCCGACAAAGGCTGCTCAATTTGCCCTTATCTTGCCCGCATTTCTGCGCGTACTGGATATTAAAGTCAGCTTTTTCCAGTACCTCGATTATACAAACCTTTTCCTTTTTTCTGCCCCTAAATTTTCTGCGTGTATGTACATACATATTTCAGAAATGTTAGGGTGGATTTATACATATTTCAGAAATGTTAGGGTGGATTTAGCACTTAACGTATGAATGTGGCGTTGATTAGTGTGATATTTTTTCCCATGTGAAGGGAAGCCGCTTGATGAAAGTATATATATATAATATATACTAGCATGTTACCGTATCTTAATTTTCATACACATTTAAGGGTAGATTAAGAGAGTAGATAGTATATAGTGAATTAGGGGTAAAAGATGTTGAAAAGACGTAAGTGTTAATCTAACTCTTATGCTTTTGAACTATAACCTTTCGTGTGTTTTCAGCAGTATGAGCTTCAGCCAGTCACGATTAGTTTCAGTGATATCAGTTACTGAAATTTCTTTCAGCTGAAAATGAAAATACCATTTTAGATTGTATGGGGTCTGGCCAAGACAAATGCGATAATTGGGCTGAATAATGAATTTCATCTAAAAACTGGTTTTTCTTGTCTAGATCATGATGAAATGTGAGTTTTTACTTTTTTCATAAGAATTCTATATGACTTAGATATGAAGTCAAGAGGTAAAGCGTTATTTATCTAATACTTTAAATAATTTAAAGCCTATCAACTATTTTTTGCTCTTCAGTTCACAGTAAATTCCAGATCACTTAGTACTGTTATGTTTAATATTAAATCTCAGTTGGCATAAGAGCTACTTTCACACCCTATCTAATCTTATGACATAAACAAAACACTCTGAGTTTCATGAAAAAAAAAAAATTAAAAGTAAAAGTGAACAGAATACTTGCTGGCAGTATCCCAAAAAAAAAACATCAGAAAGGAAAAAAAAAAATCCCTATTAACTATTTTCCCATTTTCCCATTAGGCTACATTTTAAGATGAAAAACTACTCTAACTTCCAGAAGGGATATTTTTTTTTCTATTTTCGTGGAGATCATTAAACCAATCAGTACTTTTCCATCCTCATGAAAATAGGCTGCCGGATGGAGAGGCTCATAAAAATGTAGGCCTTATTTGCATCTAAGGGAGAGGATACCCGAATGACAATTTTGAAATTTGATTAGGACTTTTGAAGTTGGTGTATCCCTAACCTTCCTTTCTACGCCCCCTCCTTTCTTCATTCATTCAATTTGCCCCTGGCTGTATGTCTGTCATCCATTCATTCATTCATTGCATAAGATTCGAGAGAGGGTATACTTTTAAAAATTACTTGATGAAAGAAAGTTGCACTATTATCTCCTTTTTTGTAATGGTTTAGAGCAAATGTTTTCTCACATCCTTAAACTTCCCATTTTATGTACCTCGTGGGCATATCGTAAAAGCCCATTTTCATTTCGTATGAATCGTCAATGATTTGCAATTCCCTTCATAATTTCAGGACCTCCCTGTTTTGCCAAGGGCGCTATGGGAAAACACACTTCGCGACGCGGAATTTCTGAATATATTTAATTAGCAACAGGTGTATTTTTAATTATAATTATGTAAATATTCTCTTGGTTTCTGGTACTCAGAAGAGTTATCAAGATGCCATGCATGAAATTTCCTGGTTAGTTGGAAGAGGGGCAATGAAATTTTGATAAGTATTCAGCAATTTATTTGTATTCAGTTAGTTTTCTCTGTGACAAGAATGTAAAATAAAAAAAAAAAGAAGGATCAGATGAATGGAGGGAAAATAAGTAGAAGTAAGAGTTGTTATTTACCAACCGACTGACATTATTAATATGCATGGGTTTTATCTGCGTTGCAACAGCGCAGAAAGTTCGCGTGGGAAAATATATACCAGAACTAAGATTTTTATGCAGGTATATGAATCCTTTAGCTCCCCCAAAACTCGCCCTGTGTAAATCTATGTAAAATATATACTTTTAAATAGAATTCACAGAAAAAAATGGGAAAATGTCAAGGCAATGAAAATGAATTACATCATATTGGCATCGTGTGAAATGTATAACTATAAACCAGAGTAATACATAGTAAAAGAAGAAAAGTATCTATGAAATGTAAAAGATATCACGGGAAAACGGCCTCGAATAGCATAACAAAACAAATAAAGAGAGAGGGGAAAAAAAATTCCACCGAAACCGAATCAAACCTCATGCATATTCTGCGCTGTTTGTAGGAGCAGAGATTTTTTCGATGTCGACAGCAATTAAAGAGTTCGTGCCGAATTGAAAGAGAGGGGTGTAATATTTTGTGTTTCTCCCCCTTGTGCCCCAATTATAGCATTAATGAAAACAAAAAAACAGGATTTTTGTCCGTGTGTGAAGGGTAGAGTTACGTTATAATACTACCTTCTACATTTTTCCCCCCCGGTTGCTTACCTATTGTTAGTTTCTGCTGCAAGACTGTGGATAGGTTTTCTGATTATTATTGTTATTATTATTATTATTATTATTATTATTATTATTATTATTATTATTATTATTATTATTATTGAATCCACAGACCACATTTACGTAAGGCATGTATTATTTATATTAAACCACGAAGACCACCTAACATCTCGATTTCCTCACTGTACTTGTATAGATTTATTCAGAATCAGGGTATCCCAAATTGTTAGCCAAACAAAACTTCATATTTTGGAACCGAGCTGCATAAACTTGAAGGGCAATTAAACCCAGTACGTAAAAGCAGTTATTACCGTCGACATACACGATAATTATTCAATCATTTTTACGTCTGATCAACGTTAATTGGCAGCCTCGTTGTAATTCTCTCAGCAACTTTATGTCATCAACGAAAAATCTCTTTCGCTCTTTAGAAAGTTCGTAGAGTTACGAGAGAGGCGCAATTCGTTTTCAGCAAAATAAGGACGAAATTTGTCTTCCCATTTTAGAGCAGTCCATTAGCTCAAGAATTGTGTCTGCAGTTTCAGTAGAATAAAATTGGAAGTCTTCAGAATGTGAAAAATAAAGGTTCCTCTGGAATTACATGAGAGTAGAATTAACGTTTGACATTAATGCAAATTAGTGTCAAAGACTAATTCAAACTATATTTAATATATAATTATATACACGTGTATATATAATATATGTGTGCGAGTGTATTTGTTTATATATATACATATATATTATATATACATATATACTTATATATACATATATGTATATACATTATATATATACACACATACATACACACGTGTGTTTTTTGTGTGAGCATGTGTAATGCTAGCTGCAAAAGGTATCGAAAATTAGTTTATATCATAAGGTACATAGAGCTTAAGAGCTTAATGGTAATCTGTTATGATTATCTCTTTCAAAATTACCACGCGTTATTTTTTGAAAGCGTAAATTTATATAATCGTACCCGATTAATAAATGATAGTGGTTTTAGTTTGTGATAATATTATTAACACGTTGCATGATCGAGATTTGTCTACTTACGGAATCATGGAATAATGGCATCTTTGTTCTTGGAACATAGAAACGGGTAGGCTACCATTCATAAGTCTGTTCGTGCGTTTGTCTGGGTTTCATATACTTTATATCTATGCAAATTTTAACTGTTCCATTGGTGTCTGTTTCTTGTGTATCTATGCAAATTTCAACTTTTGCATTGGTGTCTGTTTCTTGTTTTTGCACCTGTTATCACTGCTAAATTTCTGCTTGTTTTTTCATCTTTATCACTGTCTGCTAAATTGCTGCCGGCTTCTTATTGTAATACCTTCCTTCTCTTTCATTTATTTTTTTTTATTTTGCCAAAGTGAAAAGAAACTCTTCCTCTATAAAATTCATTTTTACCTAAGCTGATTGTAAAATGCTTCTCAACATTCTAACATCTTTAAAGCGTTAGTTTATCTAATTCAAAAAATAAACGCAATCATCAAGTTCTAATTTTCTTTTGCTTCGAAATCTAAGTGATTGACTTAGGCTAATGTATTATTAGAACTTTTCCGTTCTGATCTAATTTATTCACCGTGGACGAGGGGACTCATGAAATAATTCTATCCTAGTAAATTTGCAGAGCACTTTATCCATTCGTATCACTTTGGAAAATTAAGTCCAGGGATTGTCAGCTATTCTCGAGTCCGACCGAAAGGATAATTTCCTTCAGAAAGAATTGTAAAGAAAATTGAATGCTAGAGCTGCTTATAGGAGACACTTATAATTTTGTCATTCTTTTGTAACGAAGGAAAGGACGCTTTTCGAGAGCAGTAAGCAGGTTATATAAGATAAAAGCTGACTTCCACGAAGCTGAATGAGTGGAAAAATGACTAGTCACTCTTGCGTCACAACTTCTGGAAATCTGGTTTTAATTTTCCTCATAGCAACACGAACTGGTAGTTGCTGACACTTTTAACAGTGATCAGCCATCGTGAGTGATCCGTATTGTCGCTTTCTGTAGGGATTGTGAATGGGACTTAGAATTTCACACGTAAGTAAAGGCATTTTTATTAGGCTTTCAAATCCTCTCGGCCCAATTAACGGTCATAAGTCCTATTTATATAATACATCTGGGAATAAATAAGCGAGCCGTGGACTAATTCTCACTGTCAATGGATTCTGTGTTCTATATTATGTGAAGGACCTTCTGTATGAATCTATATAAGAGGATTCTTCCTATATATATATATATATATATATATATATATATATATATATATATATATATATATATATATATATATATATATATATATATATATATATATATGTATATATATATATATATATATATATATATATATATATATATATATATATATATATATATATATGTATATGTATGTCCAAAGAGAGAGAGAGAGAGAGAGAGACCTTCATTCTACCGTGCTCGAAGCTATTTTGTATTGTTTGCATTACCTGCGTATTTATTTCCAGTAAAGCTACACTACGCCTTTCAGCCAACTGAAATATTTAGTTCTTTGTACAGAGTGAATCAATGAGACATAAGTTTGCTATATAATGATTCCCAGGTCTTAACGAAAGTGTTGCATGCCTCATTAAAGATGAATAATGGGAGTTTATATTTAGGTTACTGCTTGTTTCCTTTGTTATCAAAAACTTTAAACATTAGTCAAATGCATACATTTGCCGGGGAGTTACGAAACTTGGAGTATTTAAAAGAGTCGGCATATGCTAAATAAATCAAACTATTTTTTTACTCAACTTGGCTCAGAGACCATAAATTTTCGCAGAAGTTCTAAAATGCAGTTTTCAAAAGCTTATTAAAGCGAAGGAGGAATTGAAAGAAATGAGAAACTGCAATGATGAAAAAATAAGTGGTAGTAGGTTTAACAGAAACTGACAGAAGCATCAAACGAAAGCAGATCAATCAGATATTGTCGGGCAGTCGCGAAGGAAAATAAAAGGGAAGTATATAATGTTAAAAAATAAATATCGCTCTGGGAACGATGCACCGAAGAGAATTATTGTTGTGAAATGTTGGAACGACCGGTTTTCTATATAAACACAATCACAGCACGAATCTTCCTATAAATAGGAAGAAGCGTAAGAAAATGGAAGAACTCTTTGTCGAACAATCACTCTCCTTCTCTTCAGACTCTTGGGTCCTTTATCCATTTACTCTTTTTTCAATGGTATTCGTTTGTACCTTTGATTTTAAACGAATGGAAAATCAATGCCGGGTGCAAACGCAGTGCAGAAGCAAATACCGAATATTTACCGTCATTTCTCTCAAAGATTATGGTCCGACAACGCTGTGAAAATTGTTGGCGATGAAAGGGTGAATGCTATTTTTAAGATTTGAGTGCATTTGCAGTAAGCAAGCGTAGACTAGGTATTGAGAATCGATGATTTTGCAATATTTATCAGTTTATTAAAAATTTTCATGATATGGACATATAGCCTAAACCCGCATCGCCCGCATGCGCGTCTGGGCTCGCGTAAAGATATCAAAATTATGGTTTTTCCATAGAGGGAGATGACGCAAAAATACTGAAAATGTATGATAAGAATGAAAGTTTTAAAGTATCAATAACATTCAAAGTTCGACCATATCCTCGCCTCCAGCATAGTACAGCATTGACATGCTCTCTGAAATTCCTCCTCTCATTTCCTTCCTGTGCTTTTACTTCCGCTAATCCCACCACACGTCTCAAATCTCCATAGTTCTCATCCGAGTAGGTCTGGGTCTTCCAACTCATCTGACACTTAGAGGAGCCCAGCTGACACTAATTTACACTATCCTCTGCGGAGTGGTGCGAAAGACGACCAAGCCATTATCTCCCTCCTCCATTATCTTTTACACGTAAGGAACTGTTGTAATTTCCCTAAAGATGTTATTTATCACTATACCCTGCCATCTGACTCACGATATTCTTAAAAGCTGGATTCTCAAGTCGACAGAATCTTTTATGTGTACTTTACTGATGCCTCATCTTAATTTCATGTTAAATTTCAGCCTCTTTGGTTTCCAAATCGTGTTCAGCATCTTCATTGTATAATTTACCTTCTTTAGTCTTTCACTGAATTCCAAGTAAAAAAAAAAAAACTTCAGAAGGTACCATTAATCCCAAACATTTGAAAGATTCAACCTCATTAATATTGTTTCTCCTTATTTAGGATGAACAAACTTCAATATTCTCATCACGACCGACGTAAGTGCAAAACAGTGTTAGGTGACTTTGGTCTGGGAAATTTGCTGTGGTTTACCAATTCCAAATTTTTAGGCTTTGTTTAATCATTGCATATTTAGTTAGATGTCATTTACTTTCAACTAAAACTTACATCATTCAGCAGCGATTCTATCATAGATTTGTGCTTTCCATCTCCCAAGTTTTTCATTACTGATTATAATTAAAAAAGAACCTTTGTGTGTATGTATATATATATATATATATATATATATATATATATATATATATAAATATATATAAATTTGTATGTGTGAAGTACCCATATGTGCATTTATTTAAACATCTGCTCATTGCACTTCTTGTTTTAGATAAGATGAACAATTTTATACTTCTTAAATTTCTTCATTCATCGTTCACGCATTCCATATATTCAGTCTTAAAACATTGCATAACATTATGGAAGTAAATTAAAATCAGAAATTTGGGAGACGTCGCAAACATAGAGGTGAAATGCAGCCCTGATACCGCCCGCCTAAGTCCAAACGGACCCATAAATGGCCAGTTTTTCCTAGTGAAATATGTCATCAAAGACCTGGCGTTGCTTTATGGCTCAAAACGTAAGGATAGCGAGAAATCAGAAGCACTCTTCGTTCGATAAAAGACACCAAGTGATTAGCACAAGAATAGTATAATAGTTTTTTGTAGATGTAAAGGTATATAGCTATCGAAAAAACGGTTGTTTCCTTGAAATCTATTTTTGTTTTGAAATAAAACTCGTGAGATAAGAAAAGTCCAGTTCACAGTCTGCCATATTCCTTATCAAAAATTTATTGTAAATTATTGCGGAGATTTCTGAATTATTATACGAAAGTAGTTATTATATTTGTAGCTTATTCACGGAGTGAGGTAGGCCCGAGAGTATTGTGAGAAATTTAAAAAGGACGCATACATTACATTCAAGAGGCCCATTGGTGTATATATATACATATATATATGATTATTATCACTTTGTACGTGATTCATTTATCACACATTACCACAGGTGAAAAATAAGAAACGGGTGTAGGTCCTGACCGGTTTCGACTTTTCAAGCCATTGACGAAGGATGATACAGAGTGTGAGAAGTCACAAATATATATACTACAAGAACAGTAGATGAAAACACCTTATTGAAAGCAATAAGGTTAAAAAGTCAGTGTTTTCATCTATGTTTTTAAGAGCATGGGTATGTAGCCCTGAATATATTGATGATGAAATAGATAAGATTAGAATGCAGGCTGAAATATCCTGATAGTGTATTAAACAGTGCATTTGAAGGGCAAAAAGACTATGTATCAAAACCAGAAAAGAACTCTTACAACACAAAAAATTTGCTTGTTCTGCCTTATAATAATAGTATGAAAGATATCCTCATCTTCTTAAGAATTTTGTAGTGTTAATGTCATTTAAGAATAATACAACAATGAAAAATGTACTTATCAAGAACTCCCCAGACAATATTAAAGGGTGTGTATATAAAATTGTAAGTCTTGTGACAACTTTTATATTGGCCAAACCGGGAAAGCACTGGAAAAAGAATTGAACAACATAAGAAATGTGTGAGATACACAAGGGAACAGTGGTATATTTGTACATGTTAGTGAGAAACAATCATGCTATCAACTGGGAAGGGGCAAAGGATTGTATATTCTAATAATGCACTGAAAGGAACATCATTAATCTAGCTTCATAAAAGAAAGTTACAACCATAATATGAATATCAGTCAAGGAATGTATAAACTGATCCTTTAATATCAAAAAGAAATTTGTAAATTGTTTAAACTTTAAGGTAGGCAGTAGAGATGTATGAAAATAGGGATTATCATTTGTAAACACAGTACGAGGGTAGTAATGTTAATGAGTTTCCAAACTCCGCCTCCATGACACCTGTCAGGGTGGATCTGAGGTGGGGGTGGTCTGTTTATCAGCAATGTCCCCTGAGAGTCTATTGTGATTTTTAGCCAAAATGAGGTTTAAAGGCCACTCCTACCTCGACACCGGCCTGGAGTGGGGATATGGAGCCTCTAACGGTTGTGTATGTTCGTCAGTACTGTTCTTGTAGTATATATATTTGTGACTTCTCACATATCAGTCCTTCGTCAATGGCTTTGAAATAAAGTCGAAACTGGTCAGGACCTACACCCCGTTTCTTATTTTTCACCTGTAATGTGTATATATATATATATATATATATATATATATATATATATATATATGATGCAGACATATGCATGAACACACAAATTAGCTTCCATACAGATACCATCATCATCATTATACTCTTCATCATAAATTGCTACAACTTTTCCAAGACAATATAATACCCGCTTGCTTTCTTGTTAACTTATTTCAGGACTGCTAATCCTTACGAGGATAATACCCCATGCTGGCTGATGACATTTTAGCGTGAGGAATTCGTTCAGCTTTGTCGCATGTAAGTAGACCTGTCCGGTTTTGTTGGTATTGTTTGTTGTGATTTATTTCCTTTTTGCTTTTATTGTTTATTTATTCATTCCCATGTTACTGATTATTCACCTTAGCATCACTTCTTCTGGTTCAGTTTCCTCTTTTTTTATTCATAGCAGTCTGTCCCGTTTCAGCCTGCTTAGCTAGTTAATGATATTTCTTGGTTATTAAGTTATTTTGAATATTAATAATAGAAAGTTATTAACAAAATCATTTCGCTTATTCACATGTATAATTTTTTTCACTTGACAAAAAAAGGGAGGGTATACAAAAGTATTGCATTTAATTAAACATTTCCAGATTAAGTTAACCCTTAAGTAGCAAAATAAAGTCATGAATTTCAGTTTGAGAATACATTGCAATAATCCAGAAATGAAACGTTTTTGGCAATTTTATGCATAGCACACTATATATATTATATATATATATATATATATATATATATATATATATATATATATATATATATATATATATATATATATATATATATATATATATAGTATATGTATTTGATATATATATACAGTACATATATATATAATATACTTATATATCATATATATGTGTGTGTATATGTATGAACACATATATATATATATATATATATATATAATATATATATATATATATATATATATATATATATATATATATATATATATATATATATATATATATATTCACTTTGTTCTTTGTTGGTCTCCTCTAGAGCCACTAAAATCTGCCTTATGGTGTTAATGTTTTTTTTTTTTATACAAACCCCATTTCCTTCCTTGCGTAGGCCTTAATTGCTGGTCACCCGTCCAAGAAACGACAAGAAACAATGTCGGTTGTCAAACTATGATATGATAGGAAATTAACAAATGTAAAATAACAGCAAAATCACACCCGCAGCTAATTTTGAATTAAATAACACCAATGGCGCTAGTCTATTAGAAACTTCTTTAGACTAATTTTTTTTTTTTTTTTTTTTTTTAGAGACGGCGGCGGTCGTTGCAAATTTTGTGCGAAGTTGAAGAGTCGGAAATAAGTGTTTATCTTTTGATATAATCGGGAAAATATTTTTTTGGGGGGCGGGGGTGGGAGTGGGGGGATTATATCCTCTTCGCCAAGTCAGACCGAAGGAGGACTTTTATAAACCCTTCTCTCTCAACTTCGGCGTTATTAGGTTCGTGCAAAAATGGCTCATTATGCTAATAAGGATAATAAGACTCTGTAAAGAAAATGCGAAGTTTACGTAGGTATCCATTTCTCTCTCTCTCTCTCTCTCTCTCTCTCTCTTTCATTGGTCGTAGCTGTCTTGGAAGGAAACGAAAATTAAGGAACTAATTAAGAGAATTTCTTTTAGGAAATGAAAATTAAAGAATATTCAAGAATGTTTTAGAGAATTCCTTTTAGGAAACGCAATTTAAAGGACTGTATAAGAGAATTTCTTTCAGAAAACGAATATTAAAGAACTGTTTTAGAGAATTTTTTTAAGAAACGAAAACAAAGCTATTTAAGAGAATTTCTTTTAGGGGTTTAGTGGGATGAAACCGCTTATGTAAAACCTTAAACAGCTTCAAAGACGCTTTATATACAGTATATATATATATATATATATATATATATATTATATATATATATATATATATATATATATATATATATATATATATGTGTGTGTGTGTGTGTGTGTGTGTGTATATATATATATATATATATATATATATATATATATATATGTGTGTGTTTATAATTGTATAGATACAAACTGTAAAAAATCTTTGATATGAAACTAATGATTGTGATATAAAGGATATGCATTATGAATGGTTCGTTAAATAAAAAGACTTTGGAATGAATCAGGACTGTAGTCGTGGAGTGATTGACTGATTTGATTTTTGTCAACCGATATCGAAATAACAGCGGTCATCGACGCCAGGTGTATGTTTCAGTAGTTTTAATTGCATACCTGTACCAGAAAAATATTCGAATTCCATTGTGGCTCCTCGGTTATAAGCTTCATATGCAAACCCTTTTATTGGAATATATCAGAGGGATGAGTGTTGAAAAAGGAATCATATGAAATTCACGACACAAACAAATGCAACAGCAAGAACAAAAGAAAGAATGCTAGAATAAAAGATAGCAGATAATTCCATTCACTGTAGTAAGTCTCGTGGTTTACGATTCAAAAGGAGAATTCGTATGAAATATGTAACAAAAAATGCAACAACCCGAAACACAAAACTCTTAAAAAAACAATGTCGAGGAGAATAGCACACCCTGTGTTTGTAATACCCTTTTATGCTGACAAGGAAAAGCAGTGGAATTTTCACGGATTTTTGTTTTGACAAGAACATTGATTTTTGCCGTCGACACTATAAGTGAAGAGCTCGTGTCAAAATGAATTTGAAAGGGAGGGGTGTATCGAAGTTTCCCCTCTCTCTCTCTCTCTCTCTCTCTCTCTCTCTCTCTCTCTCTCTCTCTCTCTCTCTCTCTCTCTCTCTCTCTCATGTCTATGATAGAAAACGGCATTTCAGGAACAATGCTGTAAGGTGAGGAAAATTCAGTACTTATAACCTGTGATATTAATCACATTAGTTCTTAGAGTACTTTACCCAGTTACCGGAATATTTGAAGTAACTTCCTTAATCATTAACAGTAAAATTTCTTCGAGTGTTACTTAAAGTAGATGTGACCTAGCATTACCAAACCTAATTAACTTTAATTAGCTTGAATAATTTGATTATATACCTACTTAGATCAATCTCGTAGTTCTGACGAATAAGTAAATTTTGGGAGTGGATGGATGCTGCATATTTTTCTTATTTTTATCATTTGCGAAACAATGGTTTTGTATATTTAACTGTTTCATCCTCTTTGATTGCCGTAGTGTATTTGTGCCTTGTTCTTGTGAAATCTTTGAATGATATTTTATGTTCTCATATTTTGAAATTCTCCAAAGTTTCGTCTTTTAAGTTAAGAACGTTTTATGTTTCTTGTGAAAGAAAGATGACTAAAGGGGAATTTTTGACACTGGTAATCTTGAGAATTTTTTATTGTATATTTAATTAAAGAAATTACTTCGTTTTTGACTGTCTTAATGTCTCATCTTGCGCACCTAAATGAGTAACACGATTTACGATTTTCGACAAGTTTATTGTTCGTGAATAATAATAATAATAATAATAATAATAATAATAATAATAATAATAATAATAATAATAATAATAATAATAATAATAATAATAATGTCACGAATTTCCTTGCCAAAGTACAGCTCCAGGATAAATGCAATATCTTGCAATTGCGTAACAGCAGACACAGACCATATGGTTAACAGTAACTTAGATCACACCGCGATTATTGTGGTCGAACATAAGATAAAGAAGAAATTTAGATTAATGGGATTCATGACGGATGGGTTGAAGAATTTTTCCCGTTTATGCATATTTATTCAAAGTAAGAAAACCTGGCCGTTTATATTGATCTGAAACCTTTGAGGATCAGTGTCCGGGATAAAGCTCATTTAAATGCATATATAAATTCCAGCATTTTTCTCTCTTTCCCTCTTTATTCTTTGCAAAATTGCATATGTAATTTTTACACACACAAACACACACACACACATACATATATATATATATATATATATATATATATAGAGAGAGAGAGAGAGAGAGAAAAGAGAGAGAGAGAGAGAGAGAGACTCTCTCCAAATGGCCTAATCATTGAAATATGTAGTTGGTATTTAGTCGGCTGTGATGTTTTCATGACCAGATTGAAAATCTTCATTCGTGAAGTCTTTCGTAGTCTCTCTCTCTCTTCTATATATATATATATATATATATATATATATATATATATATAACTGAATCAATGAAAATATGGAACGTGATGAATATATAAATAAAGGTAAAATCCACGAAGGAAACGAAACACTGGAGTGCAGCGAGGCCTTTCGACGCTAGGTCCTTTACTTAGCAGACTGAAGAAATATAAATGTATGTTTACAAAGAAAGCTCATATAAATGACAGATGGGGATTATAAAGAAACATATGTTCCTGGAATCCAACACAATCTTTGAACGATATTTATATATATATCTTATATATATATATATATATATATATATATATATATATCTATAAACTGTGAAAGAATGAAGACATATGTTTGTTGTTGAAATTCATCACGGAGTCGGTAAGTGGTTGTATTTTCGCCTGTCTTTTGCACCATAAATGTCACAAAAACCATGAGGCTCGAAAACGTTTATTATTTACTTAATGCCAGACTATAAAAAGCATGGAAGGAACAGTGAGAGTAACCACTTTGGAAACTGGCTCAAAATGAGCTAACGTTTCCAATGGATATTGAAATAAAAATTTTGTAAACTGACCTTTTCCTCAAAAATGAACAGAAATAAGCATTTTTCCTTCAACGATAAAAAGAAATGTATATTAAAAGAAATAAATATTTTTTCCACAGAACTAAAAAGTAATTAATATTTTTTCTAATTCTAACATTCACTGAACAAAATTCAGCTTTTTCTAAGATAATCACAATAAAAAGAACATTCTTTGATTCCCAAGTCTTTCAAAATATCGGCCGACCAATAATACCCACTCGCCCAGGAACACCAAGCGATCATTTACATGACTTCCATGTTTGTAAGATTTATATACGCTCTCTGGAAAGGAGGTTGATATGACTTCCAGGGAAATCGCATTACATTTTATCCGAAAAGTATATGCCACTTTGCGCTGAATGATTCTCGGGCATTGTCTTGGAAGAAGGAGGAGAATGCAGTTCTTACCGAAATACTATCGGTTCAGCTTTCTCTTTATTCGTATGTGAAGACCACTCGGCTTTCCGTCACCAGACGCGACTTTCTAAGCTTTATTTTCTTGGGATGCCTTTATTCAGATTGGAAATTAAAAGGATCATTGTTATTTAGAAAATCCGGCACCATTAGAGTTAGTAGTTCATTTATTTTTGAAGTTCGTTGCCTTTATTTTAGTTTTCTTCTAATTTCATTCCAGCTGTTTTCTGCCGTTTTGATTCTAGAATTTCCTGTATGAATTCATGGAACTGCTCTAGGAAAAATTAGCATAAAAATTATGCACTTTCGAGATGAAAGTATTGGCTTACCCTTCTCCAAAATCGAACAAAGAGCTTTCATTACAATCATTTAATGAGAATTCCGGCAGAGCACAAGTTTTAATTATTTTTGAAGTACTCTTTTTCAGAATCTATATTGAAAAGGGTCTCGTGTAATGAAAAAACCCAAAAATTTGAACGAAGTGCTATTGCAGTATAAACCTCGTAAAAGAATTATTTGCACTCTGCACAGATGTGGGATGATCGGTGATAGTGAGTGTCCTGTGCACAAACCGAAAATTCTTCATGTATTTCGTTGAGGAATACTAATTTAAAAGTTACTTCAGCAGTAGACCTTATCAGCATTCATTTGTTAGCTGCAAAGGTTTTTAATCCCTAAGAAAAGTTCGTGAAACAAAATTTGAAAAACATTTTCTTAAATAAAATGGAGACAGATACAGAACGAAAGTCCGTAAGGGTACATCGCCGTTGATAGTAATCTTACCTGATTCCCCGCACAGAAACTGATGCGTCCTCCTGTCCTCTCCCCATCTGATTTGTGGTCATGATAAGGAGTGAATCCACTATCTGAAGATCAGTCTTTTTACCCTGGTTTCTCCCTGATGGTTTTGAAGAGAGTGTCATTGATACAAGACTCGTGTGATTCTCTCTCTCTCTCTCTCTCTCTCTCTCTCTCTCTCTCTCTCTCTTCCTTAATACTTTTATGTCTTTTTCTGTTTCTGCTTTCTGTATCTAAAGACCTCGATTGTTTGTCTTTAATCCATGATATTTTGAGCACCAGAAATTAGGTTTTCTACAGTCCCATATATATAATATATATATATATATATATACACATATATATATATGTATGTATGTATGTATGTATATATATATATATATATACACATATATATATATATATATATATATACACATATATATATATATATATATATATATATATATATATATATATATATATATATACACACCAGTATGTAGTGAATACGTAGAAAGAGAAGGAGTGAGTTTGTAAGCTTTCATTTACCGAGATAAAGATAATAGGCATTTTATGTCGGAAGAAAAGTTAGTGAAAATGAAGTTGTTGAAGGACATAATTTTAAAAAATTACTTTGTCTTTATCTCACATTTTAGAATAACTTTACCTTGTGATATCTCAAGATTTTCCTCATATTCTTAGGTCAGAATGATTACTTTCTGGACGAATATTTTAATCCTTAGGAAAACAGTTTTAAAAGGAAAAAATAACATATATAAAACCCTTTTATTCAACTCTGTTTTAGAAAGATAAGTTATCGCAAGCCTTGTAATTATACCTTTAGATTTGCGCTCAAATTACACTCACGGAACAAAGTCAGTAGCCTAGATATCAATTTCAGGTTTATGTCTGAGCGTATTTATAGATCATGTTTACTGGCGCCGGAGATAAACAACTCACGGCAATTAGTTTGACGCGCAAACTGTGTTTGAGACCGGAGGATTATCCCCGGTTGTTTGATGGAGCGTCGCTTCAAAACGGCGGCGATCACAGATTGCCACTCGATATTTTATCCAGGGGCGCTGAAACACTTTTTCCGAAGCCGTCGTTCGATGCAAATGGACTCTAGCAAGAGGCGGCGATGGAGAGAGAGAGAGAGAGAGAGAGAGAGAGAGAGAGAGAGAGAGAGAGAGAGAGAGAGAGAGAGAGTCGAGGCAACACGAAGATTTTATTGCAAATGGAAACATATGGACGCGATTCGCAAGGACCATCAAATACCACCTCCCCTTTAGCCAGACACATATCCTGGAGTGCTGTAAGCCCGTCTTTCCTTTCTTGGTTTCTTTATATCCTCTCTTTCATTTCCCCACTTCGCCACTTCCATTACTCTTTTTGGGCCTTGTGCTTTTATATCCGTTCGTGGATTTTGTATCTGTAACCGTTTACCGTTTCAGGTCTCAATGAATTTTTGTGCTATATTTTTAAAATGATAATTATTGCCATATTTTGTATTGCACCTCATTTTAAATCAATTTTTGTTTTTGCTCATATATCGATACACAGCTATATAAATTATAACAAGATTTATGCTGAAGAGCACTTACTGGATGCAAAACAAGTTAAAAAGTGTTTATCCACAAGTATTTTTTAAAAATGATAATACCTTGCACACACACACACACAATCATTCACCGTCGCTTTTAAATAAAAACCAAAAGGGAAAGACCTTGCGTCAACGTGAGTAATATAATATTGATAAGATCGCTGTCTGATAAAAGGAAATGTGTAGTGACACTGATTGAAATACTGTTCCGCGGCTACAGCTTGTTTTCCGACAGATTGGAGGGAAATCAGTATAATTGCTGGTAATGTCTAGTGATTTGTTTATTAATTAGGTTAAATATTCGTCCATTCCTTATAACTGTACATGGTTACGATAATGTCGTTATTAATTGAGGAGAGAGCTATTAGAAATCATTTTATACATTATTCAGTTTCCTTTTAACCTTGCATCTTATAACTTTTAATTACACACACATATATATATAATATATATATACATATGTACATATATATATATATATATATATATATATATATATATATATATATATATATATATATATATATATATATATATATATATATATATTTGTTATGTGTGTGTGCATGTATATGTGTGTTTATATGTGTGCATGAAAGTTTTAAGTGCTTTGAATGTTATTTCGTACATATCTACATACGTTTATGCACCTTTGGCGTCCCTTGACAGGTGTCCATTACGTCCTGTCAAAGTATCGGATGGCAATTGCAGTGGCAATCTGCAAGTGCCATCGTTTTGAAGCACTCCCTCTGCAAACTACCTGGGATAATCCTCAGATCTCGATCGCAGTTTGCGCCGCAAACTAACTGCATTGAGTATTTTATCCCGTTGTAAGTAAAAAAGATCCATATATACTGTACTCTCGTATATAAATCAGTAATTGCCGTGCGCGGCACTGGATTTGTTTAGCGATCCATCACTTTTAGATATTATTGCGACCCACTGACACTCGTCATTGCACATTCCAGCAGCACTGGTCTTTTTTAACTTTTTTTTTAAACATGGAAAGGCGTTAACTTTGTTCAGTGTATGAATTTTTTTACGCTTATTTAACACGTGTATGTTACAAGTTTCTGAAGCGCTAAATGCTTCTCTTTATCCGGGTATAGAAATGGCATTACTCATATGACAGTTTCGGTACTGCATTCGAGATATTTTCCGCATTTAAGGCATAGTTTTAAATCTGACCAGTATTAATGGGTAGTTGATGCGATTAGCTAAAATTACCTGGATATGATTCAGGGCGTCAGTTAACACCTGAATATAATAGTAATCATCATCATCATCCTCATCACCATTTTTACCATGGAGTCTTTTGGTTTAATAGCTTTGGACGTACTACATAACTGCGATAGTACATAGTACAGAAAGAATCATAACTGTAAATCACCCATTTCATAATACCTCAGATGTTTACCTACGCTCCAAGAACACATTCTTAACCGATACCAATATTAACATTAACTTTTCGTGCGTTGGCAGTCCATGAATCGTGGAACACCGGATCAGTAAAGTAAATAAATGTTCTCGAAAAGATATTTACCGGCCATATTGTTGAAGAAGACATGCGAAACGCTAGAGAGTTACGATGGCAAAGCCCATTCCGCGTTTAGTTCAATAAAATCCTCGGTTGTCTGAATACCCGCCTTATCATTTATTGCACTCCGAAATCACCGTTTATGGAGACGACTCTGAAAGATCGCGGAAGATTCGAGTCAGAGTTTGAAGCTGTATAGCTCCTCTATCTGTTTAATGTCGAATTCGCCGAGAAAAATGCAAGTCTCTTGTCGCAAGTATTGCCATTTGATGGCCTCCATTTAACGTTAAATCTAGATTTGGGGTCTAGAACTCTTGCCGTTTATGCAAATATAATCTTTATGTTCTCTTAAGGGGCCGTCGAGCGATAGTCGACTATAACGGCCATTAGACTATTTATTTTTGTGGACAATTCCCGATACGTTGTTGACATAAATCAGTTTCTTTTTGTGAAGAAATGGAGGTCGGTGATGATCCCCCATTAGATTGGTCTCTGGTTATCGCTCTGTGGAGATAAAACTCCCTTTATTAACCCGCATTAACATCCTGTAATTGCCCGTTAATGCCCTACATTGCACGAACAGAGAGAGCTATCTTCTTCGCGCTCTCAGTACTTGGAAACACACTCTCTCTCTCTCTCTGTCAGTACTTGGAAACACACACACAGTCACACTCTCGCTCTCTCTCTCTCTCTCTCTCTCTCTCTCTCTCTCAGATCTCTCTCTCTCTCTCTCTCTCATCTGTACACGCACACACACACACATATATATATATATATATGTGTGTGTGTGTGTGTGTGTGTGTGTGTGTGTGTGTGTTTATATGTATGTTTGTGCATAAAGGTATTGTTTATGTTTTTACACTTGAGTGTTTAGACGTTTTTACTTAAAACAAATCTATGTGTGTTTGTTGATTTAGTATGGAGTATGAAGGGAAACAGACAGACAGACTGACTGATGCATGCAATGAAAATCAAACCTACTGAGCGGAAACCAAAGTATCAACTTCATATTGAAGTATAGAGAAAGACAAACGTTTCAGATCTTTGCGTAAATATTTAACTGCAAAGCAACATGGAAATTTCATCCACTGGAGTGAGAGGGCTTTCAGTGGTTCGTAGGGATAAGTATGATGGAGAGAGAGAGAGAGAGAGAGAGAGAGACTTGGAATATCTGACAGCTTCTCTTCATGATGACAGATTACCCAGCCCTGGTTACTCTGTCCTTTGCCAATTTTAGTTTGTTTGTGTGATGCCCTGTTGAAGAAGACCACAGCTTGAAGTCTAAACTGAGTGGATTGCGTCAGATTTTGGTAAAAGAAACAGGGAATGCTGTCTATTTTTTCCGTGTTCTTATTTTTTCATTGTCTTGCGTTTTATCGGTAATAAGTATAATTTATTTTGTAGTTAAGTAAGTGAACATCATACTTCGTTTTATTACTAACTGTATGTTCGTACACTTGAATCAAATGCACAGTTCTTTTAACCGTCAGTGAAAATATCATTTACTTTGAATTTTCAAAATGATCATTCAACCTCTGGAAAGTTCTCTCTCTCTCTCTCTCTCTCTCTCTCTCTCTCTCTGTTGTATTCAGTCACTCCTAGATTCTCTTAATTAAATTTGAATGACTTTTCACTAAAGCACATTCAAGGTATTCAGCCTTATATCTGTACGTGCCCAATCTATACACGGTGTATTTCAATACGACACATCTACAATGGGGTTTTACAGCCGGAAATTTATTATTTAAAATTTTTCGTATTTTCTTTTAGTCCAAGTGAGTGTGTTATTCAGATTAGTAGTCCTGAGACTTGTTAGAATATAAGAGGTGTTGGCTATTTACTTGCTCATTTACAATCTCAGTTACGGAGTCTAAAGAAGAAAGTTTCGTTGAGAAATTTTAGCTTACCTGCCACCCTCTTACCTATGAAAAAAAGATGATGAAAAACTTATAAATCCGAAGAGAGATACTAGAATTTGCCATTAAATGAGAGGAAAAAACTGAAAGTTGAAATGCACAAATAGTGAGGAAATGAGGAGTTAGCCATACAGGGAGAGGCAGTTGAATTATCCCTAACTTGACATAAAATTGAAATGCGTATAATGCGAAAAAGAGGAAAGGTTGAGTATTCATAAATTGTATGTGTGTGTGTTTGAGAGAGAGAGAGAGAGAGAGAGAGAGAGAGAGAGAGAGAGAGACTTGAATTAGCATAGATGAAAACAAGGAGAGAGAGAAAATAATTACATACGCATCAAGGAAACCTCTCCGGGCAATGCATCTTCGTGTTATGCACCACCTGTGAAAGTTAAATACATCGATCCATCTGACCCAGGCCATCTCTCAGAGGGATGTAAATTCCTTTGCAAACATCAGCGTATCCGGAAATGGCCTCCATTCATCTGAATAATTGGCCATCGGAGTTTTCCGGAGCCTTTGGCATTTTTGGCAGATATTTTCGGAGCTAAAACCTCTCTCTCTCTCTCTCTCTCTCTCTCTCTCTCTCTCTCTCTCTCTCTCTCCTTCGTCGTCGTCGTCGTCGTTGTCCCGTTCAACCGATATTTCTTTTCTGATGGCTTTGGCCGTCCTCAACTTTTTCGCCTTTCGGTAATGAATAGATCGAGGCCGGGTAATTGAATTGCTCTTGTATACTGGGTCTAATCACTGAACACAATAAAACTTATTTCGGATGAATTCGGTTGGATGAAAGTGTTTTTCGCACTCTGACATGAGATATTATGCACTTGCGTAGGTCCAGGTCTCGAATAAAAGATTGGGTTTGTTCGGGGTGAAATTACTTGAACTTGCAAAAAAATCTTGACTACCTGTTGCAAACGTACTAAAGTCACAATAAAGGCAAGAAAGCACAAACTTAAGCCTACAGTCATTACTACGGCATTTAAAGCAAATGGCTTGTGTGGTTTTTTGTTTCTGTAAAATTGTATGATTTTCGACTGAATCCATTTGAATAACAACTTAGTCGTACTTGGCTGCCTTTCGGAACTGTTCGTTGCAAGATTCAGTACACCTTAGGAGGTGTTTCCATAGAAGGGCCTTTGGTCTTACCCTCGATCCTCTGGGCAGAATTCCATTTGCATAATCCTCAAGTAACGGAAATTCCATAGGCAAGACATGTAGCATGATAGTATGAGTTTATAGATACCGTACGTATTTATTCATTCGAGCTGTTAATGAATGCTGAACAACAATTTAAAGAATGGTCTTTCACGTGGTTTAACAATTTTCAAAACTCATTCACTTGCAACCATCTTTTTAGACATTTCGTATTTTACTAAGACTTAAGACTCCTGATAATATAATGACACGTGTGTGCACATGCGCAGGTTCAGAAATAGATGGATGGGAAGCAGAGATTTATTGAGGCTTGATATCTTCATATCGGATACCTACACAATCAGAATAAATGAGAAACTATAGAATTAATTAATTCACAGTAACATGCCTCATTAGACAGTGAGTTTTATATGTCTTTGTATGTGCGTCTGCGAGAAGAGAGATAAGGACATATCCGCATACCATGGAATCTTCACCAGTGTAATGACTATTTAACTCTAATTAGAAAACTATAGAGTTCATACAAATAAGCAACCCATTTAAGATTAAGATTTTTTATTTAATTCATACAAAATTTCCACGTGAAATCGGCTTTGGTTACTATTTAGGTATTTACTAATAATTCTAGGTTATGTTCACTTAACTTTATCTAAACTGACTGTAAACAAATTTGCCTGAATTTTATTCTAGAATGAAACTGCATTAATGCTTTCTCTCTCTCTCTCTCTCTCTCTCTCTCTCTCTCTCTCTCTCTCTCTCTCTCTCTCTCTCTCTCTCTCACACACACACACACACACACACAAACAAAACCACAAGCTCGACAGACAAACATGGTAAGAGCGAAGTTGCAAACTCAACTCCAGCTTTCCTCCTCTCCTCTGAATTGCAAATTAAGCCAGAATTAAGTTTTCAAACACAAAGAGAAAAATACCGCCATTACCATATCAGTTTTCACCTCTTACATTGTTCTTTCCTTAGCGGTTCTAAACATGTGAGGGGTATGAAGTTCGTGAAACATTGTTGCAAATGGAGATCAAAGGAATAAAGATAAATGATAACCAAAACTTAGACAAAAACAAAAGCTCAAGGAAACGTTCGGGTTTTCGTTGTACTTCTATCAGTGTGTTCTTATGAAAGTTATTGAAGTGTTGTTGACAGGTAAAAATTAACATATGATAGCTAAAATTCGCATAAAAAGAACACGAAAATGAGGCTTGCTATTTGATGTAGTTTTGATCTGGTGTCTCAAAAGCACTTAAGAGTACTTTTGAAATTGAGAGAGCAATAAAATGATTAACAAAAATGACTACCTAAGAACAAATGGAAAACTACAGATTTAATGAAATTTACCAAAATCAACGAAAAATGGGCAAATGGAAAGATGTCTGTCATCTGCGGGTATGAAGAATTAGCCATGGAGAAAATTTTTTCGTATCAAGAACGTAATATTACATCAGATGCACATTATATACTGCTTAGGTCAACACGGGCTCGATGGGATTTAACGAAAGCGAACTAAAGGGTTCTGGTTTGCTCTAGAATCGATCCAGGGATATATCTATTGTGAGGCGAGAGTACTAACCACTGCGATATGCGCACGTGCACGCACGAATATTTGTGTGTATATATATATATATATATATATATATATATATATATATATATATATATATATATATATATATATATATATATATATATATATATATATATATATATATATATATATATATATATATATATATATATATATATATATATATATATACATATACACACATTACATATACATATGCAAACATACATACGTATACACGTATATATACATGTATATGTATATATATGTATATATTTATACACATGCACATAAAGTGCGTATGAGAGGGATAGTAAAAAGGGGAAAGTGCATAGGAATGTTTCCATCGACAGCAATATTCCCCTTATGTTCCTCCATCCTCCTCATCCACTTCCAACCAAGCAAACGTATTAATTTCCTTTCTCCTTTGCGACAAGAGTCCGAAAATGATATTAATCAATTTTTCGCAGCTACTCTTAAGAGATGTATTATTCATGTCGTGTTTCTCCTCCTACCCCAAGAAATTATTGTCCCATGATGCAGATGTGGTTAATTTGTTATGTTTCTTTAACTGGCGAACCCTTGTCGCCCTGAAGGATAGATCTCTCGAATGTGCAAAGGACAATTAATTCTATTTAACTGTACCACAGAGATACTCTGGGGACTGACAGCAGACTTGAGGAAATTAATGCAACAGTATTCGCTTTGCGTAAGCTCTGGGTTATCTCATGTCATTGATCGTGCAAATGCAGCATAATATTGTTTTATATATATATATATATATATATATATATATATATATATATATATATATATATATATATATATATATATACACATATATATATATATATATATATATGTATATATGTATGTATAATGAATATATATATATATATATATATATATATATATATATATATATATATATATATATATATATATATATATATATATATATATATATATATAAATCACATATAGACAATATATGTAAAGATAATACGTATACGTAGTAAACATACCTAGAAACATGTTTCATATTTGTGTGCACAAGTTACATGAATACATATGCATAGATGAAGATTAAAAAATCAATGCCTAAAAATGTATCCAGACAAAACAATAAAAATAATCATATGATGAGGTTATGTAAAGTAGATAATTATATAAACCAAATAGTTATCCTGTTAGATTAACCAGTATGGATAACCAGATTATGAAATGCATATCTTGGTTGATCAGTATGCCACTATATGTATATTTTAACACATATGTATTATTTTTATTAAAGAAATAAATGTAGCCAATATATAAAGTACAGTTAATACCACCAAATTTCTTCTACTCCTTGCATTTGTACCTGCAATAAAACCTTTTCAGTCTTTCTCGGTGTAGTTGGGTTTTAATGAAAATAATGGCCAGTTACCTCACTATTTAACCCTAAACACCCAATGGCTCATATCTAATGGGGACATTACGAGCACCACAGATTTCGCAATGTCCTTCTTCAATCCTCGTGTTCTTTTTCCAAAAACATTACGCTGGCAACTGCGCCCACGGATCCTAACAGCATACCGATGGCAATCAACACGTAGAAGAATAAAGTCTCAGCAAACAGCAGAACGGTTACTGGGAGAAAACAGGTCCAATGCTGCAATAGCGTTTTCGACGGGCTTACTGTAGGGAATTGTCAGACGCCCGGGGTTGGTGGGGGATGCGTACCACTAACCCCCGCAAATAGCTCAAATCCACGAATACTTAAAACCCCTTTAAAAACACTTATAACTGCCTATTTTGATAGTTCAAAACATCAAAAACCTTCTAAAAATGCTTATAGCTGAATATTTTAATAGTGTTATCGCAAAAAGTATATTTAATCACGAAACTTATGTAAAAATATACTAATTTGTGATTATTTCTCTATGAAAAATACTGCGAATAGGCGAATTTTCCGTGGATAATGTGTATAAATGTTCTACAGATAAATCTGCGAATAGGTGGGGGTCCACTGTAATTTTCTATATATATATATATATATATATATATATATATATATATATATATATATATATATATATATATATATATATATATATATATATATATATATATATATATATATATAAATATATATATTTATATATTTATTTATATGAAATTTTTTATTACACCTCTCTTGATAGCTCAGTGGTAGAACGTCGACTGGAGTTGCTGGATATGTTCTGTGTCGTGAGATCATGACTCAGCAGTACCAATCCATTTATCACTTATAAATTCCTTCGGTGATAATTCCCTATCGGATACTCCCTGAGGTTGCCTGAATTTGATATTAAGCGACATCTATAGCTTCCTGATTATATATATATATATATATATATATATATATATATATATATATATATATATATATATATATTATATATATATATATATATATATATTATATATATATATATATATATATATATATATATATATATATATATAGTGGTATAATCTTGTCATTGATTAACAGGTTGTTATATATATTGATCAACGGTTTGTTATATATATATATATATATATATATATATATATATATATATAATATATATATATATATATATATATATATATATATATATATATATATATATATATATATATATATAGTGGCACTTGTCTTGCCATTAATTAACAGGTTGTATTAACAAAGATGAAGCGGGTGATGATTTAGGCACATTTTGCTAAATCCTATTGATATAAGCAATGAATTATGTAATGTAAATGGCAGCCAGGGTGAATAGTAAATGGGCTTGTAGGCCAACTCCCTTCTTCATTGTTAGAGCCACCCAACACAGTCGACAACTACCGTGTATATAGTTTACTGCTTAGCTCAGCAGAGGAATTTAACAGTACGAGCCTGAAGTGTACATTCTTTCTCTGGGATCAAACTCGTGCTCTTCTCAATTGTAAGGTTAGCGTTCGAACCACTGCTGTTTGTCTTCTAGATGTCTGTGACTAAAAATGCATTACCCTTCCTTCTCTAAGCATCGAGTTTGCTTTGGATAGGGTACCTAGGTTTACACTTCTATCCCTTCCCATTAGTGGCATTTTAGACTATGTGCCAGCACAATCTGGAAATCAGTGGTTGTCACCTTCCACTAACATGTGCACAATGTTACACATCCCTAGATTTATAACAACGAATTCCTCTCTCCGGCGTCGCCTCTGCTTTTCCTAAAATGACCCAGTTGAGTCGAGGTCAAGAATCAACACGAGCTTGTCTGGATAATCCATTACTCCGGGTCACGGGGAATTCATTAGTCGAGGTCAAATTACTTTGTTGTCCGGTGAGCGTCCAAGAGGAGGCTTTATTACCTTGCAGATTGTCTGGGATCCTGAGGAATGTTCAGTAAAGAGACGCGACAACATTGCAAACAGATGTTGTTGTCTAACGTACTAAATGGTGGTGTAGAATTAGTGGAGAGAGGAACGCCTTACGTATATGTCACAGAAGTGTTATTATCTAAGGTCAGTTGTCTTTAGTTCCTGTGTTATTGGCTGACAGGTAGATAAGTAGTGAGATGGAAATGAAGTAAAACCCTCAACACTTTTTATTCGTTCTATAGTCCGGTGAAAATATCACCTTAAACTCTCACCTCATTCAAATGTCAATTCTCATTTCAACTGTATCTTAACCCCACATACTCTCCCACCCTAACCCCACCTTCCTCAGCTTACCTCATATTTCTCCTCAACCCCACTCTCATTACCCCTCAACCGACCTGAATTCTCTCTTCACCCCCACCTCAAACACACCTCAACCTGCCCCACCCCCCCTCATCTCAACCCTACCGCCATGGCGCTTTAACTCGCACCGCACCTCCAACAACAACACACACCTCAACCAACCTCATTCCAGCCTCAGCCAAACTCCAGTCTCACCTCAGGACCACCTCAACCCCACCTCACCCTCCATTTCCAATAACGCTGTGTATACTTGCAGATTCGTTTTAAGCCCTTCTCTCTTTTAACATCCGGAATCTCTGCCGATCCATTCCGACGACTCTAAATCGTCAAAACGTATTTCATTTCATAAACTGATCCCAAATTCTCTTGAATCCCGAAATTAATTTGTATTCCGAAATGTTTTTTCGTCCTGGATGTGAATCCGATAACAGGCCGATGAGGCGCAGGTAGCAAATTACCTGGTGGAAATCAGTCGGCTGTGATTGACAATGGGTTCATTACTGCGTTTTATTTTATCAGAATATCAAGTTAGCGGAAGTTGGGTGGCGGAAGACTAGTAAGAAAAGATATTGTTTATTTCTTGTTTTTTCATATAACTCGCTCAGGTCTTCAGAGTTCAAAGACAAGGCATGTAATTCTTTTTATTTTATGCGCGTCTTATCACACCTCAGATAGTTCAGAGAAGAAAGAATGAATAAATGGTTAAATCAGGTACGAAGAGGAAATAGAAAAAATGATATAAAAACATGCTAAATATCTTTGGATATTGTACCCTTCAGCACAAATTCCCTCCACTTCAATACAGCGCAATGCTTGGCAATTTTCCTTGATCCTTTACCAGTTTAGAATCGAAAACAAAGCATATTAAATGAACTGGCTTAGCAATCGAGAATTGATAGATGGCGAAATCCGTCTCAATTTAGAAGTCATTTATATCATTTTGACAACTAGAGGCTATTACCGCTGGTGATAATAAACACGAGTTTAAATTGCTTGATCGTTAAAGTTGGGTAGATCTGTCATGAGCTTATACTGTTGCAAGCAGAATCGGTCAGTTTCTGTGACTGACTTTGCTTATATAATTTATTATTAATCGTTTCTTGTAATTATTCAGTTGCAATGTGTTTTACATACATATTGTGTGTTTGATATTGTTTATTTGTGTGCCTTTGGTGGTATGTTATAGTTACTTCATCCTTAGTTCTGTCTTAAACGGAATAGAACTCTGGTACTGGTATTATTTCAGTGCCTCCTACCTTTTTGAAGCAAAAGCACTCAATATCTTCCCCTAAGATTATGAAGGTATTTTGACCTACTGTAGTTAATGTCAAACGCAAGTGCTGAAGGAGAAACACCTACAACGCTTTATAGACACCCATTACTCTTAAATGTATCTGTTTCCCACTAATAGGCACTCCATGACATCCTGCAGGTACCCTCAGACTCCTCTTACGT